>NW_027527388.1:2198156-2527625 GCF_008692635.1 Crocuta crocuta | reverse complement strand
AGAATAAGCCATGCATTTTTTAAAACTTGTAGAGGCCTTTTGCAAGTGTTGATGTCAACATTTTTATTTGCTTCTGCCCTCAAAGCTCAGGTTCATACCAAGATATAAAATAATTTTGGTTACAAATTAAGTGATTTACATCTATTTGAGTTCTGGGTGAGTTAAGTATTACTATATAGAAATATGAAATTCCATTTCATAGTGTAATCCTTATAAGCCAAATACATAAATTCTATCCTTGAACATTCCCATGGTTGGCTCACTTGAAATTTCTCTGAACCCACGTAAAATTTAAAAATTTCAAACCACAGATGAGGCATAGGTTGGGTTCAGTTTAGAGGCACATAGATGAAATATTTGTCATTTTTAAGATCTATCAGAAGTACATAAGGAAATGAAGAATTACTCTACCTTCGATAATAAATATTATTACCTTCAATAGTTATCATTGGAATGCATATTTTGTGATGACTAGCTAAATAAAGATTGATAAATATTCTATAATGAAATAATGATGTCGCTTTTTTT
Source organism: Crocuta crocuta (assembly GCF_008692635.1). NCBI lineage: Eukaryota > Metazoa > Chordata > Mammalia > Carnivora > Hyaenidae > Crocuta > Crocuta crocuta. The sequence goes on along the minus strand of NW_027527388.1, from coordinate 2,527,097 downwards.
TTTTTTTACAAATTTTACATATTATTTATACCTCAGCCCATCTCTGATGAGGTGCAGAAAACAAAATCTATGACTATTGAAACCACCACCACACTCCTTCCCCCCTGCATTGACCTGTTTTTTTTTTAATATTTCTCAAAATTATAGAATACCTCTCTTCTCCCCACTCAGCATGTATGTGTGTCTGGGTGTGTGTATGTGTAAAATTCCATTTCACTCCTCCCTGTTAAGCTCAGTGTATAGGAAAGAAATTTGAGTTTGGGTCCCAGATAGACCCTGGTTCATGTTTTTGCAGCTATGCTATTTTTTCCCTCCAAACTGAAGAAAATACTAATATTCCAGTTTGGGGTCTGTACTGCTAACTCTGGAGATATTATAGATTTTTCAGATGCTGCATTCACATCCTCTGGGCTTTACCAGAGTGATAGCTTCCTTGCCTTCAGCTGCCCATCCAGCTGCCAACCACTCTGCTTTCCTTCCTGAGACATTATCACAAGAGCACTTCAGTCAAATGTGCATTGAAATCTGGCTTGATTTCTACAGCAAACACCCAATATTGCTCCTGTACATAAATTCACACTGACTACTCCCTCCTCTTCTCTTCTAAGTTAAGGCAAAAGATAGATCTTCTCAGACAATATCGTGAATCACGTTTCTTAATGCTCACTTTTGTCCCAAGGACCTTTGCAACACAGAGAATTACCATAAGGCAAAATCAAAATGTAAAACAAGATGCATTAAAAGACAATAAAAGAGAGAGAGAAAGATCCAGGAGGAAAATGATAATTGTGTCTCAAGGTTTTCTCACAACTGACATAACCCCTAATATAGATTAATCGTTGTATATCTGATTTTTCCCTTGGCACATTACCTGAATTTGAAATAAGGTGGGAGATGGGTGATTGTGGTATGAATCAAGTGAGATATTATAGGGAAAATATATTCTAAACAGCATTAGCAATAATGTTAATCCTATTATGATTGGTGAATCAAACAGCATTCTCATCCAATTTGGAAAATATCTATCTGTCTACCATTAAATTATAAAGTTGCTTGGGGGCAAGGGAGAAATAATATTATAAAGTTGCTTGATATCATCACTCAGCAACTGTAAGTAGCTCTAGGCTATCAAGAAGTATAGAGTCAGGGACAATCAATACATTCAGTTTAGTTTTACCTACCTTGCTCAAAAAGAGCATAACATCCTACTAATCAAGCCTGGGGGTAGGGATGGGGCAGTGCCAGCTTTTAAAGATAAACATTCTTTAAGAGAAATAAATTACTTGATTTCACATATGACAAAGTAAAATGGAAATGAAAAAGGAAAACAAGTTCAATTTGGAAAAAAAATGTACTAAGAAATGTGATTATTTCTTAGGAAATATTCTTCCTGAATTCAAATTTCCCTGTAGTAGAGGAAATCTATTTCCATCGTGCTGGCTTGCTACTCCCAGTGGTTTCAAGCCTTCCTGTGATGATGATTTCCATAGTAGTGACCCTATCTTATACTTACAATTTCCTGACTGTTGCAGCCAATGGTGACATTATTGCCCATCCTTCATCATGTAAATTGTCACTAGAGCAGGTTCAACTAATGGTGACAAGAAAAACGATGGCAAATCTGTGAATGAGAAGACGACAAGTAGACATGCCATGAAACCTCAGATGAAAGCTGAAATCAGCAGTACAACATCTAAGAATTTTCCAGAAATATATTCTGAAATAATGAAGACAAGGGCTATGTTTGAGACTGATGAGTAACACCTCTCAGAGAAAGTCACCTGCAGCATTCATCAATCAAAATCTTTTAAGACATTCAAACACATACATTTTATGAAAAATTTCCCAGACAACACCTCTAATATTAAACGTAAATTTAATACCCTTGAATAATAAAGTTTTTGCCCAGTATAGATTTTATTAAACTGATTTTTAAAAATATCATTCTGTGTAGACTATGCTGAAAATTCCTTCGAAAGCATATATTTGGTTTTTAAAGCATTTGCTTTCATTCATATAATTAACTTGCACTACTTTTGTTTAGCAAAACATGTTGGAATTACTAGAATATGGGATATGTTCCAATATCTGAACTCCAAAATATAGCATATTATCCTTAGGAAATAATAATGTTTCAGATAATCAGATACTAAGTAGAAATTAGAATGATTTTATCTTGCTGGTATTGTTTATAGATACTCTCAACTCTGTTTCTTATTGTAGCCTCCTAATTCCACACTGGAAAAAGAATGCCTTTGAAAGAACTTTGTGAAATAGATTTGTTTACTTGCAAGATTCAGGTAGTGAATTGGCTGTCTGATAAATTTAATAAAAGCTGATAATTTTTAAAATATGGTGTTTAAAGACATCTGAACATACCTTGAGCTTTTTATACATTTGGCCACATCACATTAACTATTTTCATCTAAGCAAAGCATCATTACTGGAGAAATATTTTGTAAAAATCTGACCCAAAATAGCAAAAACTCCTTTGAAAATTTGATACCGTGTCATATTTTTTTTCTTTTATCCCTGTGAAACATTGAATCATTCTGAAAATCCAACCTCTACATTTTCACTATGTGGTCCACAAAATCAATTAATGTTGAAGATCATAGCTTAATATAGAAAAAACTTATTCATGTTTAACTTTATGCTGAATCTATATATTTTAACCTTTGGTTATTTCTTTAAAACTCAAAAAGGAATGAATGTAGCTTTTTGCACATTGTGTTTGTTTGTTTGTTTTTTGGTGGTTTAAAAAAATCTACAGGCTAAATGTTCGACTCCCAAGTTAAAAATAAAAGAGTTATTTTAAGATNACTTTTTTTTTTTTTTTTAAATGAAATCACAGTTTTCCATAAGAGCTAATGAAGTTCTCCTCTCAGCTCTGCCAATACTGCATTAAATTCCTCAGTAGCCTTGCTGACTGCTAGAATTTGGTGTCCTTCATTTGATGTTTGGATTGGAACTAATGACAAATTATCCTGGAGCCGGAAAAAGTAGCAAGGTCTTCTTTGGGGGATTTAGAAAAAAAATCAGTGGGGGGAAAAAGATAAACTTCAAATTACCAGCAATTTATTTCTAAGTGATATACTTTTCTCCTTTATTTTCCTGTTTTTGAACACATTTAATGCCACATTTTCTATCTTTTTCCGATATGGTAAAATAAGCAATGCACTAGATAATATGTTTGCTATTTAGTTGTCAGTCAGCCTCCATGCCTACAAAGATCATGGTAGAGCAATATTTATTAAAAATGCATCTTTTGCTGATGCTATTTAAAGATCTTGATCTGCACTAATGTTAGGAGCTGATATTTGTGAAAGATAATGATTTGTGTTTTTTTTTCCTCCCTCTTCTAGAATCACTGTTAAATCTGCTTATTGCTGCAAGCTAAGGTCACATGGCACTCAGTCTTATTATAACTGACAACTACATCTTGGTTTGAACTCCAATTCAATTTACACAGGTTTCCCTTACACATTTTTTCTCATATATTAGGTAAATAGAATGCTCACACAGCCTTAAATCAGTCAAAGGGCAGATAGATGTTTTGTTGTGCAAACTCGCTCCAAAAGGCTTGGCAAAGTGCTTTTCCTGGGCAGTAAGAACTCTGATTCCCCTTGGGCAGGAACTTGTCACCATAGTTCATTGAAGGAGGGGTGATGTTTTTCACATTCCATATAATCAGTAAAATTTGCTTGTGATGTGTGGGTGCTGGTAATTAGGATCCGATACAACCCCAGAATTGCTGCTGAACAGTAATTTCGGTGATCCTGCGAAGGAGACTGGATGTCTGTTTCAAAAAGGTCATGTGAAGCTGCCTGTGCAAATTTACCTCTCAAATCAAGTAAATGATCACCAGCGCTGCAAGCTATAGATTTATCAGTGGCCTCTGGCTGCAATGACTCATTTTCCTGCTTTCCTAATTTTAGTATTCTGAATGCACCTCTCTTCACAACGCCCCATCTACGGCACCTACGCTGCCTCTTCCCTATGCTCCCGTTCCTCTGTGGCTCCTTGTGGGTACGTAGACTTCCTCTGCAGTATCTGTTCCTATTAAATGACTCATCATTTTATCTGTGGCTTTGTATTTTCCTCTCTCTTCTTCTTTCTGTCCTGAAGAATCCTTTGAGAAATAAAACAAGAATATAATGATATCTAATTTCCCTCTTCCTTCCTCTAGCAGGAAGCTGTCTTTGTTACAGATGACAGGTATGGCCAGTATTTAATAATAGTGATGCTGGCACGCTGGGTCCAGGGACCCAGAAGGGGTCCCACAGGACCAGACAAGAGGGTCCCTGGCTTCCCGTAGGATGGAAATGAAACATGAGCCAGCAGGAGGTGAAAGCAGAGTTTTTTGAACATATAGAAAGAAAAGATACAGATGTAGCATGCAGGAGACTTAGAAAGGAAAGAAGGGAGATTATCTTTGTTCAGAGTTTGGGGGATTTTATGGAGGACAGTGGTCTGGTGTACACATCCCCTAGGGCACAGGCATCCAGGAACAGTTAGAATAAAGGCAAAGGCCCAGGTGTTTTCTTGGAGCCAAGGAGTCTTGGTGTTGAGATGCCTAGCACTGGTGGTCTGGAATATGCATTCGATAGTTTTGTCTAATCATTCTCATCTGATCCTTCCTTAGATGTTATCTATTCCAGAGAAATCATTAACTCTTTGTCCTTTATAAGGAGGATGAAGGCTGTTTGCATTCTAAGGCATGTGTAAAGTGGGGGTGCAGGCCCTAGCAAGAATAGAAGCAGGAAAAGGAGCAAAAAGTAGTGTTTTTTTTTTTAATGTTTTATTTATTTCTGAGAGAGAGACAGACAGACAGACAGCATGAGCAGGGGAGGGTCAGAGAGAGAGGGAGATACAGAATCTGAAACAGGATCTAGGCTCTGAGCTAGCTGTCAGCACAGAACCTGACCAGGGCTCGAACTCACAAACTGTGAGATCATGACCTGAGCCGAAGTCAGATGCTTAACCGACTGAGCCACCCTAGTGCCCCAATTTGTTAAATATAATATGAATTGGTTTATAAAAAATTTAAATGTGCACGTTTAAATCTTATTTCTTCAAACCACATAAGGTAAGAAGAGATCAAAAACTGGGCTTCAGGGATGCCTGGGTTAAGCATCCAACTTCAGCTTAGGTCATAATCTCATGATTCATGAGTTCAAGCCTAGGGTCAGGCTCTGTGCTGACAACTCAGAGCCTGGAGCCTGCTTCAGATTCTGTGTCACCCTCTCTCTCTGCCCTTCCCCTGCTTGTGTTTTGTCCTTGTCTCTCCGTCAAAAATAAATAAACATTAAAAAAGATTTTGAGGGGCATCTGGGAGGCTCAGTCGGTTAAGCATCTGACTTCGGCTCAGGTCATGATCTCACTGTTTGTGGGTACCAGCCCCTGCTTCAGGCTCTGTGCTGACAGCTCAGAGCCTGGAGCCTGCTTCAGATTCTGTATCTCCCTCTCTGACCCTTCCCTGCGCATGCTGTCTCCCAGAAATAAATAAAACATTAAAAAAAAAATTTTTTTTAAATGTTGGGCTTCAAAAAAAGTGATCAGTTCTCAGAGTTGCTCCTAATATACCTTTATGGTGTCTCTATCACTACTAAACTTTTCCCTTTAATGTCCCATTGCTTTGTTAGTCCTCGGAATACCTAAAGGACTGCCTGTGATATTTTCACGAAAACTACTTTTACTAGTTACCAGAAGAGGATTTCCATTTTATGCCCTTTTTTTGTTTGTTTGTTGTCTTGCTTTTTCTATTCTCCACATGTCACTTTTTCGGTTAGGCCTTCTCTGACACTGCCTATTTAATCTCCCCACTCATTCTTTTACTCTGTTCTGGCTACTGTAACAAAACACCACTCTGAATGACTTATAAAGGACAGAAATTGATTGCCCACAGTTTGGGGAGGCTGGAAGTCTGAGATCGAGGTTCTGTCATGGTAGGATGAAGGGCCCTCTTCTGGGTCATAGACTTCTTGCTGTGTTTGCACAAGGCAGAAGGAGATAAGGATCTCTCTGGAGCCTCTTATAAGAGCACCCATCTCCTTCACGAGGTCTCCACCCTCATGACGTAAGCACCTCACAGAGGCCCCACCTCCTAATCACTCTGGAGGTTAGGATTTCAACATATGTATTGGGGGTGGGGGGGCACCAACATTTAGACCATAACACTAGTTATTCTTTAACACAGTCTCTCAATATTAAATTAATGTTATGTATATGATGGCACTTAGCATTTTAAAAAACTATATTCATTATTTTCTGTCTCCCTCTGCTAACACATAAACTTTATGTGTGCAAGAAATTCATCTTGTTCACCATGGTCTCCCTGCTCTTAAACGATAAATCGTAGATGCTCAATAAACACTTGTTCATGGACTTATATCAAGGAATGGATTGCAGCAGAAGTAATTCCCTTGGCTATTTCATTTAAGCTTTTTGGTGTATCACCAAGTCGAATATATTCATGCATCCTACATTCCACAAATAATTCTTAAGTACCTATTACATGGCATGCAATATTATAGACCTGAAAAAAATTGGCACCTTGCATGTGGTAAGCCCTGAACAAATATTTGCTGAAAAAGATTTCCCTTCATTATATTAACAATTAATTTAACCTTATTAGAAAATGTTGCCATAGGGTAATTGTTAAATCCAAAGGTTTATGAAATCCCTTATTTCTTGGTAATTTAACTTGAAAAAAGAAAAATCAATGGCTTATACAAAAAATGCTACAATTTGGAAAAGAAATAATAAAAGGTATATTGTAAAACTCTTAAAAATCCTTGTATGTTACATTTGGCCAAGTCAAACTTTAAGTTGCTTTATTGCTGTGCGTGGATGCCATCACGCCTATCTTCGCACCCTGTCCTCTTCAGGACAGGTTGGCCCTAATTCTAGCTGCCAGAACAGACCTTTCTCTGGTGGATGAGACCCTTTTTGTCACCTGCATATAGGCCAGACATGGAAGGGAATTAACATCCTTTGGGAGAAGTCCTCTTCTATCTTAGCTATATGGTCTATAAATATCCTTTTCTTAAAGTTCAGAAAACCACTGGTGAGTATGTTTTGCACATGAGGGACACCAGAATGTCTCAGTGGGTCAGATTCAAGTTTTCCCAGGGAACCCAGGCCTAGTAATTCCCGTGGCAACTTACTATGTAAAAATCCTGCATTTTTGTGTTCTGTTCCTCTTTTACTTTCTCTGTCTCTGCCACTATTTTCTAAAACTCTCTTCCAAATAAACTACTACAATATGAGGGGCGCCAGGGTGGCTCAGTCGGTTAAATGTCTGACTTCAGCCCAGGTCAGGATCTCATGGTCATGAGATCGACCCCATGCTGGGATTTACACCGAGTGTGGAGCCTTCTTGGGATTCTCTCTCTCCCTTTTTCCATTCCTCCCTGGTTCATGCTTTCTCTCCCCCCTCTCCCTTTCTTTCGAAATTAAACTTAAATTTTTAAAAAAATTTTGACTTCTTAAAAAATGAAAGCAGGGACAAAATTGTTTTTGCCCTTACATGAATAAAAACAGAAATAATTGTGCTTTTCTCACAATATACTTAAACTCCTAGAGAAGTGAGCATATAGAGATACTTATAATACCTTTTAGCAAATGCAGTGTATTCTATCTTTTTTTTTATTTTATGAATTACATGGACATTATTAACATAATGTCAACTTTGTAAGTTACAAATCAAGACATGTCCTTGTATGACTTTATAATTCTCATGTGTGTCTAGGAATGATTTGAACTACAATATAGTTCTGTAGGAGAGAAACAGGACACAGGGAGTAGTATGCACCCAGTGCTGTTAGGGTTGTCCTTTTTTCACAGAAAGGGACATTCTGTGCATTCTATGCATTGTGCATTTCACTTGTCAACAGTTCCTATTAAAAAAATAAAATGCAATTAAAACATTGGTCTACATCCATAGAAGAAGAAGAATCATTTTCCAGGAAGATTCAAAAGGAAGACAGTGTGGAAATGATCATAGAGAGAAAGACAGTAGAGGGGAGAATGCCACGTCATGACTAAGCATTTTGTAGATCACCGTGCCTGAGAGATCTCCCCTGACCTGCCTCCCATGAATACCATTAATATTAAATGTCTTTATTTATTTTTTATTTTTTTGAGAGATAGAGAAGCAGAACATGAGCTGGGGAGGGACAGAGACAGAGGGAGCACAGATTCTGAAGCAGGCACCAGGCTCTGAGCTGTCAGCCCAGAGTCTGACACATGGGCTGGAACTCTTAAACTGTGAAATGGCAACCTGGGCGAAGTCAGAGGCTCAACCAACTGGGCCACCCAGGCACCCCAAATATCATTAATATTAATATTTCTTTGTCAATTATTGTATTCATTTACTAATGTCTAGGCTAGGAAATAAACATACAAACATGAAAAAAAATGCAAGATACATTAAGAATCTGGGGTAAGGGTTGCGTATAAGAATGCCATGCTGATTAGTAAAATCATTGAATATAGAAAAATGATTTCACTGAGATGAATTCATTGGAATAGATGGGAAATTTGTGAAGTCAACTCCTTGGTATTATACGTATAAAGCAATGGATTTAGTGCATTCTGACTTCACTTTTACTTTTATTGCTTTCAGTGTCAGGACATAGATAAATATTCTAAAGCAGCAAACATAGTATGGAATGGACTAAGCTATTTTCAATTAGAAATTAACCTGTTTAATAAAAAAAACAAATAAAAATGTAGGCATTTATAAACTTAATCAAAGGAGCATCACCATATCATGTTGAGGGTAGAGATGGAATTCTCGCATTTACCCCAAGGAAAATTACTACAATTAGGAAGTAGATTAAGTCTTGAATGAAATCTTTGTTTTCAATCCCACACTAAGCTATTTATTCTCCATATGTTTGTATTCTTTCTTGTCTTGAATTTTTGCTCATTATTTTTTCTCCACTCTATAAAATTTCTTGTTTTTATCTTAACACTATTGATCTAAATCTAACTACCAATAGTAAATTCTTATTCAAAGATTGGGGGAAAAAAATCACATGAGAGAAAATATAAAAGTAATGAGTGATACTTTTTTTTATACAAGTATGTTGTCAAATGGGACAATAAGCACTCAGTAAAAATTAAGCCATGCAGTAACATGTATAGTACAACTAAGTTTACAAATATACATAAACATTGTTATAAAATGATATACGTAAATCAGCTTCTGAGTGAGGAGAGCATGAAAATAATAATAAATGATTTTTAAAAAAACCTGCAATTATCCAGGCACCTGGGTGGCTCAGTTGGTTAAGAGTTCAACTTCAGCTCAGGTCATGATCTCACAGTTCATGGGCTCAAGCCCTGTGTCAGGCTCTGCGCTGACAGCTCAGAGCCTGGAGCCACCTTCAGATTCAGGTCTCCCCCACCCCCCGCCCCTCCCCTGCTCCTGCTCTGTTTCTCCATCTCTAAAAAATAAACATTAAATAAACATTAATTTTTTTAAAATTTTATTAAATGTATTATTTATTTTATTTTATTAAACTACAATTATTAGTATTGCAGATTTGTAACTTAGAGGTTCAGTTTATTATTTTTGTTACTGTATTTAGAAATAAACAAAAAGTAAAAGAGTGAACACTATTGTGGGCATGGATAATAAATGGTAAGTTGTTATGTTTTTCATTGTTTTTCTATTTAGCTTTTTTTTATTATTCCTCAAGATTTTTAAAATCAGGATCTAAACATGGACAGTGCACACAGTTTTCAATTACCTAACACACTGTTCTGCCCTTTTCAATGGTCTGAATGAGATGACTAACACTTTGCAACTTACACATCTTTCACTGATGGTCCCCAAAGACAATCAAAGGTAGGAATGAAGAATGTTACATTCAACTCTGGGCAGAACTTGAGTAAAGAGCTATGTCTGATCAATACAGACCCTATTAATTCTGATCCCAGCCTGATGATTGTTGCTTTTGCTCCCTCCCCAGAGTTAAATTACTTTGAAACAGCACAGAAACTACTGAGAAGGGTTAGTCAGAAACCTCACAAAATGTTTTCTTCTTAACAGTCCAGTTATCACTGAGTTGCACATAGTGAAGAGATGAGAATACGATTTTATAGTGTATATTTCATGCCACAGGCACCCCCCTAAAGTGCTCTGTAATGGAGGTAAATATCAGTCTGGGTAATTCTGAAGCTGTTAGGTGAGTGCTCTATGAGAGTTTGCCTTGGGATATTAGAGCCCATTTTGTTGAGAGGTAGAATGTTGGCTAGCACCCCAAGGACATTCTTTACACTTTCCCGGAAAAATGCTTGATTTTTTTCTCCATTTCAACTGTAAAGGTCACAAACTCAGTCACAGGCTCACTTTTAAATGATGAGGATGTTTTAAGTGTCTACAATGGGGTAGTGAGATACAGGACTCACAAATATGAATGAAAAATGGTTACTGCACACCAAGTACTCACCATATAATAAGTTTGACTGTCATATAAGTGTACAGTAATAATAAACAGTGAAATTTAGAGATTGTCATAACCTAATGGGGGAATAAACATATTACACTGCATTGGTGGGGTGTTATTTACAAAGCTGCAGAGGAGATGTGAAACTTGAATTTGATTTTGAAGTAGTGGTTTATGAGATTTCTCCATTAGATTTACCAGAAGTAAAGAGGTATATCTAGAGAAAAAAAAGAACTCAGAATGTAAAAGCTACATATTTTATGTCACATATGATAAAACTGCCATTAAATCAATGTGTTTATCAGGATAAGAAATATAGAGAAGAAAATGGAAAATGATATAGGCAATGTTATAGAAGGTCCTTTGAATTATTCAAAAATAGTTAAGAAAACTGGAAAGATTTGAAGGAGAAATGTGACAAATTTTGAGTGGAAATTCTAGTAGCAATATGGTGGATGGATTAACAAGAAGAGACAATGAAATAAAAGAGTTCCAGACAATTCTGTGGAGATTATGAGTGAAAATTAGTGAGATTAGAAAGATTTGTTAAAGAGGTTGATAATGACTGAAAGAAGAGACAATCTATTCAAGAGGTATGTTAGACAGAAAATATGTAACCAGATAATATAGTTTTAGTACCGAAGTATCTGGAAATATTTTTTCTTAAGCAAGTAAATAGCTTAAATAATGCTTTTAAAATAGGACATTTCTTATAACAGAGCATTCTTGTAGTGATTGATTCTACTTTATTTACATCCAACCTAAACCCATACAATGAAGATTGGAGAAAGGTCAAGACCAGAGATAAAGTTAGATGTATCTAGATAAGTATAGATAGTATTGAGTTGGTGCCAGAGAAGATGAAATCCGCATTCAACCTGAAAACAAGAAAATAAAATGACCAGTAAAGAATTATGAAGAACCTGGAACTTTCAGGAAATAACAGAAGAAAGCAAATTGATATAAATGGGGACTGTCATCTTCATTAGCTATCTGAGAAGAGAAGCAGGAGACCATGTTTCAGGTACCAAGAAACGGAGTTTCTATAAGAAGCTAGCTTACATCTTTCCTCTATTTTGGTAGTCCACTGTGAGAATATGTCAAGCCCTCCAAGCTTTCCTCTCTCCAGTTATGTCTTTCAAATTATTCACTTCATAAATTTACGTATTTCTGTTTGTTATCCTGTATCAGATGTTACTTATGCAACATAAATACTTAAAATTCTTTCAGGTTTGTGAGTTGTACCCTATACATGATCTTCAACTTTTAAATGCCAAATTACAACAGGCTTCAAAAGTTGGAGAATGATTTCATTTATTTCATAGAAGTGACCTGGAATAGCAGAAAAGAATAGCAAGTTCCTCTGATTGATCCACATTGTGGCTGGGCCCTCCCTTTCACTATCACCTGCTCTGTGTGTATGTGTGCGCGCATGCAGGCACGCGTGCTAATTGCTAACTCTTTGTGTGGGAGGAAAATAGCAAATAATATGTGCTGATAACTTCTATAAGATTCACACAGAATGTGTTGTGGAATGTATTACTATATATTTATGGGCCGCTTTATAGAATAATATAAAATTAAAATAATTCAGGCCAATTTTTTCACAAGACTACCTTGTTTATCTCAAGATAACTATTTAAAATGTGAAAAACCATAAAAACAGCCTTTCAGAATAAGCAAAAGAAAAGAAAAACCAATGATGGCTTTATATCCAGAATACATTTGTCCCAGAGAGAATATAGGCATTATTTCATCATTCAGCTTTATTTACTTGTAGTTTATTTTCTTCAGACATATATTGGCTTAATTTGAACAGATGGATTAATGTTTTAGATAAGGCATTTAGCCACAAGCTATTTTGTAGTTAGGTTCTTTTTATAGCTATTTGCCATATCCCACCATCGATCCATACACAGAATTGCCCATTCAAATCAATGATGCATTCGGAATAAAAATATATGGCAAGAAGCAGAAATTACTTTGATGTGGGCTTTATAAACTAAAATCTCCCATTTTGCTTAACTTACATACTTGGGAAAACTATCTACGTTTTTTGTAACATTAAATAAAAACAGATAGCTGACTGACTGAAGAGGCATCAATGAAGCCATTCAGTATACATTTAGCTAATTTTGGCGCCTTTTACAAATGGGGCTGACAGCAAGATGTGCATTAGTGACTATTTTTCTCACTGTTCTTTATTCTTTGAATTGATTTTTGTAAAGAGATTCAGATTTAGAAATGATTTAAAAAGTGTGTCTAGCTTAACATGCTTTTTAAAACACAGAATTTCAGGAGAGTACAAAAAACAAAACAAATAATGACTGAAAACAATCTATAACCTATCAGTCAATAATGCAGGTGGTCATTTTAAGAGTCACTAATGAAGTAAATTGTAGAAACACTTTTGAATTAACAAATGAAGGTAATTATGTCTCTAACATCTTGCAAGAAGGGGAACAACATTTTTTAAAAACTGTCCCTCCTCGCTCCCCAATCTCTTTTCCTTCAATACAATTTAAATTCAATTTATTAATATCTTTATATTTGGCATTAAGAATGAAACTGTTTAAAACAAAAATTCATATGATCAAATAAGAATGATTTTCATTGTTCTAAAATGTATATAAAGCATAGAGAATGAGAGGCACTTGAGATAGGGCACTAAATAAGATTCATGATACCTTTTCATGATAGGTCCTTCTTTTTTACATTTATTTTGAGAGAGAGAGAGAGAGAGAGAGCGAGAGAGAGAGAGAGCGAGAAAGGGAGAGAGAGATAAAGAGACAGTATGAGTGTGGAAGGGGCAGAGAGAGAGAGGCAGAGAGAGAGAGAGACTCCCATGCAGGCCACACTTCCAGTGCAGAGCCCTATATGAGGCTTGAACCCAGGATACCACAAGATCATGACCTGAACCGAAACCAATAATCAGACGCTTAACCAGCTGAGCACCCCCCCACACCAGGTGATGCTCATGATAGATCTTGATAACATTTAATTCTTTAAAAAAAATTCTCATATGCAGTTTATAGAGAGAGAATTCTAAATGCTACATGTGGCCTTTTCTTAATGCCAAGAAGGAATATTAATGCGTGTCCTCAAGAAGACAAATCTGTTGAATTAATGTGCTCAATTAATCATATTTAAGGAATATAATTTATATTATAAAATATCAGACTGCATATATGTCATTCTTTCGTAAATATTACAATAAATATTATTTCCATTAACAAATTGTTGATTGAATTGCTGGACTATTTGAAATTATGCGTTCAAAGAGGTTCTAAGTGATAATTTATATTATTGTTTGAAGATAGCCCCACATGCTTAAGATACAGGATAAGCAAGTGGTAGGAAATCAGTAGTCATTCCCAGTGAAATTTGGAAATTCTAACTTGAAGACTCAACTTCTTAATAAACTCAGAGGAAGTCAATAAGAACAAGCAAATACAAAATTTTCTTTAAGGAACAGTTTTGAATCCATGGCAACACATCAACACATTTACTATGGTATCTTTAAAATGTTACATCAAAAATCAAAATGATTTAGGCCCCCTTAATTTTCTGAGTAATTATCTACCAGAGCGGTAAAGAAACATAATGTTCCCTTTGAGCCCCTGATTATATGCAAATAGTTTCTTCCGTAAGCCAATGGGATGAACTATTGACAAAACATAGTCATAGTAGATGACTGCATTCATTTGTTGGTTATGTGTTATTATTTGGACTAAAGAATACAACTTGGAAACTGATTGTCAGATACAATTTCATTGGTTTTGCAAATTAGTCTTTTTGACAATAGCTTGTTTCTAGTATTAATTGTCAACTGAGGTAAATAAAATGTCTTTAATTCAAGAATTAGCTTCACAGTATAACTTTAGAAACATTTTGAAATGTCCAACATAAATAAATACTTAGAAGAATTGGTATGTAAATATAGTAGAATAATATATATTTATTAATATAATGATATTGATTTATTTTGGAAACAATTTTTTTAAGCCAGTTACATGAATTTTATTGGCTATGAACTGTGTTAGCCAGTAAAGTTATGTTGGAAAAACAAAACACTGTCCCACTGTTTAAAGGCACATAATAACTCTCGTTTCTCTGGATGATGGGAATAAACATTATTTCTTACCTTTCTATCTTATTAACCTTTTAAAATAGTTAGCATTAAGTACTCAATATTCTTAAAAGAAACAAATTATTAGACTCAGTGTTTAGACTATATGTCTTCTCCAGTGATATCTCTGAAACATNTGCTCTTGATTCCCTTGCTTTTGGGGATGTGTCAAGTAAGAAGTTGCTGCGGTGGAGGTCAAGGAGGCTGGGAAAACATTTTTTTAATATTAAAAAAACCCTAAAACCCCTAAAACTACCATACCACTACTACTACTACTACTACTACTACTTTGGACAAACATAGTTATCTTTCATAGTTATATTTTTTAAAATATATCTCCCATCAGGAGATTGAGAATGGAAGAGGGAATATTAACAACAAAAGCATATAAAAAAGTGTAACTGGCTTAGAAGATCCAAGGGTATTTAATCCTTCATCTGCTATAAGAAAAGGTATGAAACAACATTAATTATATCATAGAATGCTCTTCCTCATACACAATAAAAAATTAAGCTTAGTAAGGACCATACCACTTCCTGTGCTAAGAGAACTGAATTGAAGACTTTTGCAGAATCCCTGAGCCATTTTTCCATGAAGCATGTCACTGACCCCTCTCCTTCCAGGTAAAAGACATTTAAACTTTAAAGAAGGTCAGAAAATAGAAACTGCACGGTAAATGAGGGGAAACAGCGAGGCAATGGGGAGGAGAGAGTATATGTGAAGTCAGAGGTTAAGACAACACTCTCATATGGATGATGTGGCATGAACAGCATTTCCTCACTCATATCTGGAGAGCTGGCATCCAGCCTCATACCCCATAGTCAGGAATCTGGAAGAGGTTTCCTTGGTGTACCAGACAAGATAAAAAGCCTGTTAGGGGTGCCTGGGTGTCAGTTGGTTAAGTGTCTGTCTTCGGCTCAGGTCATTACCTCACAGCTTGTGAATTCAAGCCTGGTGTCACGCTCTGTGCTGACAACTCAGTGACTGGAGCCTCCTCTGGATTCTGTGTCTATCTCTATCCCTGCCCCTACCCAACTCATGCTCTGTCTCGCTCTCAAAAATAAATAAACATTAAAAAAATAAGATAAAAATCCTGTTAATCTAAGGGGTTCCCAAGAAAAGCATCTGCTCAGATTGCTTTCAAAGGAAAATACAGTTGACAAGCCTATACACTGACAAGCTTTAAAAACTTCCTTTAAAAAAAAAATTTAACGTTTATTTTATTTTTGAGACAGAGAGAGACAGAGCTTGAGTGGGGGAGTGGCAGAGAGAGATGGAATCACAGAATCCGAAGCAGGCTCCAGGCTCTGAGCTGTCAGCACAGAGCCCGACATGGGGCTCGAATTCACAGACAGCAAGATCATGCATGACCTGAGTTGAAGTCAGCCGCCCAACAGACTGAGACACCCAGGCGCCCCAACTGACAAGCAACTTCCAATCAGCTTTCTACTGACTGGTCTTAAATATTAACAGACAGATAAGGATGAACAAACATATGTGAAAAGAGGAAAAGCAATCATTTAGGAAGAAATAATTTGGAGGAACTGGTATAATGCACTGAAAAGAAAGCTTAAAAAATGTTCTTAGACCATTCCAGCTTCTATAACAAAACACCGCAGACTGGGTGGCTTATAAACAACACGTATTTATTTGTTAAAGTTCTAGAGGAAGGAAAATCCAAGATCATGGTGCCAGCAGAATCAGTGTCTGGTACAAGCTTACACCCTCAGAAATAGCTGTGATTCTTCTATAACCTCACATGGCAGAAGAGGGGAGCTGGTTCTCTGGGCTTTCTGGGATCTCATTCATGAGTGTTCTGAGACCTAATTAGGTCTCATTCATGAGGCCTCAGCTACTAACATCATCACATTGGGCATTAGCTTCAACATATGAATTCTGAGGGTGCACAGACATCCAGTCTACAGCAATATTATATTCACCTAAAAGGGACATGAGGAGCTATTGCATCAGTAAGCCTAAAATGCTGTGAAGAAGAAACTGGACCATACATGAGAAAGAGCTCTTTAAAAATGGTAATAAAATTGGAAATTTAATGGATGTGATGAAAAGTGTTCAGGGAAACAGAAAAACAGAGACATAAATAAGTAATAAGAATGAAAAACCAGTTTGAAGACAAGTCCAGAGGGACAATATCTAAACCCTAAAATTTTTAGGAATCTGAGGAAGTGAGAAGAAAGTAAATGGAAGATATAGAATTATGGGGTAGTGAACTTGGAGTTGAGTGACTATCAAGTCCACAGAAAATTACGCAAGCAGACCATTACCTTCAGAGAAAATAAAACTGAAGGGAAAAAAGCAAACTTTTGATATACAACATGTAAATGGTGTTTGGATTGTCATAGTTCTAAATCTTAATTTAATCAAAATCAATTACTAACTATATTTTGATGATAAGGAAACATGAAAATTGTGTGCCAATGCTAAAGCGGTTAAGGCAAGAGAAGTAAAAGAAAAAATATTCATTTTCCTGGGATAAAAGTTCAAAGATTTTGTCTAAAATAGAAATTTAAAAATATTAAAATACTGAGGCACCTGGGTAGCTCAGTTGGTTAAGCTTCTGACTTCGGCTCAGGTCATGATCTCACAGCTTATAGGTTTGAGACTTGCATTGGGCTGTATGCTGACAGCTCAGAGCCTGGAGCCTGTTTCAGATTCTGTGACTCCCTCCCGATAGGCCCCTCCCCGACTTGTGCTCTGTCTCTGTCTCTCTCAAAAATAAATAAACATTAGTTTTTTTTAATTCAAATACAAGCACATTATTTAGCAATATGGTTAGGTGTCTCACAATAAGTAGTAAAAAGAGTTAAAAGTTCCTGTCCTCTAGACAAGAACAAACTGTGTATATTATTTGACTCTTTAGGTTATATAACAGAGTCACAAGTTAATTTTAGATATTCCAGTCAGATATGAATGATAAAACAGTATAACTGAAAATTGGCCTGTTGCTAGGGTCAATAGTTTGTTTGTAACCCAAACAAACAAGCAAGCAAACTACCAGATTGATAATTAAATTAAATAATTTGAGTTGTTAAAATCAAAACAAAATTGTCTTAGGGCACCTCGATGGATCACTCGGTTCAACATCTGACTCTTGATTTCAGTTCAGGTGGTGAGCTCATGGTTTCTGAGTTCGAAGCCCAGTGCCTCAGGCTCTGCACGGCTTGTGAGTCTCTCTCCTCCCCTGCTCCTGTGCGCATTAACATTTGCACTCTCTCTGTCAAAATAAACAAACAAAAAAGCAAAATTGTCTATTTGATCATAGCAACTGAACAAAGCTGACAAATGGAGATCTGAAGCCCCATGGTGGTTGAAAGGGGAGGGATATGATCTACCCAGTAAAACAGGAGAATACTGCCCAAAGGGAAATTTTAAATTTTATTAACTGTAGCAACACACAGGGTATGACAGCATGATTTTATTAAAAGGAATGCATCCTGAAATGTCAGACTATTCTATGTGACTGAGATAGTAGTTGAGAGATTTACAAATTGGATTCAGACTAAAAATCTCTGTATATTGAGATAATCATCTTAAGGGGCAATTGTCAATGCATTCAGAATCATAAGCTCTTCCTCTTGTCAATTTCACCGCATTCTAAAGACACTTGACAACTTTCATTGCAATATATTGTGAACAATCCTTCACTCCTGCAGCAACTCAGTTAGTGTTATCACAAAGATGTGAAATGCTCTATAAAGGTAAACCAGATAAAGTGGATCAATACGGACTCTGGCAATATAAGCCCTCTGGCATATGAGAAATATCATGGTGATGCAGACTCGACAGTTGATATTGTCCTACTGGATGGCTCTCTATAAAAGCTGCAAAAGAGACAAACAATCAATCTGGTAAAAATCCCCATAGATGTTTCAGGATTTAATAAAAATATTGCTGTCTGGGAGCCTCCCATAATGACCTCTTAACATGATTAATTCATATATATAGGATGTCTCTTAGCCTTTTCTCCCCAATTTTCCTAAATACCATTTGAGATTCTATCTCTTTAGCTGTCACATGGTTGTAACATAGTTGTACACAGCAAGACTGGACTGTTTCAAATCAATGTAGCAGTCCGAGGTTGTCCTAACTTTTGGCTTGCTTCCACCTCCCTCTCCCAGAACTTCTATAGTAGTCATGTAGTCTTTCATTAAAAACTAACATTACTCTGATCTTTTTCCAGTATGTAAAGACCATAGAAGTCACCATTCTCCTACCAACAAGTAATAAAAAGCTGAACAAACTGAAAAATCAACAACTCTTCTTAGACCTGTCAGAGAAATGAAGACACAGAGCAAATCGCTGCTCTCAAAATTGGAGAGACAGGCAGGGTCAGAGAATCACAACTTACCAAAGTGGGAATCCAGGAGTAGAAACCCCCAGGAGAACCGGTGCTGAAGAAGGAGAAACTAAGTTCTAATTCCCAAATCACCAGAGGGTCAGTGTGAACAACACTGAGAGTTTAAAAATGCAGGGGAACCCACCAGTGGGGAAGCCCTTGCACTTTTGTGATGTTTACCTACAGGGTCTCTGCCAAGTCCTCACCTTAAATATCAGAGGAAAATCCCCTCCAGCAGGGGGAGGGCAATAGGAACCATTCTGAAATATACCACTCCATTTTTTTTCTTAACAAGTCCTGCTTTAGGAGAAACTATTATACTAGGGTCTAACCGCCTGGGATTTAATAAGAGCTTAACCTGGGAATGGCAGGGAAATACACAACTGTAGCCCCCTTTAGTCTTCCATATGGGAGAAGGGAAATACTTAACTCTAGCTCCTGCTAGCCATTCTGTCTAGCTGAGGGGGAGGAAAAACCTAGAAGCACCACTGAAATCCGCAGTCCAGGGGCACAGGCTCACCCAAAGACTGAAACAATCATAAAACCACGGAGCACTTCTCCCCCAAATCTTGCATTAAAAAAGGCCTATTTACTGCCTAAAGTTTCCCTTTATTCAGTACATCATGTCCACCTTTAAACAACAACAACAAAAATTACAAGCTATACTGAAAGGCAAAAAATGCAGTTTGAAGAGACCAAGCAAACATCAGAACCAGAGTTATATACGGCAGGAATCTTGAAATTATCAGACCAGAATTTCTTTTAACTATGATTAATATACTAGGGACCAAATTGAACAAGTAAATAACATGAAAGAACAGATGTATAATATAAACAGGAAGAGGAAAATTCTAAGAAAGACTAAAGAAGAAATGCTACAGATCAAGAACACTGTAACAGAGTTGTCCTATGAAATCAGGTTTGAGAGAAAAAGGTGATAACCTTAGTCTTAACCTGAAGTCATTCATCCACCCATGAAACCACAATTGACAATTTACTAAGCATAACATTGCACTGTATGCTAAGCAAACAAGAAAAATAAGTTACTCCCTGCTCTCAGGATTTTTCAGTCTAGTGGGAAAGAAATGTAAATTGGTGGGTGCAGGAGCCATAGAAGGAAGGATGATGTAGATGAGGAAAGACTTCCTAGAAAAAAGAAATAAGCCAGGGTCCCAAGGACTCTACCTTAAAGGAACTTAAATGCTGATTTGGAAAGACAGGTGCAGAAACTTTGATTTCAATAGAGTAAGATATATTTTTGGTTAAAGGTAGCAGTGTGGGCTGGGGAACATTTTGCCTCTAGGATTCAGTTTTTCTGTTTGTAAATATAAATAAGCTCTTTTAAATAACAATTTCACTTTTAAAATTTACCTAGAAGAGGAAGTAGACAACTATGCCAAGATGTACTTATAAGTGTATTATTGTAGCCTTTTTTATTATAATGATAAGTGGCCAAAACATTATAGAATCAATCAAAGAACTATAACCTGTCTACGAGAAGTATAAGATATATGTACACTCATTTATATAATACAGTGTGTTTTGATATAATGAGTAAAAAAGCTTAGCAAAAAATAAAAAAATATGTAATATTGACCACTGTAAAATTGTTTATGTATATGTTCGTGCATATAGTGCATATGCATACATGCACAGACAGAAATCTTGAATGATATTTATAAATCTTAATAAAACTTTCAGGTAACTTTTTTTTATTATTTTGATTTATTTGCATTATTCAAGTCCATTTTCAATTATAAAACCCATATGTGTCACAAAAACATATGTGAACATAGTAAATTAAAATGAGAGTGTTAAACTATATTATATATGTATATACATATACATATATATAATCTTTATTTTCCATTATAAAAAGCACATTAAAAAATTCTAAAACTGCAATTATTAAGTATATAATGGCAGGGTAAATATGATGATGACATCTTTCAGGTGGCAAGGAAAGCATGGAGTTAAAAGCAGTCGGAGAGGTTTACTGTACTTAATTTTAGCAATATTTGAAGTAGCAATATCTTTCAAATAAATTAATTCCTTCCTAGAAAGTAGTTGAGTTAACAAAGTCACGTTGAGAATGTTTGTGTGCGTGTGTGAATGAGAGTTTTCCTGAGTCATCTTTTATCCAGTAAGTCGTATATTAAGTGTTCCCCACAATTGGTGACTTTTTTAGAAATAGACATCCAAAAAAAGTTGCTAATCTTTCTAATATATTAAAAAAAGTGCCTCAAATATCAAAATTGGCACTTTATTAAGTAATGCATATAGCAAATCAACTTTATTGAAAATAACAAAGATGTAAAACTGTGTCAGCATAGGATAATTGGTGACGTGTGGTCGTCATACATTAATGTAACATTCAAAATCTGTCTAACATGAAATGATGATATATAATTTCAATCTCCTAAAGGAATTAGGGTCAAATTTGGCTAATTTACTCTAATTATAGCTTTTTGTTTGTCTAAATTTTGCATTTTTCTTGAATTTTTGCATATTCCAGGAAGTTTTCAGTATACACACACATGCATACACACATATTTTTATTGATACTTCAAAACTTTTCCATACATATTCATTATATATTACTGTAATATGAAATCTAAGGAATTCCAGATCATCTCAAATTGTCTTCCTTCAACTCTGAACTGGTGGTTTCCATGGGGATTTGGGAAATACAATTTTTTATTTGGAAACACAATCAAGACTTCTCTATTTCAAAGCTGAATATTGGCATTATCATTTGTCAGCAAAGTAGGCTTTCATGATGCCAGCCAAATTATTTCATGGTTGGTTAATTATATAGTACTTAATGTTTCTGCATTTGGCTATCTTGGTCTGTAGCAATTACCACACTAATGATGGACACAATTTGTTCCTTGATTCACAGCATATCTATGAACACTTGAATGGCAAATTCACACAAAATGAACCCTGTACTAAATGCACAAACTTTTGTATTATATTTTCTATGATTCTCTAATAGGTAGGTTAGAGTCAGGGTCTTTTACATAGCTGACTTAAAGGCTTTGACAACTTTACCATGAATAGAAGATATTTTCTATTTTTTCTTTCATTTGAGAATCAATATTTAGCCATAATTCTCAGAAGAATAGGATATTTTTTCTATAATTAAATATGGTAAAGCTAAGAAAAAAGTTGAATAAAAACTTAAGTAAAAACACTTACATTTTTTCCTATTAAAGCTGAGACACATGCCCATTAAGCTTATTATATCAATCAAGCAAAGCATTCTTCCATAATATATTGCTCTTAATTTACAAGTAAGATTTATCAGATCATGTTATCACTATTTAAGTGCTTCTCCCATTTTTATAGCTAAGGGCCTGGTCCTACTTCATCAACTCTGAAAATATCAATGTAAAATTATATGTACAGAATCTTTAAATCCATGGTAAATGACCAGTCCTATTAGCCTTACAAAAATTACTTCCTGGAGGATGTCAGTTACCTTAGAAAGTTCATTAACATTTTAAACTTATGGAAGAACTTAAACTTACAGGCTAATAAATAAGCACAGAGAACATACACACACGCACACACACACATACACACTATAAAGTTGAAAGTTTATGTTATTTATTTAGACCAAGGGTAACAGTAAAATATTTGCTTGTGAATATTTTATTTAGAACCTGAAATAAGGATTTTGATCTTCATAGCTTATTTTACACAATTGCTTCTTTATGTTATTTTATACATTGCTGAACAAAGTATGTTTATCTCAAAAATAAAACTGAATGAATTTGTTTTTATTACAATTAGTAGTTACTTTTATTAACCATTACCAATTTTAAAGATATCAAAGAAATGTATTTGATTAGGAACAAAAGAAGGGTAAAATCATAGTGTTTTCTGACTATGAAATAAATTAATAATCATATCCTGTATTGAGTTAGGTTTTGTTTCTTGCATTTATGAAATAACAGCTCTTATACAAGGTACAGTTTATAATTCATTCATTGTAAATTTTAGTCTTTAAAGGCATAATCTTGAATTCTTTATCACCAAAGACTTTCAAGCCAAAAATCAAATTAATTAAATTCAGCTATATTAATAGGACACCTGCATCTTGCTACCAATGGCAATAGGTAATTGCTCTCAAATATTAAATTTAAAAAATAAAAATAAGCCACTACTGAATTAGAGTTTTAAACAGAGGCTCTCTTAATAAGATATAACATCTATATTCACTGATAAAGCTGAATGAATGAGAATTTCCAGTTAAGAATTCTGGAAAGTTACTTGTTAAAAACTAGACATCTGAAACATCACATTTATACAGAATGTAAGCATTGGGAATAGATACTGCTGTATTTAAATCTATTTATAAGTTTTGTCATTGCTTGAGTGAAGGTAACTTGAATAATATCAACTAAAGTGCTTTTTGCTATAATGAAAAAGAAAACCAAACTCAAACTTCATGAACAGGTAAGGAGATTGAATAAAATGTAGTACCCTTCTGATAAAAAAGATGAGCTATAAGCTTTTAAAATATAATCATGACAATTTACAAAAAAATCTGAGAAAATAATATTTTAAACACAAAAGTGATTTCATTTAATCCCAGGAATTAGAATGGATGGTTTATTATTGTTATTATTATTATTCTTTGCTACAGTTGAAATGTATGAGATAAAAATATGAGATAAAAACAGAATATCGTGAGAAGTGAAATAAGATAAGAATATTAAAATAAACTCGTGAAAACATTTGAAAAATAACAGAATACTACAGCATTTGTTGATTATGTAATTCTAGGATTATGATCTTTAGGAAGTGTAACATTTATGGAGATAAAGAGAATGACAGTGTTGTTAATTTCAAGAAAAATACATAAAATCAGTGGCTTTTTTAATTTTAGGAATATCTGCAAAAATGAGGGAAACATTACATTTGTAATATTGCGAAACTACAATATGAACAAATTTCAAGGCCTCTTAAAAATGAATTATAAAATAATGTGTAACCTGGGGAAAAACTGACAAAGGATGTGATTAGGGCACACAAAGTAGAGTACATTACTACCGATAATAGTCAGTAAATTGAAGTGACAAATAACAATATGTATATTTTTGGCTGGCAAAAATTTGTGATATATCTACTCTTTGTAGGGCCATAGGAAGAGGGTATGCTCAGTTCTTACTGGAGAAAATGTGAATCATTTCATAATGATGGAAAATCACCATAAAATCCAAGATAGATTTTTAAACTTATCTTTTGACCCATCAATTATATTACTAGAAAGTTTATTCCATATGAATAAAAGCATTAATGACAATTAAAATATGTATGAGGATATTCATAGCAGAATAAGGTAAAAATGTAAGCATATACAAAACAAAAGCCTTAATTAAACACCCATTAATACAGAATGAGTATATCTTTACCAAATAATGTTATCTAGCTTTTAAAGCAATTACATAATTCTACCAGTTAACTGACCTGGATTTCTGATAGATAATTTTGAGGGTGCAGAAATGTGTTTAGTATGTGATTTCACTCTTATGAAAACAACAACAAAGATATGTTCCTATTAGCATGGGATAAAACATGGAAGGTGATATCAACATAGTAATATAGATTACATTGGGGACATGGAAAGGGTAGGGTAAAATAACCAAAAAAAAGAAAAAAAGAAAAAAAAAGAAAAGAGAGAAAGAAAAACTTGACGACACCAAAATCTGGACATAGATGTTTATAGTTGTTTTATTCATAATTGCCCAAACGGGAAGCAACTAAAAAGTCTATCAGTAGGTGAATGGATAAATAAACTGTAGTACATCTAGACAACAAAATATCATGTAGCCCTACAAAGAAATGAACAATCAAGCCATGAAAAGACATGGATTCATCTTAAATACCTACTACTAAGTGAAAGAAGCCAATCTGGAAAGTATATATACTATATGATTCAACTATATGATATTCCTGACAAGGCAAACTATGGAGACAGAGAAAAGATCAGCATTTGTGGTCAGTGGGACTGAATACCTGAAGCAAAGATGATTTTTAAGGCAGTGAAAATACTCTCTATGACACTATAATAGAGACACATGGATACATGTCATGATATCTTTTTCCAAACTCACCAAGACTGGACATGAATGTAAACTATGGATTTTGGATGATAATGATGTGTCAATGTGGACTACAAATTGCAACAAATGTACTACTCTTATAGCAGATGTTGATAATGGGGGAAAGAAACTATGCATGCAGGAGAGGGAAAGCATATCTCTATACCTTTCTCTCAATTTTCCTGTTTTAAAACAGGAAACTGCTTTAAGAAATAAGTCCTTTTAAAATTTTCTTGGCAAAATGTGTTGTGTGTGTGTGTGTGTGTGTGTGTGTTTATAACTCATCAATGAGTGGAAGTTTGAGGGTAAGCCCAGTCAAGCTATTATAAAAATTTCAGAGCTAAGTGAGTTCAGACATATTTGATCAGACTTAATTTCTGCTTCTTTTTGATTGTCATATCTAATATCCCCTAATGACAGCAAAATGGTATCAGTAGTTCAAGACATCACATGCAAAATATACCATGAGGAGCAAGAGACAGACTGTTTTTTTGTTTACTCACATTTTCTAGGAAATGACTTTAATCTATAATACAGTTTATATATTTTGCCCACTCTCTAATCAATTATTACATCCTAATGAAGGGATATAAGCCATGTGCTTTGTACTTGAATTTAGCTTTTCTTGGAACATCCCCAAATCTCCCCACTGCCACCACAGCCATGCCCCTCCAACCACTGAAGGCAGATAAAAGGAAATAGATCCTGATAGGTTATAACAAAAGTCTCAGGAGTCCATCACCTTATTAACCAGTGTCTGTGCACATATAATGAACTATTAAAACTGTATTTACATAAAATGCATTTATATCCACCCCAAAGGAAGTAAAAAATATATTTTGATTGTAAGAATCCAGGTCCCTAAGGGGTGCTTGGTTGACTCATTCAGTTAAGCACAAGACTCTTGGTTTTGGTTTGGGTCATGATCCCATATTTCCTCAGTTCAAGCCCTGCATCAGGCTCTGAGCTGTCAGCCCAGAATCTGCTTGGGATTCCCTCTCTCTCTCTCTCTTTCTCTCTCTCTCCCTGCCACTCCCCTACTCATGCTTGCTCTCAGTCTCTCTTTCTCTCTCAAAAATAAGTACATAAATATTAAAATAAAAAAGAATCTAGGTCTCTAAGAGTTGCAATGGTTCAGTTCACTAGGAGAGTCTCCACTCTCCACCGTTTTCCACTGACACACCTCAGATGAACGTTGAAAAACTTCGATGGGATACTCTGTTTTTAACATATTGCTTCCTATTTGTAGATATCTAAAGACTTAGAGATCATCAAGACTAACAATCATATTTCTTAAATTTTTTTGTTATTCTCTAGCAATATATCTCCCTAAAAACAGTAGATTTTTAATCTATTACTCAGATGTTCTGTGGGCTGGTCTCCAAAGCCAAAGTCCTGTAGAGTTATGTTTGAGTCCAGGACAGTGTCTTGAAATCTATACCTCTGCGTTAGTACTCTGCATCCTCCTAGCACTCAGTTGACTCAGCATAATCCTTTACCTAGGAGCAACTTGAAATAATACATAGGATAGCAAGTCACAATAATGTGCTTGTAATGTTTTTTTTGTTTGTTTGTTTTTAACATTTATTTATTTTTAAGAGAGAGAAAGACAGAGCACAAGCAGGGGAGGGACAGAGAAAGAGGGAGACAGAATCCAAAGCAGGCTCCAGGCTCTGAGCTGTCAGCACAGAGCCCGACACCGGGCTCAAAGTCACGGACTGTGAGATCATGACCTGAGCTGAAGTTGGACGCTTAACCTACTGAGCCACCCANTGTGTGTGTGTGTGTGTGTGTTTATAACTCATCAATGAGTGGAAGTTTGAGGGTAAGCCCAGTCAAGCTATTATAAAAATTTCAGAGCTAAGTGAGTTCAGACATATTTGATCAGACTTAATTTCTGCTTCTTTTTGATTGTCATATCTAATATCCCCTAATGACAGCAAAATGGTATCAGTAGTTCAAGACATCACATGCAAAATATACCATGAGGAGCAAGAGACAGACTGTTTTTTTGTTTACTCACATTTTCTAGGAAATGACTTTAATCTATAATACAGTTTATATATTTTGCCCACTCTCTAATCAATTATTACATCCTAATGAAGGGATATAAGCCATGTGCTTTGTACTTGAATTTAGCTTTTCTTGGAACATCCCCAAATCTCCCCACTGCCACCACAGCCATGCCCCTCCAACCACTGAAGGCAGATAAAAGGAAATAGATCCTGATAGGTTATAACAAAAGTCTCAGGAGTCCATCACCTTATTAACCAGTGTCTGTGCACATATAATGAACTATTAAAACTGTATTTACATAAAATGCATTTATATCCACCCCAAAGGAAGTAAAAAATATATTTTGATTGTAAGAATCCAGGTCCCTAAGGGGTGCTTGGTTGACTCATTCAGTTAAGCACAAGACTCTTGGTTTTGGTTTGGGTCATGATCCCATATTTCCTCAGTTCAAGCCCTGCATCAGGCTCTGAGCTGTCAGCCCAGAATCTGCTTGGGATTCCCTCTCTCTCTCTCTCTTTCTCTCTCTCTCCCTGCCACTCCCCTACTCATGCTTGCTCTCAGTCTCTCTTTCTCTCTCAAAAATAAGTACATAAATATTAAAATAAAAAAGAATCTAGGTCTCTAAGAGTTGCAATGGTTCAGTTCACTAGGAGAGTCTCCACTCTCCACCGTTTTCCACTGACACACCTCAGATGAACGTTGAAAAACTTCGATGGGATACTCTGTTTTTAACATATTGCTTCCTATTTGTAGATATCTAAAGACTTAAAGATCATCAAGACTAACAATCATATTTCTTAAATTTTTTTGTTATTCTCTAGCAATATATCTCCCTAAAAACAGTAGATTTTTAATCTATTACTCAGATGTTCTGTGGGCTGGTCTCCAAAGCCAAAGTCCTGTAGAGTTATGTTTGAGTCCAGGACAGTGTCTTGAAATCTATACCTCTGCGTTAGTACTCTGCATCCTCCTAGCACACAGTTGACTCAGCATAATCCTTTACCTAGGAGCAACTTGAAATAATACATAGGATAGCAAGTCACAATAATGTGCTTGTAATGTTTTTTTGTTTGTTTGTAACATTTATTTATGTTTAAGAGAGAGAAAGACAGAGCACAAGCAGGGGAGGGGCAGAGAAAGAGGGAGACAGAATCCAAAGCAGGCTCCAGGCTCTGAGCTGTCAGCACAGAGCCCGACACCGGGCTCAAAGTCACGGACTGTGAGATCATGACCTGAGCTGAAGTTGGACGCTTAACCTACTGAGCCACCCAGGTGCCCCAATGTATTTCTAATCTACACAGTTTTCAAATTCATCTGCAAAATTATATTTATTTACCTTTGGGGGTAGATAAATGTGTATGTGTGTATGTGTGGGTGTGGTGGGGGGGTGTTTCTGGCTTTAACTTTTTGTTAAGCAGTTTTTTATGTCCCTACTTTTCTAGCATTTACTATATATTATTCCATCTCCAAGTTCAAATAGTCTATACTTCCTATCAACCCACATGATTTCACCCACTATTTAAGGAATCAATCTTTGTATCATAGATCAAGTATCCAGGTAAAAGACAGGATCAATTATTCCACTAGATTACCCTCTCTCTTAATCCCTGTCTGTTTTTTGGTAGTTTAACAGTCATCTGTGGTAGTTAGGAAGGGCCAAAGTTCAGATCTGGCTCTACCCCTTCGAACTTTTAAAAGTCACTCTCTCTGGATTTCTCTTTCCTTATTTGTAAAATGAGTATAATAACATACTAACTTCATTGCTATGAAGATTAAATGTAAGTTCAAGGACCGAGGTTAACAGTGTATGTCTTATAGTCGATGCTTAAATGCTATGTATGTTATTATAATCATTGTTAGTATTTAAAGAGACTTACAAGAGATGAGTGAATAAGAAACTAATATGTAGAAGATTGGACAAAAGCTGAGATGAATGAGGATTATTAAGACAAATTTGGAAGTTTGGAGTGATAGAGATTTTAACCAGATAAGGATATAGCTAGCTACCATAGCAACACTATCAAAATGTACATGTTCTGACAGAGAGCTGCTGGAAGGGCAATTAGTAATAAAACACATGCATTGAGAAAGCATTCCAACAATTAAAATAAAGTCCTTTATGTGAGATTCCCCCCATATCAGTTGTTTGTTCTATTAGTTATGTACTTCTAGTATGAAGCAAACATTTCCCTATTTGAAAGCTTTTTACACCTGATATATTCAGTTCTTTCCAAATGTATTCAAACATGAATTTCTGTAATATTTTCTCTGAATGATTCTTTTTGTTGACAAGCTTACTGTAAGTGAAAAACAATCAGAAACATTAAACAGATGTTTCAAACATGTGCTTAGTAAAGTGTGTTTCTCTGGCAATATAAACAAATTTGTGACTCTGAGGAATACATTTTTCCCATGCTCTTCAGGATAAACTAAAACAGTTTAATAATAGTAAATAATAATTTATTACTGCAAATGACTATTATTATAGTTGCTAAAAACATGAATTTAGTCAATACTTAATCTAATAATTCCTATATCCTCAGAGAAACAATTTATTTAGATATAATCATGATATGTAGCTATTGTGTTTCCATATAGACTTCTATACTCTATTATAATAATATTGATTGAATGGGGCAGGAATAACTGATGAAATAGTTAGCGTCGTCAACTGACCAAAGTATACACTTACATTGAAGCTTAATTAGTCGATGTCATGAACAAACTTCCAAACTTTTTGATTTAGAGAAAATTTAATAACACAGTGTTGTTTCTGGAAGACAACTTTATGAAATACATTGACTGCAAGCTCAGCTACCTTGAGTTAGGCCAGCCAAAGAAACATTAATATATTGAGAAAATCAAATGAGCTCTTTGGCCAAAATTTAGTAATTACACTCAAATAATTGGGATCCTGCCTCAAGTAAAAAGATAGTATTCCTGTAGAGTATGTGGTTGGTGTTCACTCCCCTGTATGACATGGGTTATGCAGATTCACTTAGTCCATTACCTGCGAATAAAAAAATGGTTGGCAGATTAATGAAGCTGGCCCAGGCTAGTGATGTGCTTTCTAGTCATTGCACAGAATAGTTTTTCCATTAAAAAAATAAACAGTTTGCTCATTTATGGAAAAAACTATTCATACTTAACAGTATTTTGCTAAAACCGACTGAACTGACCAATCTTGCTCTCTTGCACTATCTTGTAAGGGGGACAGCAGATTGTTTGCTTGAATCTGTTTTATCTTAAGCAGTGAAAAGGAGAAAGACTTTATTTAAAGATATAGGCTAGAATTACAAAGATTATCATTTGAATTCATTTTAATTTTGTTGATCACATTATTTCATTATTAATCATAAATAAATTGTTACTTAAAACTTGTCGATTTAAATCATGGCTCCTTATGTTTTGTATGATAATATATAGTTTACACCAGAATACTTCATTATTATTAGATTATCTCACTTTATTTAATATATATATACACATATATATATATAACAGATTAATTTGGTAATTATATAAAAAGATTTAAAGAGAGAAGTTTTGTTTGTACCTGCTGGTAAGGGGGTGTCTGTACCTCTTCCATTAACAGAACTCTTTTGAAGCTAAATTTTCGCAGGAATGGAGCTCTCCATCACTGTAACAAGGTAAAATAGGTCAAGCCTGCATGGGGCCAAAGTAAAANAGCTTGAGGACAAACTAAAAAAAAAAAAAAGAAAGAAAGAAAAGAGAAGGTAAAAAAACTTGCCTTTCTGGAAAGTTGCAATAGCCTGTAATAGAGTAAGGGGGAAAAAAAAAAGAAAGAAATGGGAAAGCTTTGCTTACAAAATGGGAGGGTATCTTTCAGCAGGAGGAAGGGTATATCCTCCTTTATCATCATTTTCTTTTGATATTTAAGCAGGAAATGCTTCTGTCAATGTCATCCAGGCATGATATGTATAATAGATAGGAATCAAATAACTAAAGTAAATGAAGGACACAAATGATACACATATTAGGTTACTGTCAATCTGCAGGTGAACATAATTACACATTGACTTTTAAGAAAGTGTTTAAATTAGGGGCACCTGGGTGGCTCAGTCCGTTAAGCGTCCGACTTTGGCTTAGGTCATGATCTCACCTTTCGTGGGTTCAAGCCCCCCATCCAGCTCTGTGCTGACAGCTAGCTCAGAGCCTGGAGTCTGTTTCAGATTCTATGTCTCCCTCTCTCTCTGACCCTCCCCTGCTCACCCTGTCTCTCTTTCTCTCTCAGAAATAAATAAAACATTTAAAAAGTTTTTTAATAATAAAAAAAGAAAGTGTTTAAGTTATAAGTTAAAATGAAATAGGAGAATAAGGCGACAGCACCAGAAGCATTTCACAAAGTCTTCAGTGTTGTGTTGCTATTTAAAAGTCAATTTAAAGATAAATTCATTTGCAAAAAACTACCTGTTCCTCTGACCATAACTTTAGATTATTGGCTTGTACACAGACTAATTTGATTTTGGAATATTCTTCCAATTCTAAGTTTTAATCACTTGTTTGGAAAATTATATTATACCTCTTGGGATAATTAAAACCACACCAAGTGTCTCAAAACCAGCATTAGAAATCACTGGTTTATGTAATTGGCAAGGAGATATCTGTGGCCAGTGCTTTTAGTTACACCAATCAGCATAATTTATTTCTTCTCTGCAGTGAGTTCTTTCACTATTGTTTTTTCATTTTCCTTTGTTTATTCACATTCATGTGAGTTCCATTTACCCATACTTAACATTCATTCATTTATACAATAAACATTTACTGCTTTCCCAAGTCATGTTTGGCTTCATAAATTTCTCTCTTCATTCATTCCATCTACTCTTCTTCAATGGTCCTCTTCCATTTTCTGCCCTCCTTACTTCAAACCTTGGACATCTGCTCTCTCATTTATCTGGAAGCCTCTTCTACAAGTGCTTGCTGTGGGTTACTTGCTCATTTCATTCAGGTTTCTGCTCAAACACCACCTCCGAAAAAAGCATTTCCTGATCATTCTGTACAAAATATTTCTACACACCCATCTTTTTGTAGTTTTTTCCTCTTTTTTAATAGCTCTTTTACTACTTGAAATTATGTTATATAAGCATAGTATTTATTTGTGTGTTCATTTTGGTCTGTCTTTCACACTAGATTATAAACTTCATGAAGACCAGCTCTGTTCTATCAAAATTAG
Organism: Crocuta crocuta; assembly: GCF_008692635.1. NCBI lineage: Eukaryota > Metazoa > Chordata > Mammalia > Carnivora > Hyaenidae > Crocuta > Crocuta crocuta. Next base: position 2,494,828 of record NW_027527388.1, on the reverse strand, counting down.
ATTCTCAGCGTATGGAGCAGTGACTTGATCATAATAAATAGGTATTGTCTTAGTCAGTTTAAGCTGTTGTAACAAGATAATGTAGGCTGAGTTTCTTAAAAAAACAGAAATGTATTTCTCACAGTTGTGGAGGCTGGGGAGTCTCAGATTAGGGTGCCAGCAAAGTCAGGGTTTGGTGGGAACACCTTTTGCTGGTCTCCTATCATGGTGGTGGGTCAGCAAGCTGACTTGTTTCTCTTCTTACAGAGGCACTAATCCCATTGTGAGGACTCCACCCTTATTACCTATTTACTTCCCAAGGGCCACATCTCCAAATATCATCACGTTAAGTATTTAAGGAACACACACACACACAATCCATAGCAAGTATTCAGTAAATGATTTTTGAAACCTTCATAAGAAAAGATTCATATGTAATCATTCTTTAAGATTTGGGGTCCAAAAATTATTTAGGATGCATGACTTTTGTGTATAAACTGAGACTTTTAGAATAGTGTTGTTAAAATAACTAGTCTTGGGTACTGTTTCATGATTCAATTTAAAAATTTTACATATATGTTATTTATATTTGTGTGTAAGCTTTAAATTCCAGTGGTCTGACATTGATTGGTAACTACCTTCTATAATTCAAATGACAAGACAAAAAACACTAATAAAATAGCAACTCTAGAAAACCATTACAAGGCAGGTCTTAGAGGAAAACTTGCCATTATGTGAAAGTGAGAAATGGAGTTAGCTAAACTCTAGCTTAATATGATCAGGGAGCATGGAGATAGTCCTTGAGGGGAAGAGTAATTACAAAAGAATCAGCAATTCCCTACTTCAGAAAAACAGAAGCAGTTGCTAACAATCTCAGTGCATGTAAGTTAGTGGGGCAATTCTACCTTTAATTTCTAACAAAATTATAAATTTATCTCTTATTCTAGAATATAAACTGACACTTTCATAATTTAGTATTATTCTGAGTGAGGAAAGAGTTCATAATTCAACCATCAATATTTATGTCTTGACTTTCTTCAGAGTATTTAAATATTGTGGTCTTGTAAGCTTAAAATAAGATACTATAATGTGAAGAAACTTCGCTCTCCACATGGTCTTGCTCAAGTCACTTAAATTACTAAACAGATTATGCAAACAGGAGAGCCTTAAATCTCGCCTTGAACATTCAGATAATTGAACTAATTATAACTTGATAAGCAGATTCTTTCAAAACAGAGTCCCATCCCTCAGATATATCAACATTGTTACCTTATTGTCTCTTTAACATATCATTGCTTTGCCTACTTGATGAAGCTGCGTATTATAACAGTACCAGTCAATGAATCCTCTTCTGTTTTCTAAGCTTCTTTTGATCTTTATTTTTGTTTATTTTTTATTTTATTTTATTTAAATCCACTAACATATAGTGTAACAATGGTTTCAGGAGTAGAATTTATTGATTCATCACTTTCATATAACACCCAGTGTTCATCCCAACAAGTGGCCTACTTAATGCCCATCGTCCCCATTTAGCCCATCCTCCCACGCAGCACCCCTCCAGCAAGCCTCAATTTGTTCTCTGTATTTAAGAGTCTTTCATTGTTTGCCTCCCACTCTGTTTATGTCTTATTTTTCCTACCATTCCCATAAGTTCATCTGTTTTGTTTTTTAAATTTCACATATGAGCAAAATCATATGATCTTTATCTTTCCCTATTTTATTTTGCATAATACAATCTAGTATATCCACGTGGTTGCAAAAGGCAATATTTCATTCTTTTTGATCACTGAGTGATATGATCTTTAAAGTCAATATGTCCCAATTTAGTTTGCATCTGTTTTCCAATTAATTTTTGTAGTACTTATTGTCATATTATTTTCTTCTTCCAGTTTGACCACTAGTCTTTTAAAAGAATTTATGTCCTTAGTTCCTTCTTCATTAAGTGATGAAGTTTTGGGATGATGGGGGGTTTGTGGGGTCCAGAGCCGATGATCAAGAACGAATTCTTGAAGATGTCTTTGGTGCAAAAAGCCAATGATCAAAAACGAATTCTTGAAGATGTCTTTGGTGCAAAAAGGTGATTTTTATTAAAGCATAGAGACAGGACCCATGGGCAGAAAAAGCTGCACTGGGGTTGTGAAGAGTGGCTCCTTATATACCCTGAAGTTAGGGAGGTAAAGTCAAAAGGGAGGCCTTTAGAGGGACTTTGATATGCTAACGAGGACTTCTAAGACACCTGAGGCCTTGCTCTTATCAAGCTAAGGTTGTTTTTCCCTTAGTAAGCTATTATTAACATTATGGCAGTAGGGAGTTCCTGGAGAAATGTTAAACTGTATTTGCCTCAAGTATTTGTCAGTGGGCTGCAGGTTATAAGGAAATTTAATTTTACCTGTCATTTCCTTCTGCCTTTGCACCGCATACATATCACTATGGAGGGGTGATGTTGGGGCTCCAGGAAACAGTCTGTAGGTTTCTGGAGATTAGGCTACTGATAAGATTGCTTTTCCTTACAATTTACTACAATATTTGTAAATATTTACTACAATATTGTAAACTGATGGAGACCCATGTGCTGTATAACTGTGATCTCTTTCAGTTGACCATTTGTTTTCTTTCCTTCCCTTTGTTCTTGGGTAGCCAGGAGTGCCCGAGGAATATCACACACATCCCACCTCAGGTGGGGGGGGTGTGCTAGCTTATATTTTGCACTCAGCCTGCCCCATGCTCACTCATCATTACGTATCAGTGAAAAGATGATTCTTAATTGATACATATTTTGACCATTACTTAAAATATTTCTTAAATCAAAATTTCACCCAGGAGAATAGATATTCTGATATTCAATATGTGAAGTATTGAAGTTACCTTATGTAACTGCCCCAAATAATCTCATTACATCCATATTAATTTCTTTAAAAAATTTTTAACATTTATTTATTTTTGAGAGTGAGAGGCAGAGACAGAGTGCAAGCAGGGGAGAGGTAGAGAGAGATGGATACACAGAATCTGAAGCAAGCTTCAGTCTCTGAGCAGTCAGCACAGAGCCTGATGTGGGGCTTGATTTCACAGCCCACGAGATCATGACCTGAGCTGAAGTTGGACGCTTAACCAAATGAGCAACCCAGGCACCCCTATCCATATTAATTTTTATTCTACTTTTGTATATTTGTTATTAGTGAAAAGACTTGTTTATCCATTCAAAGTAAATACCACAGATTAATTGTTTTCATCCTTTATTTCTTCCTTAGTCTTCAAATCCGAATACCAGCCAGAGATATTAATTATACCTCATTAATTTCTCTGATAGTCACCTTTTATATTGATGCCAGTCTTCTGGTTCAGATCTTCATGGTGGTCCTGTTTTTCCAGATAATACATTCTGTACTCTCTATTTTATTCTTCTAATAATTATAATACATTTTTCTGAATAGGTATTTTAACCAAGCACAGCACTGATAAAAACTTACACTGGATCTCACTATAAATGGATTAATGTTTAAATTTCACATCCTGTATTTGAACTTGACCTACTTACACTTCTCATTACGTCCTCTTTAAATAAGAATACATAGCCTTCCCCCAATAAATACTTTATCTTCTTGCTTTTATGCATTAATGGTGCCAATTTTATCTCCTTGAAATACATGATTTCCCTTCTCAGTGAAATGCAATACTATTTATACTTCTAAATCCAGCTCAAATAACTGTTCTTCTCTGAATACTTGCTTTATCCTGTTAGTCACTGCTTTCACTTAAAATAATGTGTATGCACTACTTTTATGTAAGAGCGACACTTCCCTTCAATATGTCTATTGTATTGTTTTACCTCACTTGTAGTCTTCAATTTCCTTATAAACCAAAAGTATGTATTATTCAATTTTATGTTTGCAGAGGTAACCTAGATATAGTCTTCCAGGTTGTGGAAACTCATTAAAAAGAAATAACTGAATGATCCAATGAATGACAAAAGGAAGGAAGGAAGGAAGGAAGGAAGGCAGGCAAGCAGAAAGGAATGACGGGTCTATATGCATGACAACATGAGTAAGCCATAGACAGTGGAGAAGTAACCAAACACAGCGAGATCAGACTAGGAATATGAAGTCATAAAGCAATGAAAGAATGAGACTTCACTAAAGCTGGCCTGTTTCCTGCCCTTCCTCGAGCCTAGTTAACTAGGCTTTTTCTGCACTGTTGTGAGATTATCTCCACCTTTAAATATTTCTTTTTAAAAGTAGATTGTTCAAAACACATGTTGTCCGTTAGCCCTAACTAAGCAATCATTAATCGGGATACATTAATAAAATGCCACATTGTTCATTATCTTTCCATGTATGTGTATTGTTTCTTGATGATCAAATTTGTATTTGTTTTTAAGTTTATTTATTTATTTTTTTTTTAGAGAGACAGAGACAGCATGAGTGGGGGTGGGGGCAGAGAGAGAGGAAGAGAAAGAGAATCCCAAGCAGGCTCCACATGGTGGAACTCTAACTCACTGTGACATTATGACCTGAGCTAAAATCAAGAGTGGAACACTTAACTGGCTCAGCCACCCAGGTGTCCCCTGAATCTGTATTTTTAACTTTATCTCTCACTCACATAAATCTACTAGTACTTTACATTTATTGAATCAATGGGGAAAACTGGTGGTTTGGTAGGCTTTGTAGACCACTCTAGGTTGATCTAACTGGTAAAATACCTACATGATTTGTGTGTTTCTTTTTTTTTTTTTAATGTTTTTTATTTATTTCTAGGAGAGAGAGAGAGAGACAGCGTGAGCAGGGGAGGGTCAGAGAGAGAGGGAGTCACAGACTCTGAAACAGGCTCCAGGCTCCAAGCTGGCAGTCAGCATAGAGCCCGACGCGGGGCTCGAACCCACGAACCGCGAGATCATGACCTAAGCGAAAGTCGGACGCTTAACCGACTAAGCCAACCAGGTGTCCCCATGATTTGTGTGTTTCTATGTGTGCTTGAGTCTGTTAGGAGTGGTTTGGGAAATTCCTTCAGAGTTCATTCTGTGGAACTCTAACTACTCTCTTTCCTACATACATATTTATGATAATAATGTATTCTATGCATTGAAGTTGATCACTAAAGAGTTGTAGTGACTTCATCAAAGTCACACAGTTATTAAGCAATAGGACTTTTATAGTTTTTCAAACTAAGTTTCAACCTTAGGTCCTTCCTGCTACACCAACTTGGGATCTCATTAGAGATTGGATATTACAACTCCAATTACATTCCATTAATTTTCGAAACATATTAAGCTTTGGTCCCTTCTGTAAAATAGTCTGCTTTAATTTCAAACTGAAAAATTAGGAAGAAAAAAAAAGCAAAGCAATTTTTTTTTTCATTTCCCAGGACTCTGAACGACTAGTTCTCTCCTAAAACCACAGGCATCTGATACTATTAATATGATGCACTGTGGCAGGAGACTGCACTTAAATTGATCCAGGAGTTGAAGCCATGTTGCGGTGCTGGCAGGAAGATCTGAGGTACTGGTAAATAATTTGAGGTGTACCAAATGCCTCTGTGATTTGAAACATCTCCATAGCTTTGCAGCAGTCGCCACAGACTAAAACTGAAAATGTCAGGAATAAAAGCATAGAGTACATTTGACAATATCTCCATGTTATAAAATTTAAAGAAAATCTGAATCAAAGCAAATTAAAGAAACCAAGAAATAAAACTATCAGGTCATATGCTGCCAAAGTAGCATTTCCTTTCGGAAGCCTTAGAACTTAACAACAGAAGCACATTTCCCTGACAGGAATTATCCTGCCCAGCTGTGCTTCATTTGGCGATATAAAGCCACCTTACAAAGTAAAGGTATATACCCTCAGGATTTTGTCCTCAATTCATCCTATGGTTTGCATAACAGCTACTCTTTCTCCCATGAACAAACGAGCCAATAATGTGAGGTAAGAGAAGAGATGGGAGAGGAAAGAAATAAGGGAAGAAAGTCATTTCCGCCAGCTGTGTAGGAGAGCATGTAAAGGGTATGTTATCTCACTCAGCACAAAGAATCCCTGGATTTCTGTCTCCACCACAGAGCAGCAGGTTTTTTCCCTCCTCCCTAGCCATCATACCCAACAATACTTCAGAGACAGCTCGGTTCTTTAGCTTCGAGTGTCTGGTAAAATGTAGAAATTGAAAGCACACGCTGGAGCTTTGATTCAGCATATTTTTCCTCCTCACAGAAACAAAAACCTTAAAGAAGTTCAGGCTCTTCCACAGAGATCCTGAAACCATAAGTAAGAGTCAGAATTCAAAGGACAAACCATTGTCTAGGCATCCTATTATCCCGGGCAATGTTATGTTCACCAGGAACTTCAGAGACCCCTGAGGATGCTTATGTAAATGAGTTCAGAGTGTGGGAGAAATCTAGCGTTATCCATGCCATTTAAATAAGTACTTGAGGAGCTCAAAGGGGAAAATGTGGTGAGCAAATGGTACACTGTGTCAAGAGACTTGAAAAAAATGTGAAACCTTACATAAAAATAAACCCAAGTTCCAAGATTAATGACTGTACAGAAGTTAAAACTGGATGAGAAAGAACATAATATGTAAATGTGACAGAATTTATATTATCAACCCTTTTAGGATTCCGAAAATATGGATTCAGGAAGGGGATTTATTCATAAATACTGCAATGTTTTGAATTTTACTTGAAGAGACTATTGTTTTATCACAGAACATGCTTGAAGGAGATTTTGTAAGCAGAGGAGAAAAAAAAAATCACTGTCAGGACAATAATAGGAAGGGGTGTGTGTGTGTGTGTGTGTGTGTGTGTGTTCTCTTAACTTTAAACTCTCTCTCTCTCTCTCTCTCTCTCTGTTTTTCTCTCTCTTTCTCTCTCTGGACTTCTGTGAGCTAGAAAAAGGTTTTATTTTTGTTTTTGGAGCTTGCGTGCCAAATGGGGGTCTTTGAACTATCACTGCTCTAACTCTGCCTACTTACAGCATTCAGAACTAAAGGTTTTAATTTGTTTTTAAAATATACAAAAGTAAAAGCAGCAACTATGTGCACATTGGAGTGTAAAGGTAAAGGTCAATCTTGAGAGTGTAGATGGCTATAAGTAAGGTAGGCATATAGGTATGCAATGCCCATATCTTTTTTTCCCTTCCTTCTAATTCTTATCAAAGATCCCTGGAGACTGAGACTGATTTTTTAAAATTTTTTAACCATTTACTATTATCTATGAAACAACAATCAAATCAGAAATTTGACTTTTGTTGTCTTTATGTGTTTTTGCAACATTCAGTGCAACACCTTGCCTGTAGTAGTTTCTGTATACAATTGGTTGCATTGGTTTGAATTTAAATGTGGCCAATTTAAGACAAGCTATATTGTTTAAGGGACCACAAATAGGGAAAGGCAGGTAGAGGCCTTTTGTAAGCACTTTTAAACATCACAAAGAACATTTAATAGATTTAGCTCTAAAATGATTCAGCTTACTGAAATTCATTGTTTGCATACTAGTCAAAGACACAATTCACATCACAAAGAACTAGGGATCCTAATAAACTCCTTCTGACTGTACCACTCCCAACAAGTTGCATAAATATTAGCTTACTGACATCCCATTTTCTCTCAGACACAAAACAACATATGAGAAAAACTTGAGGGAAGGTGAGACAGCTGAATGAAATTGAGAATTTAAGGAAAAAGGATTTTTTTCCCTTTAATTTTTTTTTAATGTTTTTTTATTTATTTCTAGGAGAGAGAGAGAGAGAGACAGCGTGAGCAGGGGAGGGTCAGAGACAGAGGGAGTCACAGACTGAAACAGGCTCCAGGCTCTGAGCTGACGGTCAGCACAGAGCCCGACACGGGGCTCGAACCCACGAACCGCGAGATCATGACCTAAGCGAAAGTCGGACGCTTAACCGACTAAGCCACCCAGGCGCCCCAGATTTCTTTCCCTTTAAATTTGACTTATATTGAGAGGGCTTAGAAGAGATTTAACCAACTAAACAGCTCAACACTGACCAAATCAAAGAAAATAATATTTTCTTCTTTTTTACTATCTTTTCTTCCATCCTTCCTTCCTTGCTTTCTTCCTTCTTTTTTCCTTGCTTCCTTTTTTCTTCACTTCATGAAACATTTACAGGTGAACCTACTATGTACCAGGTAATATAATAGGTATTAAATATCCTGATACATCGTTAGTAAGGAGACAGTCTTCCATTTACAAATTCAAATTTGACAAATACTGAATACAAATCTGCCACATCAAGGTCTCCTGAAACTTTGGACACCAGTAAACAATAGAGATACATTCCTTATCCTCATGTAAATTGGGATGTAAACCTAAATATTAAGAGTTTGAAATTCTGCTAAATAAATTTACTGAGAGTCAGTGACAAAGACTAAAAGAGTCACAAAACTAAATTTATTATATGCACTGTTTGCTACACTCTAAACTGAATGTTAATTAGCCTTGTATTAAGAGAAAAGACAGTATCACTCATCGATCAATGATTCTAATGTTATCCATGATTCTCAAAGAGGTGAAGATGTAGCAATTAAAAACTTTGTAAGCAAGTAGGGAAAAAATCACCATCTTGACAATAACAGAAAGTAGTGTGTGTGTGGTTGGTGTGTGTGTGTGTTCTCTTTTGACTGTAATTAATCTCTCTGTGTGTTTCTCTCTCTCTCTCTGTCTCTCTGTCTCTCTGTCTCTCTCTCTCTGGACCTCCGTGAGCTAGAAAAAGGTTTTATTCTTATTTTTAGAGTCAAAGAAAATTATCATACAGAGCTGTTCCAGAGGATGCTATAGTTTAACTATGTGTCTATATCAGACTTTTCCCCCAATATTTTATTATAAAAATTACAAACATACAATGAAGTTGAAAGAAATGTACAGCGAATAACCATATAACCACTATCTAGATTCCAAATTATAAATATTTTTTTAATGTATTTGCTTTAGACTCTCTTTTAAATTGTGGGTTTTGGCTTAAAATAAAGTTGTAAGAATCAAACACAGACAACTAATCATTTTAAGAACAACTCTATAGCCATATTTGACCATCATTATATTGTTACAGCAAATACTCAGTGCCCAGGAAGAGACAAGCCACATACACACTAGGGGAATCAGACAAAGACTATTAATGCTTAACGGTGTCAGACCAGCGGAGTCATTTCCAAACGCTGAGCCCTGAACCTTGACATTGGCCCCCTTTTATGTGGGATGGTAGGAGATTGAGAGAGAAAAGAGAAAGGGGAGGCAGCCCTTACCAGCGGTGCTATTCAGGCAGTTGGTGGACACAGGAGACAAGCAAGATTACAGAAGCCAAAAGCAAGCAAGGGGCATATCCAGCTTCGGACTTCTGGCTGGCCCCTTTTTATCTTGTTTTTACTAGTTTTTCTTCTCAATATCACAGAAAATCATAGAAAATATGATGGAATTAATAACAGCTTAGTCCAGAAATGAATGAGAAGGGCTTCATACAACAGATAATATTCAAAATTTTTGAGGTGTTGGAATCAAATTATTAAACATCATCATAGGGAAAACATCATATGTTAAGGAAGAAAAAATGGTTTCAAACTATGTTGGCATATATTTGTAGAAACTAAATGAATAATGTTTATTCTCATTTTTATTAAGATTTCATTATGTGCTGTCGGGACAAATTCTAGTAAATCAAATTAAACTAAAATAAATAGTTCAATGGAAATGAGTTTTTTTAATAAATGACTAACTATGATTTCCTCCCAAAACTATTATCTTCATCAACAGGGTAATTATATTTAAAATTATTTAATTCTTTATAAATGGCATTTATACTTGCTACTATTATCCTTTGCAAATATTAGCTTAATGTCACACAGAAGAGTTGTGAAAAGCATATAGTTTTGTACGGTAAAAGGATAGATATCTGGAAATTTGCAGAGTTGCATTCCAGACAATGATCTAGCAAACCACTGGGTATCAGATTTCTTACTGATTCTCTTTTACCTTCAGAGAGAGAGGGGAGAGAGACAGAGAGAGACAAAGAAAGAAACTGAGTGTGTCTGTGTGTGTGTGTGTGTGTGTATGAAAGAAAAAGACAGAGAGACAGAGACAGAGAGAATGAATGGAATTCTCTCTAAATTTCCTGTGGTTGGTAGTGGGTACTCAAATCACCTCTAGATAGCTAGAACATCAAATAGATACCTATGATCTCACAAAGGTGATCAGGAGGATTGGATTTTTTGGTAGACGTTTTGGGGACTAAGTGGGGTAAATTGCATTTTATTATTCTTATTTTGACTTTACCAAAGGAAAATGTCCAAAGCCTAGCACAGGTCTCTTCCAAGTGAACTTCTGTGTTCACAGGATCACAGAGCATTAGTTTGGCCCACGTTAACTCCATTTTAATCTATGACCTTCATGGAGCTCTCCAGCTCTATCATCTGTATCTTGTATCTTATCTATCAAGACCTCCAGCTTCCTGGAGGAGAAGGAATGAGGTTCCTGGTGAGGAATGAAATTCCAAAGCGCTATGGTTTTTACTCAGCATTTTTTTTTTTTTTAACTCACGGTACAGTCAATTCACTCTCTCTCTTTTTCTCAATTCCCAATACAAATACAAATGTTTATGAATAAAAATGTCTGTACTCCTTTTCTCATCAATACTAATGATGAGACCCATTAATGTATCCTATATCATTCCTTCTACCAGCAGTCTTGCAGTTTGGGGATGACCTGAAGATAAAGATAAAATAAAATGAAAGGCAAAATAAAAATAAAATAAAATACAAAACTAAAATAAAAAAAAAACAAAATAAAATAAAAAACAAAAGTAAGACAGATTGGATATTAAAACATGGCAATCATCATATAACTTTTGGACCTGAAAATTCTATTCTAGAATTGCCTAAAGAGAGCTACAAATGTGATCTTTATAGATAATGTCAGGAAGATAGGTAATTCAGTAGTCTGAAAAACAACAAAAACAGCAGTGCCCTTTATCTATAGATTCCGATGCCCAAAAGATCCCACAGGCCAAATAAATTCTATCTATATGCAGAACAAGAATGGCAATACAAATATCCAATATTGACATAATACTTACTGTGTACCCTTTTCTAAGTAGTTTGCATATATTAACTTATTTAATGCTCAAAAACTCAGATGGATTACGTGTTATGAGAAAAATGATTTATGGACAGGTTAAGTAATTTGCCCAACTAAGGTCATAAAGGTAGAAAATTGTAGGTCCCAGGATTTGCAACAAAACAAGTTTGTTTTAGAATCTTCACCCCAAAATAGTTTAAGAATATAGTAAAAATTCTGACCTTGAGGTGTCTCTAATAGAGTAATGCTAAAATTCCTGACCCATAATATTTAAGTCTTTTCACATGTATCTTGCCTGATTCCACTGTTCACTTTTGTCATTTACTTTTAGGTGCAAATCCTCTTCAATATTATCCACTTACCAATTCACTTAACAATAGTAGATATTAAAAGTCTCAGCCATTACTGCTGTTCCATAAATCAGAATTTCTTCTGCTTCAAGAACCTATTTTGAGGCAAATGGAATGACCCACATTTATAACAAAGATAACTGATCTATTATTTAGAGTATCTCAGATCTAAAAGAACTATCCACAGTTAATGAATGACATTAGGCTACATATTCTTTTCTCCAAATATTTATTTTTGGGATCACAGTAAATGAACAGATTAAGAAATGTGAAATTCTTTCAGTCTAGCATATTTATGTACTTATTCAGACTCTAATTTTATCAGTGACTTTTAGGTATCTAGAAAAAAATCCTTTCAACTTCTTTTGCATCCTCCAAAAGTCCTTCATCGATCAAAAATAAAGATAAAGTTGGGGCACGAGAGATCAGGTCATGATCTCGCGGTTTGTGGGTTCGAGCCCCGCGTCGGGCTCTGTGCTGACTGCCAGCTCGGAGCCTGGAGCCTGTTTCAGTTTGTGACTCCTTCTCTCTCTGACCCTCCCCTGCTCACGCTGTCTCTCTCTCTCTCTCTCCTAGAAATAAATAAAAACATTTAAAAAATAAATAAATAAATAAATAAAGATAAAACAACACGACTTTCGTATTCCTAAGTACATTACTCAACGTGTCTTAATATCAAAATAGAGACAGTCATGCAACTAAAGGTATAGGAAACACTGTTGGTTAGCATATTCTTCATACTCCATAATATACCCTCCATGTCTGAAAGCCACATCTGCAACATGAAGTCCAACCCTCTCCAGACGGCCATAGCACAGATGCAGCTGAAATCCAGATTGTGTCCATCCTCCATGCTGTCTTCATCTAATCACAGCAGTATCGCTTCATGAGCTGATATCATCCACCATCTTCATAACCTCCCCCCTCAGAAAAGTACAAAAAATCTCCAAATTGAACAAAACCGGAGCAGTAGGCAAATTAGCAGTTAACAAAAACTTTGTGTACCTAAATAAATTGCATAGCAATCTAGTGATAGGGTTTTATAACATGTGTTTGCTAAGACTCCTTGAAAGGAGCAAAAAAAAAAAAAAAAAATCACATTTTGTATTGCTGCACACCCCAAGAGAGACAATAACAAAAGGTTACTATATTTAAATGTAAATCACATAGTAATAAGATACAGTAAAATGTTCACACTGAATTAAGATTATAAGGTAAATATTTCTTCAGGTTTGGAATATATTTAATTTAGGATTTTATGAGTAGATATATTTCATATTCCCAACTTTGTTATATAAATTATTCAAATATATTCTATCACCTTCTATAGAAAATTCTATAATGCAACAATACCAGCTGTCACTTACTGAGGGCTTACTAGTGTGAGATGTCATTTTAAGTGCTTTCTATATCTTACTATTTAATACTTTTGATCAGCTTATGAAGTATGTACTATTGCAATCCCTGCTTCACAAAATGTTCAAATTGAAGTACAGAAAGGATAGATAAGTGGTTTGCCAAATTTACACAGCTAGTCAGTGACAGAACCAGTGTTTGAACTCAGGGAGCCCATGTTAATCCACTTCTCTAGTGAATATGAAATAAGATGCACTTTAAATCATTGGTTTAACCCATATAATAAATCATTAGACACATGTAAAATGTAAAATATTTTTAAATATTTATTTATTTTGAGAGAGAGAGTGAACAAGCAAGCAGAGGAGGGGTAGGCAGAGGGAGAGAGAGAGAGAGAGAGAGAGAGAGAGATGCAGAGAGAATCCTAAATAGGCTCTGCACTGTCAACACAGAGCCTGACATTAGTCTTGAACTCCCTAACCATAAGATCATGACCTGAGCCAAAATCAAGAGTCAGATGCTTAACCAACTGTGCCACACGGGATCCCCATTGAAATATTTGATGTGTATGGTAATATGCGCACTACTTTGAAGTAAAATTTGTTTTTAGTTTCTTAGGTTTACACTTTATCCTTATAATTTTGTTTATTTTTTTCTGTCTGTACTTAATCAGTTTTTTTGTTTTCAAAATAAACCTTTATTTTTCAAATATGGCAATAAAAAAAGAAAACTGGAATTATCAGAATTATGACCATTAAAAACATTTTCTGTGTGTCTTTCTAACATTTTGCTTTATGGGATATTTTCCTTAATTAGTGCTATATATATTAATAGTTTGGAACTTAATTCTACTTGAATATTAGGCTAAAGAGGCAAGCTTTTGTCTTTTAGATTAATTTTTGTTTCCTGTGCTGAAAAAAATTTCAGCAAATAATTACTGAATGTACTTATTTTTTAATGAATTTCAATTAGCCTTTGTTTTAAATTATTTGTTGCTATTCTTACCAGTTCCTCTTATTCTTTTGAACTTTACTGTCATTTTAATTCTTTATTCCTTACTCCAGTGGAATGAAGTGAGTGAATCAGTAGCTTTATAAATATTCTCCTCATTGTCAAATTCCTTTTAGGTCTTCACTTATTTCTCAACAATTTTTATTGGTTTTATTTCCTGTTGGGGGAGGGGTTCTTCCATTTACATAAACCTACCATTTGTTCCATTTATTCTAATTTCCATATCCCACTCCCTACCAGTAGCAACCATTCTCATGTATTTGATGTATATCATTGTTGTTTGCATGCAGCCTTATAAAATGTGTAATTTTGTTTAATACGTAGAAAACAATGCTGTGTTGTATACTATATTCTGTTTCTTTTTTTTTTTTTCACTTAGTTCCATGTGCTAATGACCATCCATCTTGATACATGTACATCCTCTTCATTACTTAAGGTGGTTGAATTGTACTTCATGGTGTTTTTCAACCACTTTTGGTTTTCTCCTGTTCTCTTTCTCCTCAAGCATGAACACAGATGTTACAACCAATTATCATATCCACAAATAATCCTGCATTTAATATCCATGGGCATTCTATACATTTTGTGTATATTTTATTATATTCTGTATATTTTGCTATCATAATTGGATATCTTTTTAGTAGATTTCCCCTCAGTTTTCTTCTATATCTCAATTTAGTGTTATTACATTATATAAAAGTACCCTTGGAAGGCCACCAGGATTCAGTGACATAACTAATATGATTAATATTTATTAGGAGTTCCATTATGCAGTTAAATTATCCTTACTCAATCCAATAATCAGCAGCAATTACTCTTCAATGATATGGAAGATAACAAAGTACATCTGCCCTTATTTTAAAATAGAAATTAAAAATAGAGATAAACTGTGATTCAGTGTTCAGGAAAAAGGATTGAATTATACCTGTGGAGCCTACTTTAACCTTTCCAGAGCATTTTAGTTATGTCCACAGGTGGTTACAAACTCATGTTTACTTTGCGACAAGTCCCTGAACTTTCTTGTGTTCCATGGTCTGTGTATACACTGGGAAAATAATAACTACCAGGGCAAAGATAATTTAAATATAAAGCTATTCATATTTGTTGGAGTGCTCTCAAACTGTTGTTGAAATCCCATGTAAAAATATTGAAGCATTGGATCAATTCTAGATTCTTTAACATCATAAAACTATCATAGAAAGAAAGGTTGCCTTAACACTTCCACCAACAAAATTTTTGACCAAGTATAAAATGTTACATGCGAGTGGGGTATAGGTGTCACTGGCTTAACGTGGGAAAAAAATTTTCTCTTTGTTTCACTGGTTCAAAATAATGATTTCTACCATATCTGGAATAGTTGTGTTGAAATGGCTCCTGTGATTCATTCCTAGTCGGGTTCCCAGGACCAAGCCTACTGATGATCCACTGACAGATTGCATTCCCACACAGTCTTATCTTTAATACCCTTCTATTAATACTGTGCACCAATGACACCAAAGTAGAAAAACATGTTTGGGCTTAAACAATACTGTTCATTTAGGTGAAAAAAAAATGAGAGGCGAGGGAGGGGATATGTAGAAGTAAGACTAAACTCAGGAGATAAAGAGCACATGCCATTGAATCTGTTCACTCAGATACTAAAGAAACTAAATAAGAACTCACCAAATTTTGTTAAATGCATTTTTTTATAAGTCAAGCACAGCAACATCCATTTGCTCCTATTTGTCTTCCCCAACAGGACTTTATTTACAATACAGAAAACAAATAGCATTAGCACATGTACAAACTACAGTGAGCAGTTCACTGGCGTTTCTAAAATAGAGAGAACATTCTTTATATGCAGGATATTCTCCAGAGTCAAGTAAAGTTTGGAGAGAGGGCAAGGGACAGAAAGCAGATATGTTAGGTGATCTCTGAAGTAGCAAGGGGTCCTGACTTCTGACCAAGGCATAATAAAAACGATTAGCTTGCATTACAGTGTTACTAATAACTGCACCACAATTGTCAGGTCTTTCCAAAAAGAAGGCAAGTTTCAATAATATGTTTTTGGTTTTACTTTACCAAAATTACTGAATGTTTACACTTGAAAAATATTATTAAAACACACTGATTGGCTAACATATCTACATTATTTATACCTCATTTAGATAGATGATGAATCTGTTTTTATTACACTGTCTAGATGTAAACAAGGTAGGAGGAGAAAGGCTGGTTTCAATAAAACTGGGTTAGAGTAGTCCAAGAAGTAGAAATCTATACAAAAATGATTGAGAATTCTTTGCATGTGATAAGGCTTGGGAACCCTCTAAACTGTATAGTTCACCTTAATCCAAANGGTTCCCCTAATGCTAAATATATATTAATAAGAAGTTGACTATTATTAAAAAAAAATAGGTATTTGTAAAGAAAATATAAATAAAGCCTACACCAAAGACTCTTAACCAAAATAACTTGTGTAGTGAATAGCCAAATCCCTTTGATTCCCTCAGAGTATCTGATATGCTTTTGGATAAAGATTAAATCATTTTCCCCACCTCCCCACACAGTTTAAGAACTGATAGGGGTGCCTAGATGGCTCAGTTGCTTAAGTGTCCAACTCGGCTCAGGTCATGATCTCATGGTTAATGGGTTCAAGCCGCACATCAGGCTCTGTGCCGACAGTCAGCTCAGAGCCTGCGGCCTGCTTCAGATGGTGTCTCCCTCTCTCAAAAAATGAATAAATGGTAAAAAAAGAAAATTTTTAAAAAAGTGATAAATTCCAGTCAAAGACTAGAACATAATTTACAGAGTACTTTTGATTTGCCAGTTAACAAGTTTGTTACTTAAAACATTGTACAATAAAACCTTATTAACAGAATCTTATGAAAATACTTCTGCCTATATAGTTTATATTTGATTATTCAAGTTACTTTGGATTTTATGCTTGTAATTACATCTCTTTAGTTCAAACCTAAAGAATGTATTTTATTCCTACCTATGCCTTTTCAAGTTATCATGAATTTACTAAATTTTAGTAAATTTCCAATTTAATTTTAAATTGGATATCCAGTAAATTTTACTAAAACTTTCAAGGTACAGGATATGGAGACAGAAATCATGAAGGTCAGAGACTTGATTTCCTGATGGAGTTTTAACTTACAAAGTTAATAAATAGTTAAATAAAACTACAGTTATAAGTGGTCCTTAATAAATGGGGAGATTAGCAGGACTTTCCTCTTCATTTTCAAACTGTTCAGAAGTAGTAACAGGGCTGGTTAATTCAATTCCAAATTGTTCAGAAAGTTTTTTTTAACCTCTCTTCTAAGAGAATTCTTCTTTATAATTATACTTCAGATCTTCAATTTCTTCAAAAAATGATGGCATCCGTTATTTAAACCACCACACTGTGAGCTGGGTTGAATATAGTTATCCAGATAGGTCAGTGAATTGAAGAGACAATCTCCTCTGTCTTCTATCTAGAGAAAATTTTAATGCAAGCAAACATGCCTATGTAGCCACATATCAATATACCTGTGCACACAGTACAGAGAAAAACATACTGAATGAAAGACTTCCCTTTTTTATAGTCCACAGAATGTATTCCTCCTTCTTCATCGTGCCCATTTTACAACCTCCCTTCTCTTCACCTTAACAGTGAGGTTTCCAGCCAACTCTTAGGTTGTATGTGTTTAGTTTGGGAAAGGCAATTTTGTGGTTATCAAAGAACCTGAGATCTTTCAGAATTTCTTTTTCTGATAACATTTTCAACATTTTCTAAACAACAAAAGCAAAGAATGCATGAAGCAGATTTTTCTTAACTGATCTTTGTTAAAATAAAGCATGATTTTAATAGCTTCTTTCTGAGATATAAAGCTCATCATAAAGTTCCTTAACATCTGTTTCCTATTCCCATTAGTATCAACTGCTTCTGGAATTTTCTCTGTGAAACACATTTTTTTTTCTGTGAGGAGCTGATCTCAAACTCTGACTCTATCAAGTTGAAGGCCATTGTTCGCTATCATTCTTGGTGATAGGTACTTTACTGCAATCAAATAGTCTCAGAAAGATCATGATGACCATATCATGAGACTATAGCCTAGTGGTTAAAAACACAGAAGTTAGAGCGAGACTGCCTTGGATTTGTCAATTCCTAATTTTTGTTTTGTTTTCTTTTGTTTTTCATTGAAAAGTTTAATGTCTGCATCTTGCATTCCCATATTAAAAAATGAAGATAATTATAACACTTACCTCATTGGATTGTTTAAGATCAAATAAGTTTGTTCGTGTGTGTGTGCGCGTGCCTGTGTGTGTCTGTGTGTGTATTTAAAGCAACACTCTTAAAAACTTGGCGGACACAAATGTGTTTAATAAATTTTGCTATTATTATTAACAATAAAATGTGCTACTATGTAAGACTTATGAGACGAATTGTATAATTAAAAAATATTAATTAATTGTGAGCATGTTCCATTGAAAATTTAGTCTGCTTACTTCCATTTCATCTTACTTTAATTGTCTGTTGATCTTTTTAAATGTCTCATGCTATTTTGCTCCATAGTTTTTTCTGTTTATTTAATAATAATAAATTAGTTTGCAAATGATCCATTTATTTAATAATAATAAATTAGTTTGCAAATGATTAAAGAGACTTTAAAAAAAGCTAAAGGCTTTAATCTTAAACTTTAAAGGTACTATTTCAAATGGAAGTGGGCACAAGATGAAATTTTAAATAATTTAAAATATAGTTAAAACAAAATTAACCATAAAAGGTGTGATAAGATCATTTAATAGCTGTTAATCTAAATAAATATGCTTTTAATCATCAAGTGCCATTTAATTAACCTGCAATAACTGGCTTATTAAATTTAAATTAAATCATTATATGAGACACTTCATTTAAATTGTACATGAATGTTATATTTTCCTCCTACTTTGTACTTATCTATGGTATTCAGATTCTCTGAAATGAAGGTTACAGAATTTTTTAAGTTAAACTTCTCATATATCCTTATTGGAAATTCCATACTTTTACTTTATAAGCTTTAAATATTCTTATGAGGCAGTCATTTACAAGTTTAAAACAATATTAAACTATGGGAAAAATAATAAAAGAAGCCTAGAAATTTTGCGGTTTATTGCTTCACTTTACTTCTCCCCAAAAAAATATATATCTTTATAATAGATTTATGTATACAACTCAAGAGCTTTGGCTTTTATTTTCTTTATTGTTTTATTTATTTTTAATTTTTATTTATTTTTGACAGCGAGAAAGAGAGAAAGTGAAAGAGAGAGAGAGCGGGGGGGAGTGGCAGACAGAGAGGGAGACACAAATCCAAAGCAGACTCCAGGCTCTGAGGTGTCAGCACAAGGCCAGACCAAGGGGTTGAAGTCACAAATTGTGAGATCATTGCCTGAGCTGAATTCAGACCTTAACTGACTGAGCCACCCAGGCACCCCCTGAGCTTNTACAGCCTGGAGCAAAACAAAAGACTATATGTAAGTTAATACAAAGTTTAATTAACTTATAACAAATTAAATTTTCTTTCTGGATATTTGTGGAATATTTTTCTTTAAATTTCAAAACCATCAGCAAATACTTAAGTGTGATACTTTTACATTACTTTTGCTTGGTAACCCATTAACCAGTTTGCTCTAAATACTCAAATATGGCTTCTACTCAAATTATCTTATTTATGTGATAATTTTCTTTATCATAAAACAGTTGTTTTCTTGGGCAATGTTTGAAGTATCCAGTAGTCTAGAGTTTCTAATACTCTTATTCTTACTCTAATACTCTTACTAATACTCCATGCTTGCCAGATCGAATTACAAAGAAATGATGATCTCTTGAATAATTTCAATATCAAAATTTATAAATCTAAAATTTTTATATATGTATTTTTATAACATCCGGAAACATATACTATGAGTTGTCAACAGGATTTGATTCCTTTGCAATTAATTTCTTTTCAAATATGCTTGCCCAGTAGTGAGTATTGAGAGTACTGCCAGTTGCAGATTTTGTATGTAAAGAACCTCAGCCTTGCCATTCTTCCATTCCTAACAAGTACAAGGCTGAGCAGACTGAAAAATCAGTAACTTCTCTTGGAGAGAGAGAGAGGACATAGGGCAAACTGCACCCTCCCCACCAAGACTGGACAGAGACAGACACACATAGGGAACTGCAGATTACCAAAGCAGAGATTCACAAGAAGAAATTTGTCATGAGACCCAGTATCAGAGAAGAAAAACCTGAATTGCAGTTGAAGAATTGCTATAGACTCATTGTGGACAATTCTGAGGGTTCAAAATCCTAGGAGGACCCAGACCCAGGGGAACACCCATGTATTATGGGAGTTGCCTCCAAGAGTTTGATCAGGTTCCAAGACATACCAAAAGGCAAAAGGAGTTTTTTGAAGAGACAGAGTAAATATCAGAACAAGACATGGCAGGGACATTGGAATTATCAGACAGGAAATTGAATACAAATCTGATTAATATGCTAAGGGCTCTAATGGGAAAGGTAGACAGCAGTCAAGAAAAGACAGGCAGTGTAAGCAGAGATGGAAACCTTAGAAAGGACCAAAAAAGAAATGCTAGAAATAAGAAAACACACTAAAGGAAATGAATATCTTTGACGTGCTCATAGTAGACCAGACACAACTGAGTAAAGAATTTCTCAGCTAGGAGATTTACCCAGAGAAACCTCAAAAAACAAAGTACAGATAACAGAGACTGAAAAATGCAGACCTGAATAATCAAAGACTATTGGGCAACAACAAATGGTGTAATGCATCCATAATAGAAATACCAGAGGAAGAGAAAGAAAGAAAGAAAGAAAGAAAGAAAGAAAGAAAGAAAGAAAGAAAGAGAGAGAAGAAATATTTTTTTAAAAAATGACTGACAATTTCCTTAAATTGACATCAAATACCAAAACACAAATCTAGGAATCTTAGAGAACACCAAGCAAGATATGTCAAAAAATCATGCCCTGTGTATCATTTTCAAAGTATAGAAAATATAGCTTTACCAAAGACAAATCCTGAAAAAAGCCATGGGAGAAAACATCTTATGTACAGGAGAGCAAAGGTAAGAATTATATCTAGCTTCTCCTCAGAAACTGTGTAGACAAGGAAAGAGAGAAAAAAAATAAAAACCCCACCAACCTAGAATTCTGTACCCTGTGAGATTATCATTCAAAATAAAGAATAAATAATAACAACCTTCTCAAACAAAAATTGAGAGCATCTGTTGCCAGTAGATCTGCCTTACAAGAAATGTTAAAAGACGTTTTAGAGACGAGGAACATGATAAGGTTGGAAATGAAGATCTACTTAAAATTTAAAAAAAGAGAATAGAACAAGGAATAAGTGAAGGTGAAATAAAAACATATTTTTCTTATTGAAAATTGATCTAACAGATAACAGTTTGTTTGACATATTACCAGCAATGTATATATGTATGTATTGTATGTTATATATATGTCCTTAAGTGTGCTTATCTTTAAACGAAATGAATGACAGCAATGATACAAGGAATGGGATAGGATGGAGGAAATAGTATTATGTTGTTATCATAAGTATTCACATTACCTGTGAAGTGGTAGAATGTTGTTTGGAAAAGGACTTGGATTAGCTATAAAAGTAAATTGCAAATGTACTTTTGCAATTTTATAGGCAACCACTAGAAAAAAGTAAAAGTAAAAAAGTATAGTTGGTATACTAAGAAAGGAGAGAAGATGAAATCATATAAATTGTTCCATTCAAGCCACAACATGCAGAAAGAGTGGAAGACAAAAACCGGAACAAAGAACCAAAGAAACACAAAGAAAACAATAATGCATATGGTAGAATCCAACTATGTCAAAAATCACTTTGAACATCTATGGTCTAAATACACCAACTAAAAGACAGAGATTGTCAGAATGAATCAAAAAACATAATCTAAATGTATGTTGTCTACAAGAAACTCACTTTAATATAAAACATATATAAATTAAAAGTAAATGAATAGATAACATTATACCATGTTAGTACTAATCAAAAGAAGGCTGAAGTGGATCTGTTAATTTCAGACAGAGCAGATTTCAAAGCAAGAAAAGTTATCTGGGATAAAGAATAGCATTATAGGGCACCTGGGTGGCTCAGTCAGTTAAGCATAAACTCTCGATTTCAGTTCAGGTAATGATCTGGTGGTTCATAGGATCGAGCTCTGTGTTGGGCTCTGTGCTGACACTGCAGAGCCTTCTTGGGATTCTCTCTCCATCTCTCTCTGCCCCTCCCCTGCTCTCTCTGTCTCTTTCTCTCTCTCTCAAAATAAACAAACTTAAAAATGAAAAAGAATAGCATCTTTCTTTTTGATTGTGTCAGTCATCCAAAAATACACAAAAGTTATTAATTGCTATACTCCTAATAATAAAGTGTCAAACTTCATAAGTCAAATACTAAAGACTTGCAAAGAGGAATAGCTGAATCTGCTATCATAGTTGAAGACTTGAACACCTCTCTCTCAGAAAGACAACAGGCAGAAAATTAATAAGGACATGATCTTATCAATAGATGCAGAAAAAAACATTTGACAAAGCCTAACATCCATTGATGACACCTCTCAGTAAACTAGTCATATAGGGGAACTTCCTCAAGCAGATAAAGATTATCTATCAAAAATCCTACTGAACATTACACTTAAAGGGGAGATACTGGAAGCTTTAATGCTAAGATAAGGTACAAAGCAAGAATGTCTCCTCTCACCACTGCTTTTCAAAATTCTCCTGGAACTTGTTGTTAATGCAAGAAGACTAGAAAAGGAAATAAGGGTTATGCAGATTGAAAAGAAAAACATAAAACCATCTTTCTTCATGTTCACCAAGGTAGAAAATCCAAAAGTACTGAATTAATAAGATTTTATAGAAGGGGTGCAGGATACAAGGTTAACATAAAAGTCAATTTCTTTTCTGTATACCAACAATGAACAAATGGAATTTGAAATTAAAAACACAATGCCATTTACATAGCACCCCCAAAAATGAAATATTTAGATATAAATCTAACCAAACATGTATAGGCATATATGAGGAAAATGACAAAACTCTGATGAATGAACTAAAAACTAAATAAATGGGGAAATAATCCATGTTCATAGATAGGAAGATTCAATATTATCAAGATGTCAGTTCTTTACAATTTTATCTATAGACTGTTTCCACACACACACACACACACACACACACACACACAAAATCAAAGTCCCAGCAGGTTATTTTGTGAATGTGACAAACTGATTCTACAATTTATGTGGATAGGCAAATATGTGGAAACGAATAGCCAACACAGTACTGAAAGAGAACAAACTTGGAGTACTGAAGCTACTTGACTTTAGGACTTACTCTAAAGTTATAGTAACCATAACAGTGTGTTATTGGCAAAAGAATAGACAGATCGATGGAACATGATAGGGAGCTCAGAAATAGATCTGTACAAATATTGTCAACTGATCCTTGACAAAGTAACAAATGAAATAGAATGGGGTGGGCAAAGTAGTTTTTTTGACAAATGGTGTTGGTAAAACTGGAAATCCACATACAGAAAAGTGAATCTAGACAGAGACTTAAACACCTTTCAAAAAAGTTCAAAGTGAATTGCGGATATTGGCATACAATGCAAAATTATAAAAGTACTAGAAGATAATATGACAAACATTCAATGATTTTGGGTATGGCAATGAGTTTTTAGATGTATCAAAGACACGATCCATACAAGAAAGAACTGATAAAGCGGGCTTCATTACAATTAAGTCTTCTCTGTGAAAGACAATGTCAAGAGAATGAGAAGACAAGTCACAGACCGGAAAAAATATATTTGCAGAAGAAACAACTGATAAAAGACTGTTATCCCAAACATACAAAGACTCTTAAAACAACAATAAGAAAGCAACCGAGATAAAAAATTGGCCAAAGATCTTAAACAGATACCTCACCAAAGGAGATATACACATAGCAATATGCAAGGAGGTTTCACATTATATTTCATTAGGGAAATGAAAATGAAAACAGTAACGAGAAACAATTATACACCAAAATCTGGAACATTGACAACACCAAATGCTAATAAGGATGTGAAGCAACAAGAAGTTTCATTTATTGCTGATGGGAATCCAAATTGGTACAGTCACTTTGCAAGACTATTTGCAGTCTCTTACAAAACTAAACATACTCTTATTAGACAATCCAGTAGTAGCACTCTTTGGTATTTACCTAAAGAAATTGAGAACTTACATCCACACAAAACCCTGCACCACACAGTTGTTCATAGTAAATGTATTCACTATTTCCAAAACTTGGAAGCAATCACGATGCCCTTCAGTAGGTCAATGGACACACTAATATGGTAGACAATACTGTCCAAGTAGACAATGGAATAGTATTACCACAAAAAAGTAAATAGAGAAATAACTATCAAGCCATGAAAAGACATGGAAGAACTTTACATTTGTATCTGTAAGTGAAAAAAGCCAATCTAAAAACACTATTTAGTATATGATTCTAGCTATACAACATTCTGAAGAGGGCAAAGCTATGGGGACGGTAAAAAGATAAGTGGGTGGGATAGAGAAAGATGAATAGGCACAGCACAGAGTCTTTTTAGGACAGTGAAAATACTCTTCCTGATACAATTATGGTGGATGCATATCATTATACACATGTCCAAACAGAATGTACAACACCAACAGTGAACTGTAACAGAAACAATGGACCTTAGGTGATTATGATGTGGCAATGTCGGTTCATCAGTTAATACAAAAGTACCAGTCTGGTGGGGGCTGTTGATAATGGGGAAAGCTATATTTGTGGGGTCAGGGAGTATATGGGACATCTTTATACCTGCCTCTCAATTTTGTTGTGAAAACAGAATCAGCTGCATTTCTACACCAATAATGAAGCAACAGAAAGAGAAATCAAGAAATAGATCCCATTTAATTGCACTGAGAACCATAAAATACCTAGGAAGAAACATAGTCAAAGATGTAAAAGATCTGTATGCTGAAAACTATAGAAAACTTATGAAAGAAATTGAAGAAGACACAAAGGAAAGGCAAAACACTGTATGCTCATGGATTGGAAGAGCAAATATTGTTAAATGTCAATACTACCTAAAGCAGTCTACACATTCAATGCCATCCCTGTCAATTGCACCAACTTTCTTCTCAAAGCTAGAACAAACAATTCAAAAATTTGTATGGAACCACAAAGATCCCAAATAGCCAAAGTAACATTGAAAAGGACAACCAAAGCAGGAGGCATCACAATCCCAGATGTTAGTCTCTACTACAAAGCTGTAATAATCAAGACAGTATGGTGTTGGCACAAAAACAGACACATAGATCAATGGAATAGAATAGAGAAGCCAGAATTGGACCCATAAATATATGGCCAACTAAGAAAGGGTGTCCAATGGAAAAAAAGATAGTCTCTTTAGCCAATGGTACTGGGAGAATTGGACAGCAAAATGCAGAAGAATGAAACGGGACCACTTTCTTACACCATACACAAAAATAAACTCAAAATGAATGAGAGACCTAAGTGTGAGATAGGAAACCATCAAAACCCTAGATGAGAAAACCAACAACGTCTTTGACTTCAGCTGCAGCAATTTCTTGCTTGACACATCTCTGAAGACAAGGGAAACAAAAGAAAATATTAACTATTGGGACCTCATCAATATACAAAGCTTCTGCACTGCAAAAAAAACAATCAACAAAACTAAAAGGCAACTGACAGTATGGGAAAAGATATTTGCAAATGACATACCAGATAAAGAGTTAGTATCCAAAATCTATAAAGAACTTATCAAACTCAACACCAGAAAAACAAATAATCTAGTGAAGAAATGGGCAAAAGACATGAATAGACACTTTTCCAAAGAAGACATCCAGATGGCCAACAAGCACATGGAAAGATGCTCAACATCACTCACCATCAGGGAAATACAAATCAAAACCACACTGACATACCACCTTACACTGGTCAGAGGGGCTAAAATTAACAACTTAGGAAACAACAGATGTTGGCGAGGGTGTGGAGAAACGGGAACCTTCTTGCACTGTTGGTGGGAATGCAAACTGGTGCAGCTTCTCGACACAGTGTGGAGGTTCCTCAAAAAATTAAAAATAGAACTACACTCTGATCCAGCAATAGCACTTCTAGAAATTAATTCAAAGGATACAGGAGTGCCGATTCATAGTGACACTTGTACCCCAATGTTTATAGCAGTGGTTTCAACAATAGCCAAGTTATGGAAAGAGCCCAAATGTCCATTAACTGATGAACGGATAAAGATGTTGTTTATATATACAATGGAGTACTACTGGGCAATGAGAAAGAACAAAATCCTGCATTTGCAACAATGTGGATGAAACTGGAGGGTATTATGCTAAGTGAAATAAGTCAGAGAAAGGCAGATATCATATATTTTCACTCATATGTGAAAATGAGAAGCTTAACAGAAGACTATGGGGGAAGGGAAGGGGAAAACAATTTTAAATACAGAGGGAGGCAAACTATAAGAGTCTCTTAAATACAGAGAAACACTGAGGGTTGATGGGGTGGGGGGAAAGGCATAAATGGGTGATAGGCATTGAGGAGGGCACTTGTTGGGATGAGCACTGGGTGTTCTATGTAAGCAATGAATCACAGGACTCTACCCCCGAAGCCAAGGGCATGCTGTATGCACTGTACATTAGCTAACTTGACAATAATTTATATTAAAAATAAACACACACACACACACAAACTTTTTTGTGATGATGGTGGATAGATTAAAAACATATTTATCTCACTTCTGTAAAATCAGTATTCCACACATACCACACTTCTATCACGTGTGACATAAAGTTAGAATGCAGACAAGAAAGATGACATATGGGACATAAGTGTTTTTTGTAGGGGGTATATGATTAAGCAATACTCCATCATCCCAAACTCTCTGGAGCATACATATAGAAGAAGTCCATGTATAAAATGTCCTTTATCCAAGTAGGAGGCATTGGACTATAAATAAGAGGAAATTGAAATTAACAGTGGTTTAAATCATATAGCAAGTGGTTGTCAGTAATGGGAAGTCAAAGGTAATGTGTCCTGAGTTTTTGATAGCTTAACAATGTCATCCAGGACCGAGGCTTTTTCCTGACCTTCTACTCTGAATTCCCAGTGTGTTTTCTTTCATCTTCATGACTGCAAACTGACTGCTTTGGCCAAATCATCACACCCTCACACACTGTGTTCAAAGGCAGGAAAAAAGAGCAAAGGTTGTAAGAGAATAGCATTTACCTCATGTGCCTCTCTCCTTCCACTGAGGACAAAAATCTTCAACAAAACATCCCTGAGCCAACATCATATAATATCTAATTAGTCAGAACTGAACTGAATTCCAGCTGTAAAGGAAGCTCAGGGAAAAGAAAATGTATGTGAGAGAAAAATACTGGGAGGCAGGGCATGGGAGACAATGTTTGAAAGGCCAGTGCTCTGACTTTGTAACATTTGATAATCAAGAGTCTGACACAGTGCTAAATGTAACATATTAAAAGTCCCATTTTACTGAGACTTTGGCTCATCTCTTAATTAGCATTTCTAGGTGACTGTGAAGTAATAGGAATTCAAGTGTTACTCAAGCATTAGAATAATTATTTTTCAAATTTATTTCTACACTAATGTTAATACATAGGCCGCAAGGTTAAAATCATGTTTCATAATCAGGATTTCCAAAATGTATTCCATAAAATCCTAGTCCCATGAGAATTTCCAAGAAAATAATTTTCTAAGCTCGAATAAATTTGGTAAATCCTTCAGACTCAACTAGTCCTGGAGATTCATTGAATATATATTGAATGCTCTGAGAAATTCTAAAATTAAAAAATAGTTTAAATTCAGTATTTTCTAAATATGTAACACTTTTCCCAAGATTAAATCTATTCATAATGTGTAGAAATTGTATTCTAGAAAATGTATCCTGAAAAACATTGTCCCTGCCATGAGTAAACTGTTCCAAGAATATAAAGTTAGCCTGGCTGAATTTACCTAATCGCACCATCTTTAATTTTTAAAAGAGCTCGACTCCCTAGAATGTCCTTTATTTGTATCAGTAATAGTGATTCCACACATTGCTATTACAAAATCCTTTCTTTCACATTCTCTTATTTGATCACAATAACCCTGGGATTTAGGTGTTACTGTAATTGCCAACTTATAGATAAAGAAAATCAGCAAGACCAAATAATCCATTTGCTTACTCTCAGCTCAGCAAAGAAGCTGCAAACAGGACTTAGGTTTAAATGTTTTCTCTACAACTTACTACTAGCAAATGAGAATATTACTTAACGTCTTCGAACCAAGATTTCCTCAGCTATAAATGAAGGATGATTATGAGGATTCAAATAGCTAATGCTTAGTAACCATTTAATGAAGGCATTGCAGAGATTATCATTATTATTACTATTACTATACTATTGCTATTACCATATTCATGAGTGCACTGCAACTATATCTTAAACGGAGTGAAAATCATTTGGTTCAGTGGAAAGATTTGATTTCTGTTTTTCTATTCCATCTAATACCTGGCTCCTTCATAAGCTACATGGACAAAAATAAAATCCAAAGGAAGTTTCCAGAGACGCCATCATGCCTTTTGTTTTCACACATTGCCTTTTCATATTCTTTTCCTTCAACCTAGATTTCCATTTCATTACTCTTTCACCTAAAAAGCTGGTATCCATCCTTTACAACACATCTCAAATGCCATTTCCATTGTGAAATTTTAATTTTATTTTCCAGGGATTAGTTAGTTGTTCTCTCTGAGTTCTCGCCCATATATCAACAGGAATATTGGATCGTACTTTTCTATTTACTTTCCTATTTCCCCTACTCTGTTGCAAGCTTCCTGAAAGCAAAGCCCATGGTTTATTCATGCCTGTATTTTACTGTCTGGCAACATATTGGGCACATGATATGTTTGTTACATGACATGAGCTATTTTGTCTATCATAAAATATACATTGAAAACATTCACAAAATCTTTCCATGTATTTTTCAAACACAAAATTTCAGTGTATTTTATTTAAAAGGGACATAATAGAAAGTGATTGCATATTCACTGCTAACTAAAAAAACAGTAACTTCCGTCCTTAAATACATCAAGTTACTTATAAAATCAATTAAAATTATTCATATGCCTTAAATAAGCGGTGAACTCTGGAATATCTGTACAGATATTTCTATCATTGGCAACTGCAATAGCAAATGTTTAATAAAGTTTTGTTGATGTTGTTTTGTCTTTTTTTTGGTGGATATTTTTATTTTCTTCAGTTTTCAATGAAAATAATCTCATTGCCACTTCATCTATTCCTTCCATAAATTGATGTGGACTTCTTCACAGCCAAGTACAGATTAATTTTAGAACAGTGAGCCAAAAAAAATACTTTCAGTTCTTTATGGCCAAAACTTGTTTCTTTGTTTTAGAAATGCTTTTGTAAATTTCCATCCCTTTCGTCCTAAGACAAAACTCTCCTAAGAGTTACCAAGTAGCACTGCATATATTTTGAAAAATGCACTTGCTGGAGGAACTCTGACTTCCCAAGATACATTTACAGCTTCAATACCATAGTGTCCAATATATTTCCCTATTTTGAACCCACCTAGAAAGTTGTGGAGATTTCAGATCATAGTTGTCTTCAAGGTGTTCTCTGAGAAATTGCTAAAGCTTTAAATTGAACTTGATACATAGGTATTTGAAGGTTGTTTCATGTTAATCTCTCTGACTTGGACCTGAGAAGAAACTGTTTTTAAGGCCAGCTATGTATCCATATACACCTTGCACATTAGCATCAATGTTCTAATGAGCTTATTGATTTTGAATATGCAGCACAGATCTATCACTCTTTTCTGTAAGATCCAGGATCTTGCCATTACCCGACTACCATTAATATGTCAAAGTAAAATAAGATACAACTTAAAAATATGCTATTCCAGAGCTGGAACACAGTTTGCATCTGTTGGAAAAATATCTTGCCCAGAAGCATTGGGAAAAATTGTGCACCAACCCAATTCTTAATCTCCCAAAAGACATTAGAAGACAATTTCCCAGTCCTGGTAGAAAAGAAAAAAAAAGACCAAAAGGGAGAGATCTGTCTCCATTTCTTCAATGTGCTTAGAAGCAATAAACCACACAGAAATCTGTGAGATAATCAGAGTAAAGGGACCCTTGACAGAATAGCTATTAGACAAAACTTCTCACTCTCACAGAGCTTCTTGTACCCCAAGGGTACGGGAGAAACACAGGGAGCTGCTGGATAGCAAATATTAGAATTAAGAGGGTGAGAGATGTCTCTAGAAATATCCCTGGACAGATGACCAAAGACTAGGAATCTTTCCCCAAGTCCTTTGAAAAAATTTAGTGCCCTATAAACATGACACAAGCTTGATGGGGTGGAAAACACTGAAAACAGCTGAGATTAATTTTCCCACCAGTTTAGGAGAATAGGAGCTTAAAAGAGATATTCAACCTAGTTACAGATAATAATTTTTAATTTTTTAACAAGTTGTGATGTTCTTTGAATTAGCACAAGATTAAGATGCACCCTTGCATTCATGTGAGCCCATCAAAAGCAGATCCTTTTCAAGGAAAATGGAAGAATTTTTTCTGGGTCTGGAGAGAATCATATTGACTCTCCTTGTGTTTTGGAACTGAAGAGAGTAAATTGAATTCCTTTGTGCTGATAGTCTAGTATGCATGTGTCATTAAATAAGATTTTAAAGTGATGCTAACGGTACCATACTGAAATATGAGTCATGAATGGTATTTTTGATGGGCTGTAAAATCTTTCTGACTGCCACCCTCAACCAACCAGTTGCTAGTGAATATCCCGGCATCAGGTTGAAAAGGTTAAGCACTAGTGCTTTAGATGAATTATCCCAGAAATTATTTTGCAATGAATGGTAGGAACTGTCTGTTGATATTATTTGTGTGTTTCAGAAAATATAACCCAGATGAACTGAGAAATGATATTCCCATGTCATTTTCCAACCTTGTCACTGCAGCAATACTGGCTAACTTGGTAACAATTATTATTTTAAAAAATTAGAGCTTATTTCATTAAAAGGAAATGGCTTGAAAGCTATGATCATTGAATAATAGAAGCTATTTGGCGACTATGATAAACAGTAGAACTTGTGGCTGAGATCTAATTAGTAATTAGCCTTGGGAGATTATAGTCAGGTTCTAAGTGGTAAGAACAACTGAATAGTAGTGTCTAACATGTTTCTTTGATATTCAAAAAATTACCTTCACCTAGTTCACTCCACTTCTTAGAGGCTGTCACTAAATTGAACTTGCAGGTTCAGATTCAGTGTGATCACGGGAGCACTGCTCAGATAAAGACATGTTTTTAGAGCCAGGTGAAAGGGCATTATCTTGGCCTACTGTATGTCTTACAGAAGTACTGGGAAGTATTCCTATCAAGGGAATTTCTATATTACTTTCTTGAACAAAATACAAGAGAACAAATTTACACGTTTATTTTTTTATTTATTTTTTATTTTTTTTAATATTTTTTATTTATTTCTAGGAGAGAGAGAGAGACAGCGTGAGCAGGGGAGGGTCAGAGAGAGAGGGAGATACAGACTCTGAAACTGGCTCCAGGCTCTGAGGGGGCAGTCAGCACAGAGCACGACGCGGGGCTCGAACCCACGAACCGCGAGATCATGACCTAAGCGAAAGTCGGACGCTTAACCGACTAAGCCACCTAGGCGCCCCAATTTACACGTTTATTTACTTACTTTTCAGTTAGTTTAAATCCTTAAGGGGTACAACATCACATGGATTCTGTGGTCAATGACATTAGCAGGAAGGTTGCTTCATAATTTGGCATGAACCATACCACTGTTTCCATGAGCATGACTTACTTTTACCCCAGATTCCTCTGGTTGTATTTGGTTTGCCACTAGGAGTCACTGTGTTGTTCTTTGCTTTGTACATATAGCACATCTCTGCCTAGAATTTAGTTTCATCTCGAACATAAACACCTTTAATTTTAAGAAGAGCTGTGTGCTCCCTCTAGTTCTGGAGACTCAGCTAATAGCCAGCAAAAGTGGGCCCCAGCCTTCTAGACATATTTGTCGTTTTAGGAGTCTTGCTCCCAGCAAGCTTCCACAGGTTCCAATATGGAGGAAAGATATACTTCTTAAATTCATAACTTGATAGAAAGGGAAGAGTTTGATTGAATACAGGCTTCAACTCAGAGAAGAGTCATTTAAAGCACGGAAAACAGCTTTCTCAGACACAGACTCTGGTTTGTCTTTGATTAAGCAAGAAGGCTTATTATTGACAGAGAATGGTTGTTTATGAAGAGACAGCCTGGAGAATAAAGTTTTTACCCATGTGAATAAAATTAGGAAAATTCTTACTGAATTAAAACACACACACAAAATTTAATTATAAGTCCCAAGTGAATAACTTTCTAGGGTGAGTAGTAGTCAAGAGATCGATCTATATGGCTCCGGGTTTAATGACTTTAGGAAATCACTTTTGATGTTTAATGTACCTGTCCTCATAATGTATATCTTACTTGAACCAACAACGACTAAGCAATAAGAGACTACTTCCCATTTGTTGAATCCAGGTAGTGTTGCATCTGTTCATGCCCATTTTGCTGGAATTTCTACATCCTTCACAAGTCCTGCTGCTTGAGCAATATGTTCTCCTTTGTATGTAGCCAACTCCATTTGGCAAGCAGTGTCTCTGGCCATCTGCAATTGATGCATAACTAGTTTTGTTAATCACTCCCAATGGCATTTACTACATTTTTTTTCCATTTTCAATTAATTGGTCCCAGGTCATTTCATCTTGCAGGGAGCTGCATTTACAGGTAGCTAATACAACAAAGATGACTGACACAAGCTGTTGGATACCTGGGCGATGAGCATATCACCAGAACAAGCATGGTCCATTAAAGAGCTTTGTGCTGAGCTAAAATGAAATCCAAAGCACTGACTGTGTCTTGTATTATCCACAAACTGCAGATAAGAGAAAACAAAAACTCAACTATCCCAAGCACATTAAGAAGTCCTCATGTTCTTGAGCCTAGGCGACCTTCTTCTTGGTTGATAGTCTAACAAAAATAAAATATGAGACTAGATACGCATGATGGAAGAGAAAGGGATACAATGAGTGAATATCAGCATGATCACTCACAGAGAGAATTCATTTCTAGGTCTATTTTGGATTTCTGCTTTTGCTCTTTAAAATACACGGTAACAAGATCCCTGAAGGGCCAATTCTGTGTGTTTTCTCAAAAGCATGGAAGATATTATAATGTGACTAAAAACACTGAGGAAGCAAGAAACAGTCAAAAATATATGAGTATAGAAGGAGTAATGCAAGATCAAAGTTTATGATTATAATGTCACATGGAAATATTCCATTACACAGAAGGATCAGGGACATAGTGGTTGATTGCCTGCAACAATGCTTTTTATGTAGAAATTGCATGATGTTAAAGTGTCTTTAAACTTTACTATTTAATGGTATCTTTATTAGAATTCAGTAAGGTGAAATAGTATCAATATTGTGTAAATTAAGAGATTGGAGCTTAAGCAAAAGACGTGGATGTCTAGGTCACCATGACCAATAAACAGACAACTAGGATGAGTCACCAGGTCTCATCTCCTGACCTCTTCCCCTTCACTTGCTCATGGACCACAGAGTTTTTGCTGCAGGTATCTGCCAAATGTTGCTGTCAAAAGTGATAAATCTCTATGAATCCACAATATTTCCAACTTTAGAACCACATCTAAATGTTATCATCTTCCTTTGTATTCATGATATTTCTTTCAATTCTCACAATAACCCTATGAGTTATAGGCTTTGTTTTTACTTTCTATTTATTACATGAGGAAAGTAAACCAGAAATGTCAGAGTGTAATGGTTAGTTATTAGCTGGTCTGGCTTTCAAGCAAAAATCTACTTTTTTGCAAAATCTGCAATAATTTTTGCTTTCCTCTTTAATGCCTGTGTGAATAACTCATGAATTTTTTTTAATAAAGTTAAAATACTGGCTACAGCTGATATTTTTCAGCAATAGCATGACACTTGCTACAATTTGACCCCAAAATACATATAAGAATTAAATAAATCTCTAGACCCCGCTCTATGTTACCTTTTTAATTGCTCCAAAGAAAATAGTAAATGAGACAACCTCAGGCAGAATTATTCTTCACTTAAGTGAAAATTATTTCCTCTTGTGTCTTTGGGTTTCCCTTGATCAAGATTGGAACTGTTTGGCAAAATGTGAAACATTATGTTTAACATCAATCATTTGGCAAATAATCTAGAATTAAATTAAATTCTTAATGTTTACATCTGATGATCAGTTATAGGGGTTTAGAGAAAGCAATGGAAAGAATATATCATTTCTCCAAAAAATTTAATAGCTCTTTTGAATAATAGAACATGTGGCAGATTAAGAAATCAGAAGGCATTCTGACTGATCAGCTTTTTACTGTGGACTAACATTTATGCCACTCTATTTGGGCAAATCAACTTTCTTAATAAAAAAAATAATAATAAAAACTCTCCATGGAAGAATAATGGTAAATTAATCAATACCTTTAGCAAATATGATAGCAGTTGATACATTCACTCATCAAATACTAAGTGATTATGACATGCCAGACACTATTCTAGCTGCTTAGGATACATGATAAATGAAGCAGTCTTGTGCCCTTCCCATGAGCAGCTTACTTTCTGAGTCCAATGACAAGGGGACTAAGATGGTGGTAAGATAAGAGATGAAATCTATACTTTCTGCTGGCTAAGACATTGTCATTTCTTTTTCACATAATTCACATCTTCCCATTAGTACATTCTCTGGGAAATTCTGCAATAGAGTTATAAACTACATTCACAAAATCTGTTTGCAAATACACCCTAAATCCTTCCTTGCTTTCCTCCTGGTGACCTTTTCAAAACAGCTCTTATTTGCAGAACTGTATTAATTTATGTGTTCTAACCTCCGTGTCAAAAATAACTTGGTTCTCTAGGGTGAAAAGGAAACCTCACCAGGAGTGACCTGCCTCTTTATATTCATCAAGGGGGACTCTGAAACAACTTGAGATCTTTTACTGCCAGCCAATCCCTGTACTAATGTAGCATTTCACAGGGTTTCTGCAATAACTATCTTTGGGTCTTCTCATAAGAGCCCTATAATAGCCATAAATATTCCTCAGGAGAGCAAGATAGAATCTGAAAGGCCTATAATAGCTATCATAAATGAATAATAAAATGTAGAAAGGACAAGCCACCATGAAAATGGCAAATGAATATGATGACGTGTGTACTGTACTTGAAGTAATTATTGGAGTGTTATATTTACAGAAATTGTCCACAGTTTTTTTTGTGGTGTCTGCAAAATTTAGCAAGGGCTGCATATACTGTAAAATTGGTGACATGGAAAGAGGTGGTTCAGCATAAAACTGAGAAAGCATCTCTTCATGTATCTTTTAGAATTAAATCAAATACAACCATCTCACCACACTGACTTCTGAAATTTATCAGTCTTAACAACAAATTCTATGCACTCTAAGCATCCAAATAAACTTCGCTGTGGTGCATCAAAAAAACAATATGCCAAACAACACAGTTCTTGCACTATCATCAGAACTCATCAAGTATGTGGCAAGGAACTTTAACAGCTAAGATGAAAATGTAATTTGTGTGGGTGTGGGGGATGGGAAGGTATATGTGTTGAAGGAAATTAAGAAAAGAAATGAATAATCACTGCACAACTCTCAATTTAAGAAGTGAGAAGGGAGAGAAATGCATGTAACATTGTATTGTGCTTGGTAAGAAAGGCAACTCCAGAATCCCTGTGGACATGGAGAAGTAAGATGCATGCTTTATGCAGAGGAAATGTGTAAGGTTTCATAACTAAAAGGTTGTTTATCTTTCCAGGAAAATATAAAAGAACAGTGATGAGAAAAAAAAATCTGGAAGACCTTGAGAGGGATCACTGAATAGAAAGGAAAGAATCATTTTAAAATGCTGGAGGGAAAACAGTGTATTAATTCTTACTAACTTGCTGTATAATATCCTGAAGTCATAATGGCTTTTTTTTTTTCCATTTGTAAGGGTTTGCATGTGGGGAAGTTTCCTTTTCAAAAGACCAACTGATCATGAAGGAAACTGTGGGGAAACACCTGATTTGCAATCATCTCTCTTTGCTTCCCAGAGTTCTTTCTATATTCCACAAAAGACCTTTAGAAGAGATGTGCTCTAAGGAAGAGCTCTTTCAAGTAGTTCCCTTCTTAACAAAGTTTTGAGATCCTGGAAACTCTTTGACTGCATTCTTATTTTGAGGCTTGCCGAAGTCTCTGGCATTTGGTTTTCTTTTTCCATGTTGCCTGTTAGCCTATTGTGTAGGTTTTTTAACGTGGACTCTTGCAAGCATTGTCTTAATTCCAGTCTATCCCCCCAATGGAAACTAGATTAACATTCCCCTTCTACGAATATCAGCTAAAGTTGCTCTCCTCAAGTCTGCCCACAATCTCATCACAATCTATCTTTTTAACCTCATAAACATTCCATACCAAGCATTTACTCTTTGATCTGATCATAAATTCACTTATACCTACTCTTTGTTTCCCATTTGTGTCACATACCCAACAGCGTAGGTACAACCCAAATTCTCTGTTATTTATGAACTCTTGATTGACTATAGCCACTGAAAGTCACTCCTGTTATGACTGTCTAAATTCATTAGACTTTATCCTTGGTTGGCTCATATTACTTATATTTGTGTATATCTTTTCTCCATAAGTATATGGTCTATTTTCTGAAATTTTTACCATAGTAAAAGTGTTTTGCACATAGTTGATCAGATGGAATAGTTTTGTTTTGTTTTGTTTTGCTTTAAAGAGCTCAGATACTTCTAATTTCTTCAAGATGAGGAAAAATTGAAGACATGATTGAATAAGCTGGATCCTCCCATTTGGTTCAAGGTAATTAACTTTGAAGTCTGATTATAGTAAAAATGAAGAATCAATTTGCTGATTTTTAAATTTGAGAACCTGATGATGTAGACTTCTCTATATAATTTACTTATGTTGATGTAAAGACTATGCATTTTGTGAAGACTATGCATTTCTGGGCTTCTCATTAATGATGCAAACCACCTCGCTTCAAAAACTCTGTCTTCTCATTTACACAATAAATATAAAGTTTCCTGTCTATTCCTACTATATAAGACTGTTGTCAGAAATAAATATAAAAGTAGGCATCAACTTAATTTGTCAAGTATATATAAATGTGAGCTATTTTTATTTACTGTGCATGCCTTTAGATTCTTTAGTGTGCTCTGATACTAAAGAATTTATGTGCCATTCAATATATTTGCTAGACTGTATTCTTAAGGGCACATTTCTGATTATTCTTTCTTGCTTTTCCCTACCGGTGGGTTTTTCAAGTTGTACTGGATGCATTTGGGTCTGAAACAATTACTGCTGACGTATACACATCTTGATCAAACAGAATGCTTTTGATTGATATTAATTGAATTCATTAAAATCATAGATTGCCCTATCTTCAATATCTTCCAGAGAGAGCAGATCCAAACTAATGTATTCCTTCTTTGATTGATCTCTTTTTACTATTCTATAGCATGGCCATCAAGTCTGAAAACAAAGATAAAATCATTTTATCATGTTTTGCAATAAAATATCACTAAACCTTTTATTATGCATATACCTAAGTTATCAGACTTGGTTGCCACCCTATATTTATTTTCTAGTGCTATTGAATAATGATAATTGTTTACAACATAATGTTTATAAAGCATATTTTGATAAATCCTGAATAGACTGGTGAGTGGGTTCACAATGGATAATCTAACAGTTTATATTTTATTACTTCTGCCTAATTTGCCAGTCTGCCTAAACCAGTACTTATGCAACATATTATATGCTATATAAATGGTAGTATGTATAATTTATTTCCTTCAAAAATATTTATATTGCCTAATTCTGTGAGGAGCACTAGCAGAGTTCCTGATCATTCCAGACACAAGGATAAATTATTTCCCATTTATTCTTAAATTCCAGTTCAAATCTCATCTCTTTGAGATATTGTCTGATTTCTCAAGCAGAGTTAGTGATGCTCCCTACTTCAGTTTCGTACCTATTTGTCTATACACTATCACATATGCATTGCATTATAATCAGCTAAATGGTGAGTAGAACTGCTGTCCACATTAAATAGTGAGTATCTTGAGGTCAGGAAATCTGTCTGATTTTTGTATGGTCTTTGTGTCTCTGAAGCCTAGCATATATTCTGGGCAAATAGGTACCATATGACAAATATTCATTAAAAAAAAAATAATTCTTAGGTTGTTCTATGTAGATGCAAGTAGTATTTACTTCATTAAAATGCAAATCTCTTAGAAAATAAATTATTAAAACTGAAGACAGCTATAAAAGCTATATCAAAATCCACCTTTTCTTTCTCTGGAATGTCTCTTAGTTAATCAAACCAAAGAAGAATATCTGTTTTGATCCCTGCTCTCTTTCAAATATTAGTTGCCATGACAATGTGAATCATGATGCCATGGCAGAGGCTAAGTGTAGATGACAATTCAGTTTAATTTAGTGAGACCATTTCCTGTGTTTCTTCATTCTCTTTTGCATACTGGCAGAATTGACTATGGTACATTTAAGCAGAGATTAGTTGACGCCTGGGGGTGAATAGCCTCAGATATTAGACTTGCAGTAATAATACACTTGACGGTACTTGTCAATTCATGGATTTCAAAGTGTCACCATTTCACTCACTGCCCCAACAAGAATTGAT
The DNA here is from genome assembly GCF_008692635.1 of Crocuta crocuta. Taxonomy (NCBI): domain Eukaryota; kingdom Metazoa; phylum Chordata; class Mammalia; order Carnivora; family Hyaenidae; genus Crocuta; species Crocuta crocuta. The sequence goes on along the minus strand of NW_027527388.1, from coordinate 2,456,204 downwards.
TCTGGAGAAAACTGTTTCATAGATAAAAATCTGTCATCTATTAACATTCATTTCAGATTCTCACATTTTTCAGGCTCTTCTCTCTGACCTATTCTCTGGGTCCTTTTCCATTCCACCAGATGACTTGTTTTCTCATTATTGCTGTCCATCACAAGCAAAATCTACTCTACAATATTTTAACACGATACCAAACTGGTTTACAATATTATATTCCATTGCCAATTTTGACTGGAATAGAGTTCTAATCAAATGAGTAAGTCATTAATGCCAGAATTTCAGATATCAGTTAAAAACTAATGGAGGTATCTCAGAGGGTCCAAGAATCCTAGTAATGGTTCTGAAGTTACAGATTACATACATAAGCACTAATTTTACCTATAAACTTAAGAATTAGAATGACTGAGTCAGAGTCTATGTTTATTTTGTTTTGGGAACACACACAAAAATATCTCTATCCACCATTTGTCTACCTAACTATCTACCTACCTACTTACCTATCTACCTGCCTATCTATCTCACAATAACTCAACTGGACTCAGCCACTTTCAGTGTACATACACACGATAAGCCAAACTTGTGAAGTATATCTTGTGAAGCATATCTATTCTATATTTCACACTTATGAGGTATAAGAAAATCTAAAAGACTCTAATACCTGGAAACATCTGGGAATGGAACTGTTTAGTGTGATTATAATAAAATATATGGGATAATTAAGTGGTCTGAGGATCAAGCGTTTCTGGAAGTTTTTCTCAAACTAGAGATATTAGCAGATATACTCTTTTTCTTTAGAAATATATATTAAAATTAAATATCTTTTAGTTTTTTGTTATGTTTACCACATTTTAAAAGACAGCATGTCAATGACTAATATTTAAAAATACAGTTAAATTTCCCTTCTGCATTGATTTTAGTGTTGTAAGGTTCTTATAGATCAATTATTATTAGAATTTTATTTTTTTAAATGTTTATTTATTTTGAGAGGGAGAGGGATTGAGAGGGGAGGGGCAGAGAGAGAGAATCCCAAGCATACTCTGTACCATCAACACAGAACCTGATGTGGAACCATGAGATCATGTCCTGAGCCAAAACTGTCCAAGAGTTGGACACTTAACTGACTGAGCCACTCAGGTGCCCCTATTTTTATTAGCACTTTAGATAATGACTTTGAGCTATTTGAAATAGAGGGACTGTAGGAATATTTAGTGCCTAAAAGGAAGAGGGCAAATTGTAAGGTTTTATGAATTTTCAACAGGCAACAGAGTAAAAACATCCTCAACTGAATAAAGTTTAAAAAGGCAGCAGAAGAAAATATTTCTACAATGACTAAGATTGTATTTTGATTACAAAAGAGAAAGATCCTTATTCTGTGCCTTGTGAATTTTGACATCAGCCCTGCAAATTTTACCAATGACTTTTTTTGCCTAATTTGTACAGTTCTTAGGGTTTGTCTTTTAGGGATTTTTTTTTTTTTAGCAATTTAGTGTTATTTTGGGAGAATCTTGAGCTATCCATTCTGCTCTTTTCTCTCTAGCTGTTTTCCTGGTGACAAGAGCAAATTCACTCTGGCAGGGAAGATTGACTATACAAAATAGAATAGGTACAAATAATACTAATCAGGGTCATACCTTACAGATAGTCAATGATTTGTTGTATAAATGAATACACCTTTGTTCTGGTTTTCAATCATGATGGTAGTACAGAAAAAGAGCTACGTCAAAGTTGCATCAAAATTTCAAACTTACAGGAAATTTGTTTCCCCATTTGAAAATAAAAACAAGTCAGTCTAAAAGATTAGGTTTAGAATTAAGGAATCTTGGACTAAAAACCCAGTTCCAATAGTTACTACTGGAGAACCTCAAGCATGTAGTCCTACCTCCCTGATCCTCAACTCATATGTAAAAGGAAAAGTTTTGGATAGGAAAGACTGGTCTGAGAAAAGAGAGAGAGAGAGAGAGAGAGAGAGATTGTAAGAAAAGTGCTTAGTGCTGTGCCTGAGAAAGGGTGGCATTTAAGTAAAGTTTACTAGTCAGATGGTTGAGTGAGCCATCTTTTCCCCAAGACCCTCAAAACGGTAATACATGAAGAAAAGAGGAAATAAGCCCGAAACAAGCTAACAGGAAGAAAGCAATCAGGGGGTAATAAGTTGCAGTACATTTCTCAAAATCAGGAACTGGGTGCTTTCCATAGCACTATGGAAAGTCCAGCCTAGAAGAGGGAGCCTTAAGCAGTCAGGACAGGGTTGGCCCACCCAGCGGAACTCTGCAGAGGGTGGCTTCAAAGACAGCAGGTGAGGCTGAGGGCAGCAGGGACAGTAGACATGAAAATGGGGCTCCCTACTTCCAGTGCAGGTAAAAGCTCTCCATTCTTCAACAACATGGTCTGTCAGAATTGCTTGGAGCCAGTTCTTGCCTACAGGGAAGAAAGGTAGATATTTCTTCTAGGAAGAAATTGAATAAATTGGGTTTAATTAGGTCAATTAGTTTGGTATTGGCAATTCAGTTAAGGCCTTCTTTTTGGCATGGAGAGTTTCCTTCAGATAGCACTTGATTCTGCCCACTCTTAAAATGTAGTATTGAAGAAACTAAGCCCCAAAATTAAAATAAGACCTTCTCAACACAAGAAAAAGATTATGACCACACAATTCCTCAACACGCCAAAACTATGGATTTATTTTATGCACTAGTTAAACTTTAGGCCTCCTCCAAAAGTTGTCTGTGGTCATCAAGGGAAAGGGGCCTTTGACACTTAGACAGGAGAAGAAACTTCATGTTACTTAGAAGTAACATGATCAAAAGAGTAAACTTCAAAAAGACTGTTGCAAGGAATGCTGATAACACATATTTGAAAAGGGCCACCTGGTTTTTGCAGTAAAATATTAAAGATGTATCATTCTATTCAATGTTTTTTCTTTTTCTTCTTCACACTAGTGCTGTCTTATTACAGAAGGGCTATTTTTTCATCATTTTGCTTCCTTTATCATCATGCAATCCATGTGTGTATACCTAAGTATTTTGTAGGCTGTCCAGTTCAGAGATTAACATTGTTAATCTTCATTCAGGAGATGTGCAAGGAGGAGGAATGTACTGAGACACAAGATGAACTGATATTCCAGCCATGGAAATTAGAGTAATGGTTCCCTTGTCCATGCTACAATTCCTAAAGTTACTTGTTCCATGTCACTATCCAGTTCTTCAGGGTTCTTCCACAGTCCACTGTGGATGCTGCAGAATAATTATTTCCTATCTAGGTTAAAGCTACCACCAAGCTGGAAAAATCTAGCAATCCTCAGTTCTGCTTTTTGAAAAATTTCTACCACATTCAACAATCACTTCCTAGGAGCTTAAAAAAAAAAGAGAGAGAGAGAGAGAACTTTCAACCAGTATACAAAGTAATCAACACATGACCTTAAAGGAGTAAAAAAAATTTTTCTTTACATTTATTTATTTTTGAGAGACAGAGAGAAACAGGGCACGAGTGGAGGAGGGGCAGAGAGAGAAGTAGTCACAGAATATGAAGCAGGCTCCAGGCTCCAAGTTGTCAGCACAGAGCCTGACGCAGGGCTTGAACTCTAGAAACTGAGATCATGAACTGAGCCGAAGTCAGACGCTTAACCGACTGGGCCACCCAGGCACCCCATAAAGATTTTAAATGTCACATATAAATCACATTTTTTTATACATGTAATTGTCTGGAAGCACCATAAACTTTATTCAGTACTGCATAATTCTTATAACTGCAGCAAAATTTAAAAATATAGCAAATAAATACTTCTCTGAGGCTTGCCAATACTAAGAGTGTGCTTAGCAAGATTTAAAATGACAAAGATAGTTTGATCAATTATTCAATTATTTATTCAAAATTATATACTTATAGTTGTAATGCTGGCATGCCAACAGACCTGAATTCTCCCTCAAATTACAAGAACATAAAATATGAAGTATATAGAGATCCATTCTCAACATGAAATATTAATACTGTGTTTTTTAACCTTCTTATGCTTACTTAAGAAAACTTTTAAATTTATCTTTGAGTTCCAGGTTCTTATTAACTTAATACTTTAGGCTTAACTTGAGTTTTTAGTGTTGGAACCTAACTGCTTCTTCTAGTTGGCATTATCTTGAGCCAACACCAATTGTAGTGAATTTTTCCCCAAATAAAATCAAGGAAATACCTAGTATAGTAGAATTTTATATAATTGGGGCGCCTGGGTGGCTCAGTAAGTTAAGCACCGGACTTCATCTCAGGTCATGATCTTGGCATTTTGTGAGTTCCAGCCTGCGTTGGGCTCTGTGCTGACAACTCAGAGCCTGAAGCTTGCTTCAGATTCTGTCTGTCTGTCTCTCTCTCTCTGCTCCTCCTCTGCTCCCACTCTGTCTCCCTCTCTCTCTTAAAAATAAATAAACATTTAAAAAAAGAATTTTAAATAATTGGCAAAGAATAATACATGTAAGTAAAATTTCTTGACGTGTGGTTTGAAAACCCATTTAATTCGTAGGCCAACAATATAACCTATCTCTAATTATGGACAACCTTAGAGTAAAAAAAAATCCAGTTCTTCAGAGGTCTATGGATAAATGCAGTATTTCTACCCTACTGGTACACAGATTCAAATTTCCAAAAGCAGCTAGTAATGACAGAAAAAAGTAATCATAAGAATCTGATCTTTACCAGACTCCATCACTGGAATCCCCTACCCTCTGGCTTCCAGTTTGGTTTGGCCAATAAGATATCAAGAAGGAAGAAGGGAAGAGGTTCTGGACGTTTATTTTCCTGATTCTCTTGCTGCTAACCTCAGTTTGAGCTCTGGTTTGTTTCTCTGCCTAAGACCACAGGTTGAAAAGCAGCCCTTGTTTTATACCTATGGTTCTCTCAATGGGATCTGGTAAAGTCTGTGACTGTCAAAGGCTTCCCTTCTGTGTTAGTGTTTCATCATTTTTTGCTCCTTTAACCTTGGCTACACCTTTGTACAGATTCCCTGTCTTAAATGCCTTCAATCACTCACAGGAATTCACCATCTACTTCCTATGGGGACCTTGATTGACATAGAATATTCTATCTATGCTATATCCATTATCCCTATAGTGGACTCTTTTAAGAACTCAGTGTATTTAGGGATAAGCCCCTCGGGGATTAATCTTCTAAAGAGTGAGTTTGGACATTTGCTCTTAGAGGTTTTTAAAAGGTGCTTGAGAGTTTTATGTCTAATTTTTTTCTAGGTCCTTAATATGTTTTGCAACTCTTCCTGGATATCTTTGTAACAGACAAAGATTTGGTGTTATTTGACAGGGCTTATTTTCCCACAAAGGCTGTATGTGGCCAGGATGGAAGTTCCCCAGGTTGTTTCTCGTGTGTCACAGGACATCATGACCCCTCAGATAACTGTTCATCAAATATTTTTCAGCATGAACCCTTGAAACAATTTTTAAAAGCAGTGTACCTCATCACATATTTTTAATGTGACATCTAAAATAATTTATCCAAAGTTTAAATATAACTGCAAAGGATGTTAATTCTATGCATTGTAAATATACATATTTTAAAGTATTCCCTTCACATCAATCAATCATATATCAAATGGTATCAGATAACTATAGGAATCTGATATCATCATTATCCAATTTATTTTTTTTAATATTTTTATTTATTTCTAGGACAGAGAGAGAGAGAGACAGTGTGAGCAGGGGAGGGTCAGAGAGAGAGGGAGATACAGACTCTGAAACAGGCTCCAGGCTCTGAGCTGGCAGTCAGCACAGAGCCCGACACGGGGCTCGAACCCACGAACCGCGAGATCATGACCTAAACGAAAGTAGGACGCTTAACTGACTAAGCCACCCAGGCGCCCCTTTCATTATCCAATTTAAATATTAATGAAAAAGATCTTCATCGATACAATTTTATGTAATTTTATATATTATATATAAATAAATATTAAAATTTTATATAATTTATATCATATTTCTTCTCATATTTCATTTTACTCCCTCCACATAATTATAACCTAATGTAATATTACTTAATAGCTTAATGTCTTACATTTTTATTTTGAAAGTATTTTATTGATTCTTTTTCATACTTCACCAAGGAGAAAAAAATGCATGTTAACACTAATTTCTTTCTTTTTTTATTAAAATTTTTTTAATGTTTATTTAGTTTTTAGAGACAGAGCATGAGTGGGGGGAGGAAGAGGAGAGGGAAATACATAATCTAAAACAGGCTCTAGGCTCCAAGCTGGATACAGGGCTTGAACCCACAAACCAGGAGATCATGACCTGAGCCAAGCTTGGAAGTTTAAGTGAGTCACCAAGAGCCACTGAATTTGTTTTCTCTTAGCATAAGCTCTGTATCTTTAAAAAAAATCCTGGTTTGGATTTCAAATTCTTTGCAAATCAACAAAATATATTAAAGTTTCAATATATAATTATTAAGCAAAAGAAGGAAAATGTTTAATTATTCACATAGTTCTTAATGAAACGAATATGGTGTCTTTGTTCCAATTATTTCTTATAGCAATACATGATTAGTACTTGTTGCTAGAAAAAGAAATAATTTAATCTGATTTTACCCCTTTTTTGTTCCGTTTTCAGAGACTTACACACACAAAAAAACTTGTTCGTGTAAATAATAATGAGAATGAGAACTTTGTTATATCAGTGTCGCTCCACTTTTCAATTTTTTAGTGTCAGGGGCTTGGCTGAGTTGGGAGAGAAGGAGCTGAGCTGCCAAGCATTGGAGTGGCCATTAAATCAAGAAGTCAAAAATGAAAGGGTTGAGCCTTTAATCACTTACTGCTATGGTATAAGGGAGAATCTAAAACCATGTAAACACCAACTCCCTCTGTCCCCCCAATAAAGGGTGCACAGATGTAGGCCAGGTGGATCAAAACAGACATGGGGTTGTTGCGTTGTTGAGGGAGGAAAAATGCACAGGTTTTTTGGGCAAAGATAGGGAAGGGGAGGTGGAGGAAAACGTGGTGGCTGGGAGGGAGGCTAGAAGTGGTGGGCTGGTGCTGAATCAGGGTGGGGGATAGCGTCTTTAAGTTTTCCGCATCACTACATAAGGAGGCCTCAGCCTTAGAGCCTACAGACCTCTGCACAAGGCCTCTGATAAAGTGACATAGGAATGTGGGTTCTGAAGCTGGGAACACATATATGCTGAGAACTTGACCCTCCAGTGCTCCTGGGTCTTTGGCGGCAACTCACTCCATAAACTGTAGTGCAGGGGCAGCGCCCGCAGTGTGGTGCTTGGGTGGGGTGGGGGGTGGGGGTTCCCCATGAGGCCTGTTGGGCAAAACCTTTGTAAACTGCCTCAGGTCAGGCTTGAAAATAGCACACACAGGTTTTCAACCAGGAGGCAAACTCCTAAGTTATACCTTAAATATCTCAGAGTGATAGGTCATTAAAGGCTACCTTTACTATTTCAACTAACAACTGGATCAAGTCATCTTTCAATTATGTTAAAAGCAAGTTTTTCAATTAACATACACAAAATGTTTAGTACAGGTTTTGCAAAAGCACTTGCTACACAGTTGTTAGAATCACTCACAGAAACACTTTGAATCGTCTCTCAGTCAGTTGTCCTGGGACTTAACCCACATACAACAGAGTATGCTGAGTTTTAGCATGCATGGGAGCAATGCCTTTCTTTGCTAAGATGGTGGCAAGGTGATTGTGAAAAGGTAGGCAGGAAAGAAAAGCAACCCTGGGTCAAACAAGGTACCTTTACAGTCAGATCAATTTGGGGAAACTATGTTACCTCTTCTAAGGCCTTTGCATACCCCCAAACGGTGCATATACCCACTTTGAAGATTGGCATGACAATCATACAAGTAGCAAATGGCAGAGGTAGGACACATCCTGGCAATCTACCTTGAGAATCTGTTTTTTACCATACTCTGCCGCCCAAGGAACAGGTTTCGAAATCTGACTTGGTGATATGATTTTGCCATATAAAGAATAAAATGTTTTATTACTGCCAACAGCTGCTTTCTTAGAAGTTCTTGGACTCTATCCAGCCAAACATGGATATAACTCAGGAGAATAATGTTCACAGCCACAACAGGGTAGCAGATCTCCAGAGCCACGAGTGCAGTTTGGACTAAACAGAGAAAGGTGACAGTGAAGTTGACTGGGGAAGGCATCAGCAAATGATGCTGGCAGAATTAAGTTGTTATTCTCTTGAAAGCAAATAAAATGGTGTCTTTACTGTACTGCTACACATAAGTCTATTCAGGTGGCTGATGTCAAATGAAAGATTGTGTAATTTTCAGAAGAAAATAGAGAAAAAGAGCTTTGGATCCTCAAAATAGAGGAAGATTTCCTAAACAAGAAACAAGCAAAAATAAAGCAAAGACTCTCAAGAGAAAAGGAATTAAATGTTGAAAACTATATTTTTAAAATTCTATCAATCAAAAGTCTATTTTAAGTAAATGAAAATAAAAGCCATACACTGAGAATGTGTAAAAATTAAATAAGTGGGGCACCTGGGTGGCTCAGTTGGTTAAGCCTCTGACTTTGGCTCAGGTCATGATCTCGTGTTTCATGGGTTCGAGCCCTGCGTCAGGCTCTCTTCTGACAGCTAGCTCAGAGCCTGGAACCTGTTTCAGATTCTGTGTCTCCCTCTCTCTCTGACCCTCCCCTGTTCACACTGTCTCTCTCTTTCAGAAAGAATTTAAAATAATTTTTAAAAAAATTAAATAAGTATATATTCCTTGTATATACATATATTTTTAAATTTTTAATGTTTATTTCTTCTTGAGAGAGAGAGACAGAGTGTAACCAGGGGAAGGGGAGAGAGAGATGGAGACACAGAATCTAAAGCAGACTCCAGGCTCTGAGCTGTCAGCACAGAGCGCAACACAGGGCTCGAACTCATGAACAATGAGATTATGACCTGAGCCAAAGTCGGACGCTTAACTGACTAAGCCATCCAGGTCCCTCCCACTTGTGTAAATTTTTAACAAATCGGTTTTAAAAATAACTACATTCACTAGAAAAGTGAGCAAATATACAAAGAAGACACCTGTAGAACAGGAAAACCAAATAATGTTAATAATGAACAACACGCAGGTTATTAAGCAGCAATGAAATAGAACTTCAAAGTTTCAAAAGATTTTATGTCTTCATATAAAAAGCTCCAGCTCTTGGCACAAATTTGGAGCAATAAGTGATATGGTAAGATTATAAACTGTTCAAATAATTTGGTAAGTAATTTGGCCATATCTAGTAAAATTGAAGATATGCTCATATGCCTATGATCCAACAATTATTCTTATATATAACACTGAGGGAATCCTTCCCGAAACTCACAGATATACATGTATAAAAGTGTCCGTTGGAGAATATAAGAAAACAGAAACAGAATCTTAAATATCTATCAATTTCTGAACAGGTAAATAACTTGTGCAAGGTTAATGAAGTAAAGTACTACAATACAGCTGTGCAAATGAATGACCTAAAACCAGATGTAGTAATAACGATACTCGTAAAACATAATATGAATGTAAAAGCAAACTGCTGAATTGTATTCATGGTATGTTCACATCTAAATACATTTAAAATACATGAAAACATACTATATGGTATTTAGTAGCATATGCATGTGTGGCCATTTATTTATTTCAGAAATTCAGGGAAAATAATAAACCACAAATTCAGAATTATAATTAGCTTAGACTGGTTGCAGAAGAGAGTATGAGGATTGCTTCCTACAAAGTAGACAAATGATATCCTGAAGTATACAGCTCTATTTGTGCTTTTTATTTCTTAACCTGCCATGTGGAAACTTGTTATTCTCTGCATCATTGTCATACAATTTTAAATAATACTTCCAGAGGGTTGTCCTTGGGGAAAGATGTAGACCCCAGAGGCTGTGTAGTATTATTGAGTGTGTAGAAAAATGTGATAAAATGACAAATAAAAACAGAGCACAGAGTGAAGCTACACCAGAAAGTCATTATCTGAGAACAGAATACAACTACCACCAAGAAAAGGCCACGCTTGAATAGGAAGTAAAGGACTTCACGAATATTGGAATATCTTCCTATCATTTGCTGAATTTATTTACTCACTCAATTACTATCTGTGTGAAATTTAAAAAATGTGAATCACTACCTCCATAATAAATAGCTTACCAAGCTATTTGCAAATGCCGGCTAGAGAACTATCGTTACAGAGAACTAGTCAGTCAGACAAAATTCCCTTTTCTTGTTTAGCCAAAAGAAATGGAAGAAAAAAAGGTAATTACAAGTAATTTTCCAATCATTCCTGTGATATGAGATAGCATATCATACAGAAATTCCAGGATAATGGATTTGTATTACTATCCTTTTAATTGGATACAGGGAATATAATGTAGGTCTTAGCGATCTTAATAAAGTAAGGCCTACATATGACAGCGCATGAGGCAAAGCAAGTGAATGGAAAGGGGGGCATACTCATGCCTAAGCTTCTGAGTGAGCAATCAGGAGATATTGTTCTAGTGGGTGTTCTAGTTCACAAAAGAAATGAACTTTAAATATGTTGTTTGATATTGAGATGGGGCCTGTCAAAAAACTTAATAAAGCATATAACCAGGAGTAATATTTACATAATGTGTCAACTTTTCCAGCTGGTTAGACCAGTGTGAATGCACCCACCCACCAGCGTTAGTGCGAGAGCTGGGCTCTGAGAACTCTCCTCCTCTGGGAGAATTTTGGGGAGAGGCAGCAAAGGGCAATAAAGGGTCCTGGGAATCGGCTACTTTACTTTCAGCCTTCAGGCATATTTCAATATTTAATATTTAACAACTCTTTTTTGGTCTATATTGTTAAATTAGAAAAAATTATTTGAGTGAAGTTGACATAAAATGTTACTTTCATTTCAGGTGTGGCACATTGTGTTTCAACTTCATAAATATGCATTATGCTATGCTCACCATGACTGTAGCTATTCCCTGTGACTGTAGCTACCCTCTGTCACTATACAATGTTACTACAGTATTGTTGACTATATTCCCTATGCTGTGTATTTTGTCCCCTTGACTTATTATTTCCATAATTGGAGGCCTGTATCTCCCACTCCCCTTCACTCATTTTGCCCTTGCCCCCTCTTCCTTCTGGCAACCATCAGTTTGTTCTGTTTTTATAGTCTGATCGTGCTTTGTTTAATCATTTGTTTTGTTTTTAGAATCCACATATGAGTGAAATCATGTGGCATTTGTCTCTCTCAATGTGACTTATTTCACTTAATATAATACCCTTTAGATTGGCTCATGTTGCAAATGGCAAGGTGTCATCCTTTTTATGGTTGTGTAATATTCCACTCAATTCCATATACAAAATATATATACATATAGACACACTATAAATTTCCATTCATCTTCTTTATCCATTCATCTATCAATGGACATTTAGGTTGCTTCCATATCTTTGCTATTGTAAATAATGATGCAATAAGTATGAGTTCATATATCTTTTCAAATTAGTGTTTTCATTTTCCTTAGGTAAACAGCCAGTAGTGGAATTAGTAGATCATATAATATTTATTTTAAAAAATGTTTATCTATTTATTTCGAGGGGGGAGGGAGAGAATGACTGGGGGAGGGGAAGAGAGAGAGAGAATCCCAAGAAGGCTTTGTGTTTTCAGTGTAGAATCCAACTCGAGACTTGATCTCACGAACCATGAGATCATGACCTGAGCCAAAATCCAGAGTCAGATGCTTAACAGACTGAGTCACTCAGGTGCTTCTGGATCATATGATATATCTATTTTTAATAATATTTAACAACTCTTAAGGCTGTAGTGTTGTATATCACCTGAACAAAAGCCTAGACAAACTTTCAGAGATTGAGGGGAAGAAGAGGTAAGCAATATTTAATGTAACTGAAGAAAAATTGCTCCTTCTTTCATAACAGGGGGCGAAATACAATTTATGAAATCAATTAAATAAGTGGAAGTTAAAGCCTATTATTAGTAATATTTGATTATCTAACTGAGGTCTAAAATTAAGAATGCCAAATACTATTATTTATCAACATTATAACCATTTTCCCATACTACCTTAAGATTTAGGCCTGTTATAACTCCAGCACATTTCCTATCATTATTCCCAAAATACATTGTCTTATCTGTTTCTTTACCCATGTCTTCACTGACTTTTATTTCCTCTCCTTCTCTGCTAAGCACTCTCAAGCTTACCAATTACAAAATATCTAATACCAAGACCTGAACTCCCACTGACTTGTCCCAATCTTCTCTGCTCCCAACTCACCTTTCCAGGTAAATTCTCATTCTCTACAATATATTAAACCAGCCATTCTCTTATGATCTAGCAACACGCTTCTGTCTTCAATTATATCTGGCTTAAATTTCTTAATCCATAAAAACAAGTGCTCCTTTTCAAAAATATTCAACTTCCATTCCGCTTGCCTTCTTCCCTGGTCAACTGGAAGAACCTCAACAATATAAAAACTCAACAGCAGACTTAACTCCAAAGCAAGTATGTTTAGGTGAAAATGAAAGGCACACAACCAGGTAGGTTTACTTAAAGTGGAATATTAAATTAAATTTAAGACAACAGAGGTAAGTGGACTCAACATCTCTGGCAATCCAAACACATTTCTATTTTAAAATAATAATTTTATGTATTATCTTTTCTCCTCAGACTATTGAGTGCTCCTCAGCCATCACATCTGCCTAATCACTTTTAGGTGATGACCTTGCTTCCAATATTGAGAATGCAGAAATTATTACTCAAGAATTCCCTCAGATTCCTACTTAACTTCTGACCAAGTTGCATGTTCATCTGTTTTTTGTTCATTTTCCTTTGTGTTGCATTCAAATTTTATCTCTCCTTCTTGTACCATAACATCAACTCTAGATCTCATCTCCTTTGACAATTTAAAAAAAATTAAGAAATTTCCCCAACTGGTGCTTACTCCTCCTATCTCCTAGACCATCATTCACTCCCTATCCAGGAGACTATTCATACTATTTCATAGTTCTTTAAAAGATTCTTTTCCTCTACAATTCTTTCCAGATACTATTCCATTTCTAGGCTTATCTATATGGATGGAATTTCAGCGAGAACTATCTACACATACAGACCCCCACTTTCTCACTTTCTATTCATTCCTCAGTGCTCTACAATTTTGCTTCTTTCTCCATTATTACACTGATACATCTTTAGTCAAGACCTCTAGAACTTTTGCCAAATTCAGTGATCATTTTTTGTCCTAATTTTGTTTCTCTACAATCTTTATCACAGCTGAGTTTCCCTTTCTTCTGAAAGCCATCTCCTCTCCTATCTTCAAGGACATCGATCTTATCTTGGTTTTTCTAATAACCTTTCCAATAACCTCCCTGACAGCTTCATGTTGGAGTCTCCAGGGCTTATTCATCAGTTCTTTTGCTCTTTTCTGTCTACACTCTATTCCTACGGCTTCTAATGACTCTTAAATTTCTTATTGGATCTCTGTACTGCCTATTCTCAATGCCAACTTTCTTGTTTTATTTACAAATCTCAAAAGTAACATGTCCACAGTGGACATGATAATTTCCCCTTATGAAACCTGGATGTGTTTCTTATCTCAGTAAATGACACAATCATTCATACAGCTTCTCAGGCAAAAAAACTCTGGGGGCTTTTTTATAGGTCCCTCTCCTCTATCTCCCTCTATCTAAAATATTGGCAAGTGTTGTTAATGACCCCCTCAAAATAAATCTAATGTTCACATCCTTGTCTTCCTATCCAGCACCACTGTTATAATTCAGGACATATCTGGCTGAACTGTTCTCATAGTCTCTTTCTGGTCTCAGGATATCTACTCTTATCCTTCACACTCTCAGTAATCTGTACAATACAAGGTACCCTGTATTTTCTTTTCTTAAAGCCATGAATCAGACCATGACATACTTCATAAGATACTTCTATTGACTTTTTGTGGAGTTTTGAATATAATCTAAAATCATGCACATGGCCTAGAAACCTCAAGTACCCTTTTCAACCCCATTTTAAACAATTCTTATTCTGGTTCTCTGCACTCCCATCACACTGACCTCTGTACATCTTTTAAATATCCTGAGTCCTTTCCCATCCTAGCGCAGACCATTTGCACTGCCTGGAAGACATTATTTGGGCTCATTATATAGTTGTTCCTTTCTTAAACTTCCTGTCTCGTTGTAAATGGCACCTATTCAAAAAAGGCATGTATTCTCCTGCCTTCTATGTAGTCATCTGTCACCCTTATCTATTTTTCTCTATCACTGAACTCTTTTCAATTTCTTCAGAGAGCACATTTGTAATTTTATAGTTATTTGTTTGCATTTTTATTTTCTGCTCTTCTCATTACACAGTAAATTCCATGATGGCAGGAATTATGTCCTTTCTCAGCACCCGGTATCTGCTAGAATTTATTTATTGTGTAGCTGTGTGAATGATAGACTATTATGGATTTGAAGTAACTCATATGTTTATAAAAAACTTACTTCATTATAACTGTCTAAAGTCAGAGATATCATNGTGTGAATGATAGACTATTATGGATTTGAAGTAACTCATATGTTTATAAAAAAACTTACTTCATTATAACTGTCTAAAGTCAGAGATATCATGTTTCTTTGTACTTCCAAAGGGCATCTAGCTGTGCTATACACATTAGAACAAAATCATTATTGGCTGTTTTAAATTCACATTCATACCTATAGTTAAAAATTCACACTATTTTATATCAAGTTTTCTCATGTATTTCTCATTATCTAGCATTTTCTGCCACGGAGTCAGCACCGATGTTCAGTGGTTGAGCTAAAATGCACTATATAGAACTAATAAATATAACAAACTGGTTAATTTAATTCCCCCTTTGTTATTGCCAATTTGGAAGCAAAACGTAAATTCTAATTTCATTGAATTTTTATAGGAAAAATAAATTAGTAACATTCTCTTCAAACACAATAAAGAAACCCACATGGTTTCTATTTTTACATTGCCTTTCCTCATAACTTTAAACCACCCACAACAATTCAGTCTAACAATATGTGTGCTTTTTCCTCTGGGGAACTTGCTAAATTTGCAATTGAGATAAGCAATCAATGCTCACCTCTTCTAAACTGTACATAAATATTATTTCAAAAGGAAATTCCTTGGAGGAACTCCTTTATGGAATGTAACTTCATTAGTAAGTAATGGATTGCTCTATTGTAGGTTTTCTCCCATCAAGCTAATTTGGAAACTGTTAATTGTCTTACATTTCTTTTAGATGGTAAAATGAATGATACCCCTGTGTGGGAATCGACCTGATTATAATTATACTTTCCATGAGTTAATGGTATTGACTTCGTTCGACTTTCATGTTCACATTAATCTATTTATTATAGAATATTTACAGAATTGAATTGGAATGGAATTTATCCACAT
Source organism: Crocuta crocuta (assembly GCF_008692635.1). Lineage (NCBI taxonomy): Eukaryota > Metazoa > Chordata > Mammalia > Carnivora > Hyaenidae > Crocuta > Crocuta crocuta. Next base: position 2,440,811 of record NW_027527388.1, on the reverse strand, counting down.
CTTTACTTTGTTCCTTGAGCTTTCATAGGTCTTGTAACAGAGAAAAAAAGAAACCCAGTATTAAAGGAAAATATCTCAGTACTCCTTTAATTTTTCTCAGAATTCACCCAAATGCTTTTCACTGCTCCTACGAGTTTACATGTAGTTGTTTGTTTATTTGTTTCCAAAAAGGGAAGTAAAAGATGTAGCCCTTAACTCCCCTTAAGGGGCACCTGGGTGGCTCAGTAGGTTAAGCATCCAACTTTGGCTCAGGTCTTGATCTCACAGTTCGTGGGTTCTAGCCCCGTGTCAGGCTCTGTGCTCAGAGCCTGGAGCCTGTTTCAGATTCTGTAACTTCCTCTCTCTCTGACCCTCCCCTGCTCATGCTATCTCTCTCTCTCATAAATAAATAAAAACATTTTAAAAAATTAAAAAAGATACTTGGGTTTTCTCAGTAGTGAAAGCTTTTTCACTATTGAATTTTATTTATTTGCTTGGTCGATAGAGATAAATTCTGATTTTTTTCCTCAAAATACATTAGTAATACTTTCACCGAAATATCAGAGTACTATAGAACTTTTTATATCAAATAGACTCTGAGGAATATAATCTAACTAAATTTTATAGATGAGGAAATTTAGGCAGGGAATACTTATATATAATCCACACCACTAAAATCACAGAATCGCAGTGCTGGAAGGCACCAGGAGGAAGGAGTCTCCTGTTTTCCTATCTGAAAATCATCTTGGACACCAATGTTATTATTTGAGATATGGTCCTGGTGAAAGTAAAACAAAATTTTAGACTAAAGTATAATTGATATTTTTACAACTTAAAGTTTGTAAGTCACATTGATATTGAATTTTCCCCAAGATTAATTTATCCATTGTAAAATGCTTCCCAAAGATGAACAGTGAGCAATAGAAATTATGAAATTGTATCTCCAGTATTTCTTTTGACTTGCTGTACTAGTTTTCTTTTGCTATGCAACAAATTACCAAGACAGCATGGATTTACTATCTCACCATTTCTTGGGGAAAGAAATCAGGTACTTTTTTACTGAGTCCTCTGCTCATCAGGTTACTTGCCTGAAATCAAGGCATTAAGTCAGTGCTATGATCTCGCCTGTGGCTCAAGGACCTCTTCCAAGCTTGCTGATTGTTAGCAGAATTCACTTCCCTGTAGCTGTAGGACTGAAATTCCTGCTTTCTTACTCTTGTCAATTAAGGTCTATTCTCACCTCTTACAGAACATCCATCATTTCCTGTCACATGGCCCCTTCCATCACTTTCAGTTTGCTCCCTTAAAACCAGGAGGAGAAGGGTGCTTGGGTTAAGTGTTTGACTCTTGGTTTAGGCTCAGGTCATGATCTCCTAGTTTGTGAGTTTGAGCTCCGGGTGGACTCCACACTGATGCAAGGAGCTTGCTTGGAATTCTGTCTCTCTCCCTCTCTGTCCCTTCCACACTCATGCTCCTTCTTTCTTTCTCTCAAAATAAATAAATAAAATTAAACAAAAGTTTTTTAAATAAACTAAAACCAGTAGGAGAATCTGCCCTGCTGCTTCTTGCTCCGATGATAAGATCAGGCAAACCCAGAATAATCTCCCTTTGGTTATCTCCAAGTGATCCGATTAGGAGCCCTAACAACATTTACAAAAGCCCCTTTGCCATAAAATATGACACAGTCTCAGGAGATCTATATCCTGTTGTATTCTCAGGTTTCACAACATTTCAAGGGAGGCTATCATTCAAGGCTATATACTACAGAGTGGAAATCTTAGAATTCTGCTTCCTAAATTTGCCAAATGATACTATATTAATATTTAGTGCCATAGTGAAAGGCATGAATAAAAAGTGTAAATAAAAGAAACGATCCTACAATGAAAGTATAAATAACATGAATCACCTTAAAATGGTTTTATAATATGTACCTCTCCAAGCCTTAAGAATTGGTTAAATATTGGTAAAAAGATAATAACTTTCAGCTATAAGATGAATAAGGTCTGAGAAAATATTATGATTTGTGGTAATTCTGGTTGATAACACTATTGTAAAATTGCAATTTGCTAAGAGAGTAGAACTTAAATGTTTTCATCAAAGAAAATAAAAAGATAAATATGTGAGATGGTAGATATGTTAATTGAAAGAGGGAAGAATATGATGTATATGTATATCAAAACACCATGATATACCATTTAAATATTATATGTCATTATACATCTAAAGCTGAAACAAAAAAGAAAACCATATATGTGTATTATTCTCTAGATTGTTTTCCTTCTAAACGGCTTAATTAATACATAATTTGCAATCAGTCACAAAACTTTGTTGATCAAATTCAAGCTGCACAAAGGAACAGACCTATATTAAAGTATCTATAGTTAGTATGTATTTGGGATGTGTATAAAGTATACATACAGTATGTATTTGGGAGCTAAAAGACATATTTTATTGTTGAAAATAAAGTGAAAAGGAAAAAAATGTATTTAGAAAATTCAGAGCACGATGGCCAAAAATGAGCTATTAAATATAGTATTATATTGAATTGGCAAGTGATTTAATATCTGCCTGTATTATTCTATTAAAATAAATAAAAGACCAAAACATCTTATAGAATGCTTATAGAAATCAGCAAGGTTTTTCAACCATGATAAGTCATGTGACAAAGTTATAGTAAACTGCCTTCTCCTTGACAAATTGTCATGTCGGAGCAAAGAATTCTTATTTATGAAACTTGTATGCACACTCTGGAACTCATAATATCCAACTGTCAAATCCTCTGAATAAAAGAAGTATATAGAAGATTTTTAACTTACCACAAATTCATATTAATCTTGATTTTAAAGGAACACACAAGCTATCATGAGGTTTTGTCTCTCTCCTTAAGACTCTCTTAGTTGTTGGGGCGCCTGGGTGGCTTAGTAGGCTAAGCGTCCGACTTTCGCTTAGGTCATGATCTCGCGGTTCGTGGGTTCGANTTAGATCCTGGAATGAAAAATAATCTGTTTTAATATTAAACCCCTTTTAGTTGTCTGGGTGGCTCAGTTGGTTGAGTGTCCAGCTTCTGCTCAGGTCATAATCTCACAGCTTGTAAGTTCGAGCTCTGCATCAAGCTCTGCACTGAAAGCTCAGAGCTTGGAGCCTGCTTCAAATTCTGGGTCTCTCTCTCTCTCCTCTCCGGCTCCTGTGCGCTCTCTTTCTCTCAAAAATAAAAAAACATTAACAACAACAAAAATGATTCTCGTAGATGTCAACAATCAGGCAGCTGTTTATATTTTCAGTGGAAGAGCTAACTAAACACCCATTCCATTTTTGGATTATTTGTAGAATAAGAACTGTTTTTTTTTAATTTTAAAATCTTCTTTCATAGATGGTATAAAGATCAATATTCTTGTCAGTTTCATATCTTACAGTTTAAGGCACTAATGAGAGGGGAAAAAAGCTTGTGTTTTCTGACATATTTAGCAATGCTCTTATAATTATGCTAAAGATATCCATTATTTCAGAATAATCATATTTCTATTATATAATTTGTATTTAAAATACATTATTTTAAGTGAAATCAGCTAGACACAGAGAGACAAACACTGTATCATCTCATTTAGATGTGTAATCTAAAACGGTCAAACTCATACGACAGAACAGAATGATGGTTACCAAGGGCTAAGGTTTGGGGGAAATGGGGAGATGTTGGTCAAAGAATACAAAGAATACAAAAGTTCAAGATGAATAAATTCTGGGGATCTAATGTACCACGAAGCAATTATAGTTAATAATAAGTGATTGCATACTTCAAATTGGTCAAGTGTGTAAGTCTTGAGTTATTCTTATCACACACACAAATATTAACTACTTGAGGTGGAGGATATGTTCATTAGCTTGATTGTAGTAAGAATTTCCCAATATATACTACATACATCTTTTTTAAAAAATCGCATTTTACCATATAAGCATATATACTTTTTAAGTGTCGATCATATCAAGATATTTAAAAAGAATATAATAATCCTTCTGAATATAAACATCTTTTTTCCTTTTTAAGTAGGCTCCACACTGAATGTGGAGCTTGAACTTACAACCCTGAGGGTAAGAATCACAAGTCTATCAACTAAGCCAGCCAGGTGCCCCAGAATATAAAAAACATTTTAAAATTAAATGTGTTTTATAGTCTGTAGTACACACTGAAGGTTCATTTCTGTTAGTCTGTGACTGGGAATAGCAGGCCAGAATATTTAGACTACATCTTTCTCTGAAGAGAGGAATAACATCACAATGAAATATATTTATTAAAATTTTTATAAGAGTATCAGGAACAACAAGACAGTAGAGAAATATCACAAAGAAAATGAAATTCAGAGAAATACGTGAATTCTAAATCTACCTGTGCCCGAGGATATATGCTGATTTTAGGGAAATTTGAACTTTCTATCCAGTGAGACTAGTTGAATTCAAAGCACAGAAAAACAGAAAACAGTGAGTCCAAAAAATTACCTTCCTACAATATGCTGGAATTTGGAAAACAACACCCTCAGGATGAAATTGAGAAATGTAGAAACTGCTTTCTCACAGAATTTTGCTTGGACAGTCTAGGAAATATTAAACCATGAAATTGGTTTTATTAACCTGGTTCTAGGTCAATATTGTTTGTAGGTTCTTGGTTGAAACAAGTCACTACGCTTTCTAAAGGAAAGGAAACTTCAGCCTCGTTCTCGCATTATTGCTACAGATAATATCTCAATATTCTGTCTATCACATAGTCCATGATAATCAGATACAGAAGGAAATAAAAAGACACCATGAGTGAGAACTGCAGGGAAAGTAAAAAGAAAACAGAAACAAATCATTGAAAATTCAACTATTGGAAAAACAAACACAGGCTATCAATTAACTATGTTTAAAGAAAACTAAAACAACAGGCTTGAAGATATCTATGAAGAAAATAAAACTAAAGAGAGGATTAGTGCAACTTTGGAAAAGAAATGTAGATGTTACAGGAATGAAAGCCTTTGATAACTGAGAGACTATCAGACTAAGCTAAAGAGAAAATTAGTTAACTGAATAATAGATGAGGTGAAATTATTTAGGGCACTGGAAAATAATATAAAAGAGACACTATATGTATGATATATGTAATATATAATTACTTATAGAGTGCACATATAAGAGAATAAATTTGTCCTATAGTTAATGAATCTTGAAAAAGAGAATGAAAAAATGGCAGCAGTGTTATTTTAGAAGACAATAAATGACTGTTCTACAAGTAATGAAGTACCAATGATGTACAAAAGTATTTCAGACAAAAACATTACAATTTAAAAAAATAATATGCAAAAGACAATCTCTTCAATGGTGCAAGAAAATAATAGACGGCATATTTTAGTGAGGAATAGAGGGATAGATAACTTCCCAACAGTAAAAACAGGAGTCAGGAGAGAGTGGAAATATATCTTTACTATGCTAAAAGAAAATAACAGCCAGACAGAATTTCATAATAAATGAAAATATGTTTTAGAAATCAATTTCAATGAGGGCAAAAAAATGACATTTCATCACAAACATAAACTAAGAAAATTAACCATCTACACAGCCACAGTAAAGAAAATTCTAAGTAATCTATTGAAGCCCAAGGAAAATTGACTGCAAGGGTAAATTCTGAGAGGCCAAAAAGTTGAAGAACAAAGAAAGCGATAAATTCATTGGAAAATATAAATAAAGATTGTGTCAATCCATACTATTAATAATGTGTGGTGTTAAAGTTAATAACTTCAAAATGCATGACAATAATCCATCTTTTATTTCCTAAATATTGCATACATCATTGCTGTAGCTTAAAACAATCTGTATTTATAATTTTCTATATATTTATTATTTCTTTCATTTTTATTTCTTCAGATAAATAGATAACACAAAAGTTGATTTAAAGATTTAAAACCAAATACCTCAATAATTGTATTACCTATGGACTAAATGCTTTAGTAACAGAAACCATATTCAGAACCTAATATTATGGTTTTTATAGGAAACCCACATAAATTATGAAGATAAAAATGTTGAAAGTGAAATTCCGGAAAAATATTTCATGGAAATTATTTTTAGATACAAAACAGTTACATTATTATTTAGACAAATCAATACTTAATAATTGTTTACATTTCATCAGGAAGAGAGAAGTATTTCATTTTTGTATGCATCTAATAATGTATGAACCTAATTATATATAGAAAAAGAATTGACTAGTGGAGCACCTGGGTGGCTCAGTCAGTTAAGTGACCGACTCTAGATTTAGGCTCAGGTCATGATCTCATGGTTTGTGTATTTGAGCCCCACATCAGGCTGCACCCTGTCAGTGTGGAGCTTGCTTGGAATTCTCTCTCTCTCTCTCTCTGCCCCTCCCCAGCTCTCTCTCTCTCTCTTTAAAAGTAAATAAATAACCTAATTAAAAAAGAATACTGATTAAAAAATAAAGAAAAATAATTGACTAAACTATATGAAATAGAAAACTCTCATATTGGGATACTTTTTAATATTTCTCTCCCTGTAACTAAAAGTACGAGAAGACAAAAGAGTATCATTAAGATCTAAGCATAAGTACATGATGAGCAAATCTGGCCTAAAAAATAATTACAGAATAACATATCCAACATCTCAATGATACACATTATTTTAAAGCACAACAATAATGTTTTTAATACTATGTATTAAAACATGCGGCAATTCTCAAAAAAAAAAAAAAGTTCCAAAGGATCAAAAGCATGCATAGTATGGTGTCTAAGTACAATGAGTTAATTTAGAGCACAATGATAAAATATAAAAAACAATTCTTACATGTTTGGTAAGTACAAAATATACTTCTACATAAAACAGGGGCCAAAAAAGAAATAGAAATTAGAGTATTTTATAGAGGCACATGAAATTATTGCATAAACACAAAGTGTGGATCCACTGAGGCACTGTTTAGAGAAAATTTTAAAAAAAACTGGAAGAATTTAATGAACTAAAATAAATCCCTACAAATATGAAATAGAATTTTAAAATGGAAAAGAAAGAAATAACCATAACATGGATTAAAAGGGAACATGAATGAGAAGCGTGTCGATATTTAAAAGATAATAGGACTTGTATGAGCCTGGTGGCAGAATAAGGAGTCCTAGAACTCGTTCTCCAACAGAAATAATGATTTAACAATGAAATACAGACCATAATACCTTTATGAGATTTTCAAAATCCAGTTAGAATGTTTCAATACCTCAGGCAAGCACAGGGCTGAGGAAAGCCACATTGAAATGGATAGGAAGAACAATTTCACTTTATTCACATCAGCCCCTCCCCGATGCCAGCACAGATCAGTGCCAGAAGAGAACCTTGGGCTTGTGACTTCTTTCTTGGGGTAGAAAGGGAAGAGTTGAGGACATGTCAGACCTCCTAGTTGGTTGGAGCACTGCTCAGGGAGTTTATCACCGCTAGACCTGCCTTACAGAAATGCTAAAAGGAGTCCTTCAAGTTGATATAAAAGGATGCTAATAACAATAAGAAAAAAGCATATTCAAATATAAAGCTCAATATATATAAATATAAAATATAAAAATTACCTTTGGGATGCCTGGGCAGCTTAGTCAGTTAAGCGTCCTACTTTGGCTCAGGTCATGATCTCACCATTAGTGAGTTTAAGCCTCATATCGGCTCTGTACTGACTGTGTGGAGCCTGCTTCAGATCCTCTGTCTCCCTCTCTCTGTCCTTCCCCCACTCGTGTGCTCACTCTTTCTCAAATTAAATAATTAAAATTAAAAAATACTTTTATAACAATGTAAAGATAAATATATACAGTATTATATCACAGTGGATTAATATTCATAAAAATAAGAAACTCCTTGAACTTAAGTAAAAGCCAAATGACCTAATTAAAAACTAAGCAAAGGACTTTACTAGATACTTTTTTTAAGTTTATTTATTTATTTTGAGAAAGTGTCTGTGTGTGATCTATTGGGGGAGGGGCAGAGAGAGAGAGAGAGAGGGAGAGAGGATCCTGAGCAGGCTTGAACCCACAAACCAGCTCGAACCCAGAAACCATGAGATCATGACCTGAGCCAAAACCAAGAGTCAGACGCTTAACAGACTGAACCTCCCAGGCACCCCTATAATAGACATTACTTGAAAGAAGACTAAAAATTGATGACGGGTGTATAAAAAGATGTTCCACATCACGCCACCAGGGAAATGCAAATTCAAAAATTTTTAAATTAGGATCTCAAAAATATATTTGCACTGTCATGTTCTTTGTGGTATTGTTCACATATATAAGAGGTAGCAACAGCCTAAATGTTCATGAATGAATAAAGAAAATGTAGTGTATACATACAATGACATATTTTTCAACTTTAAAAATAAGGAAATCCTGTTATAAGGTACAACATGGGTGAATCTTACACTAAGTGAAGTGAGCTAGTCACAGAACAAATACTGCTTAATTCCATGAGGTATCCAAAGTAATCAAGCTCATAGAAATAGAAAGTCGGTTGCCAGGAACTGGGGGAGGGAGAAATGAAGAGTTGCTTTTCAGTGGGTATAGAGTTTCAGTCAGGCAAGAATAAAAAAGCTCTGGAATTTGCTGTACAACAACGCGCTTCAAGTTAATAACACCAAGTTATACGCTTAAAATTTGTTAAGATGGTAGGTAACATTTTATGTTTTCAACACAATTTTTAAAAGGTAATAAAAATGCTATGAACAATGTATGTAGTAGGTTTTAAAATTTAGGAAAAAATAAGTACATTCTTCAAAAATTAATTATTAAATATCACTTAATTTAAAAATTAAGATATAAATGAACCCCAAAACCAAATTAAATCAGTGTTCAAATATCTTTCATCAGTGTTACTCAAGGCCATATAGCTACAACACCAATTCCAATAAAATTTATAAAATAGATTGTATTTGTTCCATATTGCTGCTGTAACAAATTGACATAAACCTAGTGGCTTAAAACAACATATATTATCAATTTTATATTATAATTGTAAAATTGTAAATTTTACAATACAGTTTAGTCAAAAATGCAGTATTGATCTTCCTAGGCTAACATCAAGATCAAGGCAGGATTGCATTCCTATAGGAGAATCTGTTTCCTTTCAATTCTTAGTTTCTAGAAGCTGCATTCCTTCCTCATCTGACCCCTTTAATTCATCTTCAGTGCTAGCAATATAGCATCTCTCTGGCCCTCATTCTGGTATCAAGCTTTCTCTGACCACAGCAAAGAAAGATTTTCCCCATCTTTTACTTCTTGTGATTAGATTGGGCTTAACTGGATAGTCCACAGTATTTCCATCATCTCAAAGTTCTCATTTTTAATCATGTCTACAAAGTCCCTCTTGCCTTATAAAGTAATGTATTCTCTGATTCAGGAGATTAGTAAATGGAAAGCTTTGGGAGGCCATTGTTCTGACTACCTAAGGAATTTCCCTAATGTCCCATAAAATTTTCTGAAGACTAGGCAAAGACAGTGGGAGTTTAAACTCCAACTTTTTTCATGAGGGTAGACTAAACTTGATAACAGAATTTGACAGGGGACTATAAAGAGATGAAATTGGCAGAAATAGCTCATTCATAAAAACACACAAATATTAGTAAAATAATTCTAATATGAATAATATGGGCCCATGGAATGAATGAAAAATGTGTCTAAGATTAGAAAGCAAGCAATTTTAATTCATTACAATCAACAGATTGACCAAATTTAAAAATCATATGGTTGTTTAACAAATTGAGAGAAGCATTTGATAAAATCATTAAAACAAAGGGCTCTCATAAACTAGAAATAGGAGAGAATTTCCTGCATCTTTTAAAGAAGAAAGTATGAAAATAATTAATTTCTGTAGAAGAAATATAGTTGTTAAATGGAGCAGATCCAATGAGGGGAATCAAGAGCAGGTATGATGAGCACTTCTGGATGGGGCACTTTTCTGTTTGTCGAGCCGATTACATGGGTATTTGCTTTATAATTATTTCTTAAGCTGAATGTTTCTATTATATGTATTTGTATTATATTTTACAATAAGAAAATTTAAAATAAAGTAAGTTTTAATAGATATTTTACACAAGGAATTCATATTTGTTGTAGGAACATAATAAGTTAAGGCATTCAAAAAGACAAAGAAAAAAACACAAAAACATTCTTTGCACCCTGATATACTATCAGTTATCAAATTTCCTATTGGGTATTGTTGGTATATATAGCTGTACAAAGGCATATGGATTTCAAAAAAAGATTCTATTATATGTAATTTGAATTAGAAATACAGAATTAATATTTAGCAGATTAATTAATATAACTTAATAACATTTTTAGTGGCTATATCATGTGATACATTGCTAGTGTAAATGCCAGGTCAAACACTATGCAATATTTATGTGATTCCATATATATTACCAAATTGCACTCCAAAAATTTTTATTAATTTATGTCCCAACTATATCTATCTTTATTTGTATCTATACATCTATATCCGTATCTATATATATGTACATCTATACGTATATGTATAGGGAACACTCATTTTGCCATATCCTTGTTGACACTCGCCATTATTATTCTTTTTTAAATTTGCATTCATAAGAAGTAAAAATGACTTTATTAGTTTTTATTAGTGTTTCTTTGTTCTGTCACTAGTTGCAATAGAATTTTCACATATTTACTCATTCATATTTCTTTTCTTACCAAGAGCTTGTTGATTCCTTTGCCCATCTTCTATTTCTTTTGAGTGTGTTGTATGAGAAACCACCCCATTACTCTGACAATCCTTAAGTCACAGCCAGAAAATCTATGCTGTGAGTCATGGAACTAACCAAATAAAATTGCTTAAGTCACACACTTTATTAAATCAATGTAAAGCTCACAATGAGAAGCAAGGAGGAAGCAACGGAATTAATTAACATACTCAGGACAGAAAACAAGTAGAGAAGGTTGAAGAGTGTACCCACTGGGTCCTGATATACGTAATGTCCGTGTGCCCTGTCTCTCTTTTTGCCACATCAGCTTTTCCTACTGATAATGTAGTGAAGAAACAATGAGTGGAACGAACAACAAGGGAGCCTAATCAGACAGAAGTTGCCTGAATCTAATGCACATGTGGTCTAACATTGAGCATGACCAGTAGGTGGCCACAGGTGCGGCTCACAAATTCACCTACTAAACTGCCATGGATTTTATTAGCATACTTTGGGAGTAGAGCATATATGGGGCCAGAAGAGGGTGATGCTGACTATCACCAAATGGGTGCCAAATACGAGCTGTCAAGCAGAAGTACGATCATGCGATCATGACTTTGTCTTTCTAGCCTCTTCTATCTATAAGCAGCCCTCGCATTTCTGTTTATTCTAATTTTAGTATATGATATAGGTTACTAACTTCTTTTATTTAATGCATCTTATATATTCTGTTCTATCTCACACATGCATGCTACATACTTACCTTTGTTTAACATATTCTGTGCATTTTTCCCATATCTCACATGCTACTAGCTTATGTAACATATCTATACTTAACATTCAGTCATCATAATATTCCTCTGAGTTGTTCCATTATTCTAATTCTTTCTAATGAGATTTAAAGACCAGTCAAACTGTCTAAAATCACTCATACAGGAAGGAGGAAATTAGTATTTGGCCCCAATTTGTCTGACTCTACACATAAACATGATCATTTTACCAAACTACTTCCACATGGATAAAGAATAAAGATTTGAGCTATTATTTTCTAATTTATTGAAATCTTTATTTGTGACATCTGCATTAGCTCTTTGCAAAGAGTTATGTTCATTCAGGGAATTCATTCAAGCCACTTGTCGCCATAGATACAGTCCTGAAGTATAGTTTTGATACACTTGGAGAGCACTTTTTTANTGATATAACTGGAGAATAGAAAGACTCACCTCCTGGCATCAAAATTCTATATTTCTGTGACTTCAATGACATGACGTGTTAATAGAAAACATCACAAAAATGTAGAAAAGTATGTTTTAAGAAGAAATGCTGAGGAAGCCAGAGACTGAAAAGGGTACTTACCCCAATTCTGCTGAAAACAATACCAAATGGGGAAAAATCATCATTTTAAATTGCATTAAATTCTAATATTCCTATGGTTGTTTGCACACTGGGGATTGTGTATACTGAGGAAAGAGAGAATTAAGTAGGAAATCATACATAAAAGTGTAGAGCAAAGGATAGTGTTGGGTCTATGTGCTCAGCTTCTGCTTCCCACTCTCAATTCTGTTTCCAAGGATTAGAGAAACACACGCACATTGAGTGGAGAAAAAATTAGATTCATCTGTTTCTATCCTAACCCAAGAGTGTTAAAAAAAAAAGTGTAACCATGGGGCGCCTGGGTGGCTCAGTTGATTAAGCATCTGACTTCAGCTCAGGTCATGATCTTGCAGTTTGTGAGTTCAAGCTTCATGTCGGGCTCTATGCTGACAGCTCAGAGCCTGGAGACTGCTTCAGATCTGTGTCACCTTCTCTCTCTGCCCCTAACCCCCCTCAAAAATAAATAAGCATTACAATAAAGAGTCATCATAATTTACATACTTGAATTCATTGAAAAGTGGAGATCTGGAGTGGTCAGCAAATGTACCCTGGAGGATATGACGAGGCTGAACCATAGAAGATGGAGAACATTCAGATTACGGAGAATGAGTATGAGGTAGAGATGACATTCACTGTTAGAGGAAGGAAAGCCCAAAGCATGAAACTGTTCAAATCTTCAAAACATTTATTGACGCCTACACTATATCAAGTAATCCAATAAGTTCTGGGAACACAAAAATATGAGATATAGTCTCACTTCTCAACAATTTATGTTTAGCTGGAAAAGCTCGTGTATTGAATATGTAATGATTAGTGAAACTATGGAAATATGCACAGAGTATAGAGAAGTAGAGAGGAAAGAAAAACTACTTAGGTTTGGAAATGACAACAAAGTCCTCAAAGAGGTACAAAACTTTGAGTGAACAGGGGTGCCTAGGTGGCTCAGTTGGTTAAGTGGCTGACTTTGGCTCAGGTCATGATCTCATGGTTCGTGAGTCCAAGCCCCCTGTCGGGCTCTGTGCTGATAGCTAGCTCAGAGCCTGGAGCCTGCTTCAGATTCTGTATCTCCCTCTCTCTCTGACCTTCCCCTGCTCACACTGTCTCTCTCTCACTCAGAAATAAATTCAAAAAAATAAAATAAAAAAAATAAAATCTTTGAGCTGTGTTTTGGAAAAAGCATAAACAAGAAAATGCTAGGTAGATAGATGTTTCTAGGGAAATGTGAAAGCATATGCTTTTAACATAGGCTGTATGTGTGGTGGAAAAGAGAAAGAATAAAAGGGCAAAACATGCAATACATATGAATAGATGTGTCAATATAGAGTTTATATTATATAAAAAGAAAATTAGAATTTATTCTATACAGAATGGACAAACTTAAATAAATGACTGACAAAAGAGATTCAGATTTTAATCTTGGAAAGATTACCCCTAAACTACAGTTTAAACAGATCAGAAGAAGGCAAAATGGGTTAGGGAGATCATTGAGGGGATTGGCACTCTGAAGATTATAGACAGTTGAAATGAAAAATCTCAAATGAGGCAATAGCAAAGGAGATAAAAAGGAAGATGATATCTGGGAGCTATTAGAAGGAAGCATTAACACAACACTATTGTCCTAGTGAGAAATCACAGATAATCCCCGAAATTCAGTTTGAAATTTAGTAGACTATAGATCTATTCATCAAAATAAGGCAAGAAAAGAAATTGGGGGGAAGATAGAGAATTTATTCACATTACTTTAACATGAATTTAACGTGCTAATAGAAAATTCGTGAAGAGCCAACCATAAGTGATATGCAATTTAGGGTCTAGAGATTTGGATTTATAAGTTAAAATGTATGATAGCAGAAGACATGAGTATATTGGGCTGGTCCTGGAAAACATGCAGCACACATGGAGGAAATGGAGGATCCGGGACAGAAAATGAGGAACAGCCAGAAGTAGCCATATGTTGCAAGTGGGTGAAGGATGAGAAGCCAGCTCATTACATTCGGTTATAAGCATCAAGATTGCAGGGACTATATAGTAGTGCCTCCCAATGGTATGGTATTCAATTTACCAATAGGCTTGGTCCCTTTATTCAAGCAGCTCAATTGGAAAGGTGAGAAAGTAAGGAAGAAAGCAACAATCTGGGTGCAGAGTGCCTATCAACAAATTCTAACACTGGGAGTTGCAGAAGACTTCTTTGAAATATATTTCAAATCAGGCTTCAGGGTTAAGCTTCATCTGCAAACTTGTGAGCAACACTGGAGTTAATGCAATGGAGTTAATACGTTGGTGGGATGAATGGAGTAGAAGATGTTTGGCATGAGGGAAGTGGAGATTCTGTAGAAGTGGGAAAAGAAGGGTGTCAAATCAGGTGGGAGTTTATATACCAGGCATGTTTCTCAACAGTGACTGTTAACAAGATAATTTTCACCTGTGAATTGTCTTCAAATGACACGTATCCTGTCCCTGAAATATGCCCCAAGCATTAAATTATGCATTCATTGTATACATTAATTTTTAAAAACTGTGAGGAAAACACTTTTAAAAGCAAGATACTCCACACAGAGATTGGAGAAAGAGGGAGAGACAGTTAATATTTTAAATGAATATGGGTATTACCAATTAGTCCGCCTAATGATAAGATATATTTTAAAAATACATCCTATAAAAATTACTAGATTCAGGCATTCTGTTAAAACTTCATGAACACTCTCTAAGATAGGTATAATTTAAATGTGAATATCAGTATTTAAATCTGAAACTTCCATTACAAATGGTTTAAATTCTTTGAGGGCCCATCAAAAGTCATGATCATGAACCAGTAAAAATTGCAAATTTTGTTTCAAAGTAAAATGATGTTAATATTGTGGTTTCTGTCTGAGAATGACTGAAGTTTCACTGAAATGCACTGATACAATTTAGACATACCAGGATTGATCACCACTGGCTGGTGGGAAACTGCACTTCCTATTTTAAAACATTTTTGCAGCAAAAGTAATACTGAGGGCCTTTTTGGTAACAAAAGAGCAATTATCACAGCTGCTTTGAAAATCAGTACCATTTTCTTTGGAACACATTCATTCAGAGATTTTAAGAATTCTTACGACTTAAAAACTAAAGTTGAACTTTGTAATGCTTCATAAAAGGAGAACTCACTAACCAAAGTAAACATGTAAACACGATTATTAGGAGGGATCTAGTTCATTTAAGAAAGCAATGGTGTTTTCAAATCACAACGTCGCTTTTTCACACTGTAAAAAATGAGTGTCTTTTTCCCCCAACCCTGGTTTCCATGAGGAGGCATTTTCCCTAGCAGTACCTTTGACGTCCTTGTGTCCTTTTACTCATATTATCTCTAAGGAGGCAAACTAATGTACTGATTGGAATACTTAAGAAAAATGATGTTTCAGTGCAAGCGAGTCCCAGGGATGACCTCTTGCTCCGGGGCCTCTGCTAAGCAAAGGGAAGCCTGCTCCCAACCAGGCCCCGCAAGCGCCGGGCCACTGCACTGTTGGCAACCAGCTTCTCTTGGCTGTCATCCTGTGCTGTATCCTAGCCAGTATAAATAATCTGTGACATTTGTTCACTTTTTTCTTGTGTTATATTATTTCTCAAATAATCACTCTTCAGTCAGTAAAGAAAAATGCTACTTATTGGAGAATGACTAGGAGAGACCAACATAAGATGCTGATCATCCAGAATATTCCTTCTTATCAGAATAAGTGCTGGGGGGCATTTCAATATTTGCTTAGTTATTAGTTTCCATTATTACTGTGTTTAGCTAACAACACAAAAATAAATCATTTTCTAATTGCTTGAATCCCAATCATTGTACTCCTTCAAGGAGAAGTCAGCTCAGAGAAGTTGGGCAATTTGGTAGCTCCTGTGTGTTTCTATGATCTGAGAAATTAAGAAAATGCTGTGGCTGTAGGGCTTCATCTTTCTCAGTTGTGGGTGCAGTTTTAGAAAATATGGCTAAAGTGAATGTCTGAACCAATCTTTGAATTTCAAAGTGAATAATGGATCAAAAGCAGGAATGAAACCAAATAACAGATTAAAGACAAGGCTTGTTTTCAAAAAAGTGATATGAACAGCTACAGAGTGTGCTGTCAGATTTTCTCTAAGGTTTCAGAGGAACAATCATTGTGTGTGTGTTTGTTTTTTCCAGATCTGTGATTAGCTGATTCAATTCCATTTTTTCCCAGTAACTGCAAAGATAATGTAGCTGTAATTGAAAAGGTCCAGAGTAAACCTTTCATACACAGTGTATGGGGCATATGTTAAGAAGAATAAGTGGGATGGAAAGTAGGAGTTAAGAGTCTTAGATCTATTCATTTCAGGTGCATCTGTGTGAAGCAAGGTTTGTGTGTGTGTGTGTGTGTGTGTGTGTGTGTGTTGATATATATTTATAAATGACAAAGAGAAAGAGATACTTAATGTATTTTTAAGTCGTTTGTACTCAATATAACCAATAAATCTGTTGAAAAGCATATTTGTGCAGAGAACAAAGAGTAATCAGATATTTACCCTTTCCATACAAGAACTGATAATCTTCTACAAGGCAAAGTCCAGACAGTGTGGAGAAAAGACCATAGAAAAGTAAAAGGATATATATAATACTATAATTTGATGAAGCTCGTGAAAGAAATAGAATGCCATATAAAATTCAGTGCTTTATACACTCAGAAAAATATACTTGTACATGCAGAAATAATGAGAATTAAAATCCATAAACTCAAGGCAGAGTCTCTGTCCGCATCATGCTATGCAACCAGATGCAGACCTAGGAAGATGTGGCCAATTTTTTTCTTGTTATCTCGCCAATCAGGAAAAAAAAAAAGACACATTACCAAAATTAACGTGCGGTATGACTTTGTGAATGCCCCTTCAAGCTGTCTGTCTTCCTGCCAGCACTACAGCAGTAGCATTTACCAACAGGAGTATGGACTTATTTCAAGCCCAGGTGTCGAGCAATTTGAAATGCATGAGTTCCTTGTTGTGAAACAATCATTCCCTCTGAGGCTCATATTGTCCTCATCACTCCATGAACTATGCACATGGTGAATATGCATTTACTTGCTTTCCTACATGCAAATTTCCAAGAGCACTAGAATATTGCTGTCTCCTGCTCTCTTTAACAAGTTCTTTCAGCGGGAATCGAGAAGGCAAGCTGCAAGAAAGGAAGAAGGCACTAGGTTTGATGAGTGTCCTAAAAGATTCACAATTATGGCATCACCGGTGAGCAACATCAATCCAACAGATGGCCTCTGACTTAGACAAGAACGCGATTTAACATTAATTAAGAAATCACACACAATAGAAATAAACTGAAACATTTCAAGCTGTAAACACAATGGGAGCTCCTAGGTGGTTCTTCCGAGGAATTTTTACTATTTCTTAGCTGATTGTTGTTTTCAGCTGTTTTCTTCTCTGGTACAGAACATCAAAGGTAATTATGAATAAAGCCTTTAATGTGTTTAACTTTGCTTTATTTAGAAATGAGGCCTATGAAATAATTTCTATTTTTTAATACTCAGAGTAGACTCCAATATCATCTCCCCAGGGATGAAATTAAAATGATGATTATACAGATACAATTCTCCCAAATGATGGATTCATAATTATTTCCCAATATAGTATCAGTATCTAAAATAAGGACAATAGATGGCTTGTTTAATTATTTAAGTTAATTTTAGCAATGTTATAATCAACAGTGAAAAATATATTTGGAAAATACGAATTGACCATGTCTGGCCATTTGATGGTCTGCCAGAGGGAAATTCTATAGATGAAAGTCATACCTTTTTTTGAGTCAAGAATAAGCAATTTATGGTGGAAAATAACAACCCAATTCATTAGACTGACCAGAATTAATAATGTGACTCAGTTTTTTGATAAAAATATGTCTATGTATTCAAACAGTCTGGAATATGTTCTGAAGTCTAGAACTAGTTCTGTAAGTCACTAGCGTTATGGTTTTGGCAAGTAAATAAATCTCTGTGCCATAATTTCTCATCTGTAAAATGGAAATTAAAAATTTCTACATTATATGGGTCACCTGGGTGGCTCAGTTGGTTAAGCATCCGACTTCAGCTCAGGTCATGATCTCATGGTTTCTGGGTTCCAGCCCTGTGTCGGGCTCTGTCCTGACAGCTTAGAGCCTGGAGCCTGCTTCAGATTCTGTGTCTCCCTCTCTCTCTGGCCCTCCTCCACTCATGCTCTGTTTCTCTCTGTCTCAATAATAAATAAACATACATTTTTTTTAAAGTTTCTACATTATAGAGTTATTGTGACAGTTATACTTGTTAACACTGTTAACCTCATAATAATAATGCCTGGAATATGGTAAACACTCATTTAAATTTGGATACTATAAATAATATTGTTTGGTTTAATTCACTGACATATATATCTCCAGCACATTTAGGAAAACGTAGAAAAATGTTTGAGTATACATAAAAAGGAAAGATGGATATTTAAAGTTCCCTGTAAATTATTTTTAATGATGATTTTTAGTTTTATTTAGAAAGCCCATTCATACAAATATAAAGACATTTTAGAAATAAAAATAATGTAAAGGATTTCAAATAATCTATCCATTATATACATTTACAATTTCTCTAATATTATTCATTTAAATATTTGTCTGAAAATCTGCTTTATGACTCCCAAGAAGAAGTTTCAAAAAATATGTTGAACACATTTCTGTATACATGGATATATAAATAAAATATCCCCAAAAGCTTTTTTGGAAAGCTATACACTAAAAATTTGCCCATAAAATGAGTTTCTGGAGTGAATATTTTTATGACTAAGGTATAAGCACTGTACCCTAATTATAGCAGCAAGAATAGTGCTGACCTCATGAATTTACTAAACATTTTTCCTGGAAAAGTATTCACCAATTGGAAAACATAGATCCATGTTAAAAGATACATGGTCTTATGAAAATAAGATGCTAACAGAATTTTCAGTGCAAATTAAGGCTGCTTCTAAAACAAGAAACAATAAGCAGCATATTTGCAAGCATAAAAAGAATTTTGAATTGCATCTGCAGCTTTGTTTGCAATTATAATACAATAGTCATTCATCCCATTATAAAGGAGCTTGTGAGCTCTGTTAGCTCCTTATTGGTGTTATGAGACAAACAAAAAAATTGCATATTGTATGTTAAGGCTGTTCATTAAATATCTTAATCTCCCCCCCACCCCCGCCCCAAAACTCAGGCAACACATTAAATGTTCCAAATAGTAGGAGGAAATTGTCCTTACTCTCCAAATACATCATGAGTGTTCCCAGGAATTGCTTCTTAGGCTTTGTGGAATTATAACAGAAATGGAAATGTTTATCCTCCACGACAGGAAATTCTCTCATTTTTTACATTGAAGAATATCTTCTAAAGCTTATTTCAAAAGAAAGGTTTTGAAGTCTGAGTTTTATAAGCGTGGGTTATTTAGGAGTTAAATGAATAGTTCAGCTTTATGCCTTTTCTACTAACAGAAACTCTGCTGGAAAAAGGTATATTTGTTTTACTGACTTTTATTTGATGAGAGCAATGAGTGCGCACAATCACTGAGGTTGATGGCTGCCACTTTCTACTAATTATACCTTAAAAAGGACATGTCCCTGACTCAAGTTTTGTGGGTCTCTCTGTCATGAGCCTTCATCCATGTCATACGTGAAGAAAATGGACCTTATAGAAAAGTCAACTTTTCATTTGTGATCATTCTTACTGATAGATGGCAAGGGTCAGAGTTGGCATATAGACACAGAAGAGGCCGGGAATGGTCCTGTTGCCGCAGATCCCAAGGCCTCTGCCATGTTTGCTTCTCTCGATGTCTGACCTCACTTTCAACAGCCAGTGCTTGCTCCCTCAGGTTTTCTGATTACAGAGGGCATCTGCAATATACTCAGTCTTAGCTACATTGATCAGAAGAGAGGCCAGGATATGATCTGCAATTCTTTACTCTTAATTGCTGCCATCCTCTCAGGCTTCCATTCAGAGGAAAACATTATACCCTTGCTTCTCTAAGTGGCAGCAAGGGTAATTCTCAAAATTATAGCTCTAGTATATTAGGGCATCTGAGAAACAAATAGCACTGACCTGAAGTTATCAGTCAGTCAATCCATCTATCTTCAGGTAGACCCCAAGACCTGACCTTTACTGCCCACCTGCTATACCCATTCACCTTCGTCCCACATTTTTCCTTAAGCTTTTCCTTACAGCCCATCTCTTGACTCAGGCAAAAGACCCTCTGGGTAAAACATCCTGTGATGGAACTTGAAACTACCCTTCAAGTAATAACGACTGCCCCAAAGAAGAGCTCTGATGGCCCAGACCACCGAATCCAGTCTGAAATAAATCCCAACTCACACCTGCACAAATGGACCATGGAGTGGCCTCTGGAATGACCAACAATTACCTTTACCTCACTATAATACTAATATCTCCACCCAAGGAGGAACACAAGCTACATTTACATCACATGCAATGTGTGTATAGGGATGCTTCCTTAAGGCACATGTGTGACCTTATGTCCACCTCTACATATGATGACAAGTCTTCCCTATCTAAATATTCAACCTAACCCTAAATAAAGAATCCATTCACCCTTGCCCAGGGAGACACAGCTTTGGAAGTTACCACCTGTGATCTCCTTATTTGCTGCAAATAAATAAGCAAGACCTTTGTGTAACATCTTACCCAGTATAGTTTCTATCTGTGACTCACCAGAGAGCAAACTCACAATTACAACTTTAACAATGAAATAAAAGAGTTGATGGAACAAATTAAAGCTAAACCTGTTGAATCTTACTTCAGTAATGGCCCTCAGGAAACTGCAAGATGATACCTTTTTCCTCAGATCACCATAGAAGCTGAAAAGGTAAAGCAAACAAATGCTAAATGTGAAAAGTTGATAAAATGACCTATTTACGTTAAAAATCTGAGTCATAGCTCTACCTATTCAGAAATACCACAAAGTTTTAAATTTTTATTATCATCAAAAAAGAAAATTACAAACATCTTCACTTAACTGATGATTCTTCATTTGCACCAGATATTTGTTTTACCTATCAGCTCACATAGAGATAGTTGCTTACCAACCTGTGAGCATCACTTGGCATTGGCTGAGTCTCACTTTCATCATTTCATCCCAGAATCAGTTATATTTTTTGTTAATATAAATGTGTTGAAAATCAAGCAAAGCAAAAATATTGTGATTGGGTTTTACCAAAAAAAAACAAAAAAAAAACAAAAAAAACCTGAACATTTGTCCATTTAATAAATTGTAATAGCTAATAATAGGACTAGGAAGCACCAAATATATCATCTCACAAAAAGTCACATGTATGATAAAAACACTGCCCTTATGGACATAGAAAATTCTATACTTTCTACACTAGAATCTTCCACATATTTTAAAATTTGTGAAAATAACCAATGAAATTGACAGAGTATATAAAGTTCAAGTCATCAATAATTAAGACAATCAGATTTTTAAAAAGACTTGATACATAGTGTTATTTTTTAATGTTTATTTATTTATGAGAGACAGAGTATGAGCTGAGGAGGGGCAGAGAGAGAGGGAGACACAGAATCTGAAGCAGGCTCCAGGCTCTGAGCTGTCAGTACAGAGCCGGACGCAGGTCTCTAACTCACAAATGGTGAGATCATGGCCTGAGCCAAAGCGGGAAGCTTAACCAACTGAGCCACCCAGGTGCTCCATATATAGTGTTATTTTAAAATGACATGTTATTTTTCTGAAGTGTCAAGAACAAGTAACTAATGAGTCAATGGTTCCGTAGAGAGGAATTTTACTAATAATGTAAATATGCTCCTAACACTAATTTTAGGCAACCCAGAGAAAGATTAATTTCATCTACAATGTACAAAAGTAATCTATTTTGGCCTTTTGCTTTTCCAAAATAATGTTTACAATAACACCTCTCAAATCTAAATT
Organism: Crocuta crocuta; assembly: GCF_008692635.1. Taxonomy (NCBI): domain Eukaryota; kingdom Metazoa; phylum Chordata; class Mammalia; order Carnivora; family Hyaenidae; genus Crocuta; species Crocuta crocuta. The sequence goes on along the minus strand of NW_027527388.1, from coordinate 2,418,803 downwards.
ATCATACAGTAATTTGATTTGGCCTCATCATTGCAATATGTACACACACTTCTAGAAAAATTTAACCTAATATCTATAAATAAATATAGATGTCAGTGTACATGTTGCCATATTCCACATGTTCAATTCTAAATCAGAGCTCCAAGATACTATTTCTATGGCAATTTTACTGTTACAATTTCAAGACTTAAAATAAAAATGAATATATATTTTAGCATATATATTATTATTCAAAATAAAATGAACTATTTTAAAATTGTCTAAGTATTTAATTATAAACTTTTAAATGTTTTAATTTTACTTTGAGAGGGAGAGAGAGTGTGAGCAGAAGAGGAGGGGTAGAGAGGGAGAGAGAGGAGAGAAAGAGTTCCAAGCAGCCTCAGCACTGTCTGCACTGAGCCCGATGCAGGGCTTGATCTTAGGAACCATGAGAACATGACATGAGCCAAAATCAGGAGTCAGATGCTTAACTGACTCAGCCACCCAAGTGCTCCTTAAAATGAAGAGGCCATCACTCCAAAATTCATCAAATGGAGAGGCCAATCACTGCACTGTTCCTGGGATCCCTCACTCCATAATTTTTGCTGATTTTACCCTAAGCCTGTGAAAGTTCATAATTTTTGGCCTACTTCCATATTCCTTTGACATAATTCCAGTTCATAAATTCTTTTGACAAACTTTAGACTAAACAATCTTAAATGAGTATTTTAATGTGTCTTTTGGTGCTACATAGTAATTTTGTTAATATTTATTTAATTTTGAGAGAAAGAGTGAGACAGATTGTGAGCAGGGGAGGGGCAGAGAGAAAGGGCAATACAGAATCTGAAACAGGCTCCAGCCTCTGAGCTGTCAGCCCCAACGCGGGGCTCAAACCCATGGACCATGAGAACATGACCTGAGCTGAAGTCAGACGCTTAACTGACTAAGCCTCCCAGGCGCCCTGATGGTAATTGTATTATACAGAGTAATAGATCTTCTTAATGGGAATCCTTCATGAATAAAAAGGATATAGGAATATAGGTTTCAAATGTTATCACCAAGAAAACCAATCCATTCTATTTAACAGTAAGAACATATTTCATAATTTAGTCAATAAGCCACCTTTTGAAAACCATGGTTGTCATGATATGATTCCACCATGATTAAAATGTTGAAAATAAACCTTTCATTCAGTGATATGTAATGAATTATATTTTGTCATGGAAAAAGCTAAAAATAGATAAAACAAACAAAAATAATTTAATTTTCTAAAAAGCTCAACAAATAATTCTTCTACCTCATCAGTATGGAGGTCTCTAGATTAAGCTAGGAAGTGTAGCCTAAAGTCTGTCTTTTTGTGAAATGTGGGCAGAGGGCTGTTTAAAACTATTTTGAAGCTACAGAGTGAGGAAAAATTACAAAGAAAATGTTGCATGCTATAAGAAATAGATGGAGCTGGGCTCTTCTTTTAGTAAAATATTCATAAGCTCACAATATTCTTCTACTAGTAAAAAATTTTAAAGGTGAGAAAATAAACCTTTTAAGATTCTTCTCATAGAAAAGATATTCAAATCCATAATAAGAATTTTATTTCTGCCTATGAAGTAGAACAAAGCCAAAATGTGATGAAACTATAAGAGGGTGAAAATTCTGTCTCCATGTTTATTTCTGTAAAGTTTATTAATTACACATATATATGCTTATAATCCCAAATATTGATGATGAATTGTTAAGAATTTATCATGACTATCACTTGAATCTTCTGAAACAAGAGCAAATTATTAATCAGGATTAAAAAGAGTCTTTATTAAAAATATAAATATAAATCAGGAAACAGAAACCTATACTTAGCAATGAAACATTAACTAAAACATAATTTAATGGTTTTTAAATTACTCTGGGAGCACAATACTAGATTTCATCATAAACTCTAAACATTTTTTAAAAATAAAAATGTTAAATCTTTTAAGTTTTTCCAAAATTTATTCTCCTTAGGATACATTTGTGTGTGGGAGCCAGCAAGGAAAGCATATGTTGAGAAAGGAGTCATTCTTTCCTTGGATCCAAAAATACCATAGTTTCCTGTTCCTCATCTTATAGCTAAGACCTCTCCTTATAAAGCCACTTCAGTAACGTCTGGGTAAGAGCTCCTTTAGTTTCAAGTTACAGACATTCAGTTCAAATGAACTTAAGCAAAAGAGGGTATTTATAACATACTGAAATGTGGCCAAAACCCAACCTGAGGGGCACTGAGTGGCTCAGCCAGTCTGACTTTTAATCTCAGTTCAGGTCAAGATCTCACACGATCTCATGGCTCCTGAGTTCAAAACCCAAGTCAGGAGATGCCCTGACAGTGTGGAGTCAGAATCTTGGGATTCTCTGTCTCTCTCTCTTTCTCTCTCTCTCTCTGCCCCCTCTCAAAACAAATAAATCAACTTTAAGAAAGAAAAAGAAAAGATTCTCTTTCCCTACTCCTTTTGCCCCTCCTCTGCTCATACACTTGGGTATCTATGTGTGTGTGTGCATGCACATGCTTTCTCTCTGTCAAAAAAAAAATTGTAAAAGAAAAATCCCAACCAGATGCCACTCATGTATCTCTCAAAGTATTTTCCAAACAAGAGAGAAAGACCATGAAATAAATTCAGTCACAAATAAGAAAATAAATTGGTTAATTGGAACCAATCTCCTGATAAATTAACCTTCAGAGGCATTATGATATTTTGTCTACTCTGATATTTAAGTCAAGTTGAAGGAAGTTACTGAATAATTAGTTAAGCAATCAGTTTACAAAGCTGTTTTCAAGGTTTGGACTTAGTTATCTTTATTATTAATTAGGGTCTATAAAATGACTTAACACTGCAAGAGGGTCATGAGGAAAATCATTGGGTACCCTCAGGATCAGATCTCAAGTGTCAATTAAAATATTGGCCAATACTTAACTCAGCTATCAGAATAGACAAAATATATTTAATTGAGGAGGTAATTCCAATTTTCTTGGGAAAACATAATTGTTTTCTGGATGGTTAAATGTCTTTACCAGAAAGGTTAAAATAAAAACACTAAAGATTTTACTATTATTAATATTATTATTATTATTATTATGGTGAAAACACTTAATATGAGATCTACACTCTGAACACATTTTTACATGTACAACACAGTAGTGTTTATTATAAGCACAATGTTATGTAGCAAATATTTGGCCTAAATCATCTTACCAAACTTCAATTTTATACCCATCCGTAGCAACCACCCCTCCCTTCCCCACCCACATCCCTGGAAGCCACCATTCTATTCTCTGCTTCTGTGTTTCACTATTTTGAAAACTTTAAACACTTTTACATTATTTCTACATTTTCTCCCAAATATTTTTGAGTAAATTAATTACCTTCCGGATTATAGACAAAAATACATTGCTTCGTCTTTTGATAACTTGGAAGTTTGTTTTAAAAGAATGTACCCTGTAGCAAGTAATTCATAAATCCTAAACCAAAGATAGTATTTAACCAATATTGAGGTTCTATTTGAATTGCTAGCCTTAAGAGATGTAGGGGGATAATAGCCAAATAGAATGAGTGAAACTTATTTAGAAGCTGATACAAATAAATACACTCAAAAAATGTTACTTGTCAAAAATAAATAGGGAAATTTTATTATGGGCTGTGTAGTATTTTTTTTTAAATTTTTTAAATGTTTTTTATTTATTTCTGAGAGAGAAAGAGTATAAACAGGGAAGGGTCAGACAGAGAGGGAGATACAGAATCCAAAACAGGCTCTAGGCTCTGAGCTAGCTGTCAGCATAGAGCCCGAAGCAGGACTCAAACCCACAAACCATGAGATCATGACCTGAGCTGAAGTCAGACGCTTAACCAGCTGAGCCACCCAGGTGCCCCAATGGGCTGTGTATTAGGGAATATTAAAGAGGTATTGTTAACTGTTAGGTATGATAATGACATTGTGGTTACATTTAAAAATATTTTCTTTATCACCACCATCCCACCTCCATTATATGGTCCTTGGAGCTCCCTGCTATTTCTCCAATTCATACTTTTTTAGGTGAATTGCTTCTATCCTTTTCCAGTATGTTCAGAGCAATTTAGTTGCTTTGAATCCTTCAGAAAAGAGAAGGGAAAGAAAAAGAAAGGAAAAGCAGTGGAGAGGAGAAACACACCTACACCCAGGGTATAGATAATTGAGTGATTGTCTTTAATTGGCATTAGTTATTTGCTAGTGCTCATTGATACACAGAACAAAAACTTTTCTCTACTTTACATACATAAAATCTGGCCATAAATCCACACTAACAGTATGGATAGGGTAGGATTGTTTCTTAGGTTTCTTAGTATACATAATATACCTCCCCCAGCCTGTATCTTTGAAATATGCTTTCCATTTTTAGGTTTCTCTTATTAAGCATTCTAAGTCAATTTTTCAGTAGAATGGAGCTCAATAGGATATGCCTCAAATCCTGACATGACTCTGAATACTCTTCTCCCTCCAGATAGTGATGTTACTAAATGGGAAGTTCATTAGCAACATTCTCTTCTTTATTTCTCTGAGCGATAGGTAGCAACATGTCCTTCCATATGCATAGGAAAGTCTTTAGAATCTCCTGGTCCAGGAAAGCCTCTGTCTGCCAGGAGCAGCTCTGGGACTGGACTCGGCAGCTGGCAACAGTAACTCTTTGGCCACACGGAGCAGGCAAACCAGCCTCCCATGCACGTATTTTTGTGAGCATCATCAACCAAAGCATTTATGAGTCGCCAATTTGCTCAGGCAGGGCAACATTGTGAAGCAGGCCAGTTTGATCTTTGGCACATCTCTCTCATCACAAACTCAATTCCATTCTTTGGCCAGGCTGACAATCATTTTCAAAGATAAGCCTCATGTTCGAAGTCTCAGAATGATTTTACTTTAATTTACTAAGTACCTATAACATTTGAACCAAATGATAATGTTAATGTAATGGGCCTAAATTTGCCATTCAAAAATACATTTCACAATTATAATCATCATCATTAAGTTTAGCCTTTTTCCCCTTTTTCCATGTATGATCAAAATAAAAGTGTGGACTTGGAAAGGAAATGAGACAAATGGGAGTAGAAAAAAAAGAAAAGAAAGTGGAAATCGAAAATGAAAGGTCCAACTGTATTTAAGGGAAGGAGAAAAAACAAGAAGAGAAGGGGAGAAATGATGAAGGTGAGAAAAGAGAAGGAGCAAAGAAATGAGTGGACTGTTGGAGGAAAGAGAAGAGATGCTTTGGGATTAAAGGTATTCTCATATTTTTACCATCTCTAGTCATCCAGTTCTTACAATCAGGTGGCTATTCTGGGATCATCCTGAATGAGCCACCATTTTGTTTTGTAAAAAATCCATTCATCCTGGAATTTTCATGTTGTGTCTCCAAATTTTGCCTATCAAAATTTTGACTTATAACGAGAACTATGCATGCTACACTCTCACCAATGATTGTTTTATGTGTGACATACCACAGTAGCTCTTCTTTAGTAGAGGTACAACTTCAAGGATTCTTGGGTGGCACCAGGGCTTTAAACAAGAATGCACTTGAGCAGTCTATTTTCAGCTTGACAATAAGAGAGACATATTAGTGTGCTCATTCATTTTTCTCTGAAATGGTTTCAGTTTCACTAACCCTACACAGATATTCATTCGCAGATGATTTTAAAATAGAGTTTTTGGGGGCGCCTGGGTGGCTCAGTCGGTTAAGCATCCATCTTTGGGTCAGGTCATGATCTCACAGTTTGTGGGTTCAAGCCTAGCATTGGGCTCTGAGCTAACAGCTCAGAGCCTGGAGCCTGTTTCAGATTCTGTGTCTCCCTCTCTCTCTGACCCTCCCCTGCTCATGCTGTCTCTCTCTCTCTCAGAAATAAATAAAACATTAAATTTAAAATAAATAAATAAATAAATAAATAAAATTTTTTTTTTCTGTTTTTTTTCTGTTTTTGTTTCTGCCAAAGAACTGTCCTCTTGAATGGCATCATTTTCCCCCCATTCTTAAGAAAAGCAAGAATTTTCTTTCATGGCTTTTGTCATTATCCAGAGGCTAGTGTTCTGCCCCCCTGTGGATTTACTTCATGAACAGATATAATATTATATTGGATAATACATATATTAAAAGTACCACTCAGGTGGTGACCAATTCTTCTTAAAATCTGTGAATTTCATACTGTATTTAGACAACAATTTATGTATGATGTGATTTTAGCAGAGGAAAATATGGTTCTTCAAATTTAAAATTTACTGCTTATAACACATTTCTTCTTAGTGTAAACAAACATTTTTGGTTTAAGAACTTCACAAATTAAAAATATTTTCACTAAATATTAATTTTCTCAGAGTTACAATATGAATAGCAATATGCTATGCATAGTTCAGACTTATTTGGACATGTAACACTTTTTCTTGAGATACCAATTAATATGAAAAAGCAAATCTTTTAAAAATTGTTTAATGTTTATTTTCTTTTGAGAGAGAGGAGTGGAGGGGGTGGGGAGAGGCAGAGAGAGGAAGACACAGAATCTGAAATAGGCTCCAAACTCTGAGCTGTCAGCACAGAGCCGAAAGCAGGGCTCAAACTCATGGACTGCAAAATCATGACCTGAGCTGAAGTCAGACCTTTAAACAACTGAACCACCCAGGCGCCCCGAAAAACTAATCTTTATTATTTGTTTTGACCGGCTGAAAATGAAGATATCCAGAATCATGACAAGACCTTAAAAATATGAAGTTAACCCATAAATAGAGTTTTATGGATAAGGAAGCCAACAGAAAAGTTAGTACAGGTGACAGATATCAGTGGATTGAATACTGAGCTCCTGTTTTGTTTTTATATCACCACTTTTTCTAGTGACTGATGACTTTTTTGCTAAATTATATTTTCAGAATCTCAGATTATGAATTTACAAAATCAACCAGCGAGCTGCACTCAGGCCAAATATGCCAGGTAAACCAGGGCCAGGTTACAGAAACCTGTAACCAAGCACATCTCACAAGAAAAAAACTAATGTGAAATATAAAATTAAACTAACTGAGGAAGAAAGAAAGGACAAGAGAGAAAAACAGAAGGAAGAGCAGGAGAGGTTCCAAGACAAAGTCAAGAACTCCAGCAATTTGAAATATGAAACAGAACTGGGAGAGAGACACCAAGGAACAATCACAGGAACTGGAGGAAAGAGTGAAGAAAAGTGTCATCTAATTCAGAATAAAAATGAGTTTTCAGAAGAGGAGTTCTGCCTGCAGTGTTAGATACTCTAAACATTTCAGTGTGTAAAACGTTACCTGAAAATAATTCGTTCAATCAACGAACTTGGGTTATATTATAGGATACAAACTTGGTGTGCTAGAGCACTTATATTTTACATACTACGTAGGTTTCTCAGTGTCTATACTTACTAGTAAAAAGAATTTCAGTCCAGAGGCTGTGTTTCTTTGCCAATTGTTATTTGTTCTACAAGTCTACTTTCTCATATCTAATGGTCACTCAGTCTCCATAAAGCTATATGCCTTCAAAATATTTGTTAAGCGCCAAAACTATGGGCTTGAGTCAGATTATCCTGATTCAATCTTGACTATAACCATTTATGTTCTGTGTGATATTGGGCCAGATACTTGCCATCTGGGGCTCATTTCCATCATTAGTAAAATGGGAGAAGAGTAGTTCTTAACCTATCAAGTTATGAAGAAGAAGTAAGATAATGCATGTAATGGATTTGGAAAAGTCATTGGCCTGACTCCTCAATGGCTAATACATTATATTAGTTATGGGCCGAACAAGAGGAAAAAATCCTCTCAGTTGCATTTAGCTGAAGAGAAGTTAATAGAGAATCTAGTTAAAGAGATAGGTGGAAAGTTCAGGGAGCCAAAGAGGAATCGGAGATATCCTTGGATTGCAACAGTAGACTCATTACGACACCTAAGCTTGAAGGGAATAGAAAGGAGCAACAATGGCGATGCCTGGACCTCTGGACCTGTGGACAAGGAGAACGCTCTCTACTCCTTTCTGCCATCACCCAGCTGGTCTTTGCATTGGTTGAATCCTAGGAAGACAAAGGAGCCTAAGTGTTCAGCCATAATCAGGCACTGCCTGGATCTCAGAGCACAGAGAAGCAGAGATTGCATGAGGAGGGGAAGAAGGGAACAACATTTTATAACCAAAATATTCTCCTTCTTTTGACATTCAGCATTCGGTTTAGATGAATAATATTTTATCTCCAAAGAGTTCCTATCAGCCATCATATCATCATGGGATGATGTCAATTTAGTCACATCGCCATCTAGAATATAAATTATAACATGAGCCATAGCCAATACTTTTCATATATGAAGACAGGGAAAAGGACAAAAGAAATGAGCACTTAATATAAAATACAGCTGTGACAATAACTGTGATAGCAGGTAATAAAGCCTAAATTGATAACCATGGATTCCTTCTTACATCATAGCTTCTATCCTTCCCTTAACCTTGTCAGCATTTCAGCTGGTGTGGGTTCTTTACCCAGAGGAGTGACCCGAGTCATCATTTCTGTACTGTCTGAGACCTTAATGTCTTATCCTCACTGTATTGCTGCAGTTTTACTTTTGGTCATTATTATTGGATGTAGATTATTAAAATATGCCTCAGTGAGTCTCCTTGTGTAATATCTACTCAAGGGTTTAAGTGAGGAACTTTAATAATGGCACCATTTACACATGTGGCAGACCACTGAGATCTGCCATCTACTAGATGTACATCTATCTATCTACATATGTGTGTGTGTGTGTGTGTGTGTGTCCAGTGTAAAGGAACCAACAATACATGCTAAGATACCTGGTGACTAGCAATAGCAGATAAAAAAGTAATTCCCATCTGTAGGTGTGATATTGTTCTCAGAGTCTGAGAGCTGACTCTCAGCCACTGCCAGACGCAGAAGAAACAGCCAAGATAGCCTTCTCATTCTCCCTTACCTCTTGCTTATGCCCCTTACTGACTGCAACCAGCCAGATACCAAAGACCAAGGAAGCCATGTTGATAAAACCATGAAGCCTCAATTCATCATGACACAGGGAAGAGAAGAGAAAGGGGAGAATGGATCTGGTTGAGAGGATAGAGAATAAATGGCATGTATGTGCTAGCTATAATTATTATTTTATCATCATTAGTAAGTCTTCAGCTTTATTTCTACTGCTTCCAGGCCCCTGGTGATTCTAGTCATAGGCAGCTTTTTAAACAAAACCAAAACTGATTCTGTGGTGTGGGTGACAACAAAGACCTTTCTTAAAAAAAAATTATTCTTTGATTTTAATTTCTTTGAGGAGTTTAAGGAGTTAGATTATAAGACTTCATTTCTATATGATAGTCCTATATTCTTTGAACAGCTAGTAACAGAGTACATAATACATAAGTAACTGTAGTTATAAGATAACACTTTAAAAAGAATAATCTGACATCTGCTGAGGGCAAAAATAGGTGAAGAAAATAGTCTCCACTTTGGGAAAAGTAATGTAAAGAGAAAGAAACAAAGAAACTATGTACTGGTGGAAAAGGGCAATGTTGAATTTGGACAAGGTCCAGCCTTGGGAAGAAACAAGGGCTAAAACCCTGTAAAGTGTTTTCTAATTTTATTGGCCTTCTACTCTTTGAGTTATTGTATAAATTGGATTCCTTAATTGCTTCATAATTTTAATTAATTATAAAATACTTAAAGGTGGTTAGCTTTATATAAGCAAGTAAATTTAAAAATTAGAACTATATGAGTATCTATCTATACAATCCAACACACAGTTTCCTCCACAGTGAATAAAAATGATTCATGTTGTCATGGATGGGTAATTAAGATTTTGTGAAATGACTATATTTTATTCCTTAAATTGACACTTTTAATGTTTCCTAGGAACACATTTGAATTCCCCCTTCCATTTAGAAATCAGTTTAGAAAACACTTCATTGTTTGGAGGCACCTGGGTGGCTCTGCCAGTTAAGAGCCCAACTCTTTAACTCTTGATTTCTACTCAGGTCATGATTGCACGGTTCATGAGATTGAGTCCCGTGAATAGGCCTCTGCGCTGACAGTGCAGAGCCTGCTTGGGATTCTCTCTCTCTTCCTCTCTCTGTCCCTTCTTCCCTCTCTCTCTCTCTCTCTCTCTCTCTGCTTGGGATTTTCTCTCTCCTCCTCTCTCTGCCCTTCCTCCCTCTCTCTTTCTCTCTCTGCTTGGGATTCTCTCTCTCCTCCTCTCTCTGTCCCTTACTCCCTCTCTCTTTCTCTCTCTGCTTGGGATTTTCTCTCTCCTCCTCTCTCTGTCCCTTCCTCCCTCTCTCTCTCTCTCTCTCTGCTGGGGATTCTCTCTCTCCTCCTCTCTCTGTTCCTTCCTCCCTCTCTCTCTCTCTCTCAAAATATATAAATAAACTCAAGAAAAAAAAGGAAACTCTTCATTTTTGCAACCCAGAATTTTCAGAAATACATTCTAAGCAGAGATGTATTGTTCCAAAGTAATGAGGAAGTACTCTCTGCAGCTTCCATCAGTGGTTCGCACTTGTTCAGGGGTGATTCGGTGGGGAGACTGCACTGAAGCTTATTACCCAGTGAATCTCACAAGGTGCTCTTGCCCTGGATACAAGCAACTGCCTTCTGAACTAAGTTGTCTGGCATCTCGGGAAGATAACAACGGTCTCAGGGTCTTAAACAAAACCTGAACCTTACACTAGCATGATGCACACTAATCACGGTATCACCGTGAAGCTTATTAAAACTGAATGAAAATCCAGCAACCAGCTTTTCATAAAAATATTCACAAGATTCTCCCCCTCCCCTTAGTGAGGATGTACTCTGCAGGCTGGGATCAGTGTGTTAAAGGCTCCCTCAGTATGCATTGGCACAGTGGACCATAGCAGTTCTGTAAGAGCCATTATAGTCGACCCTGTGGATGATCTGAGCATGAGGACTCCCTTAGTATGCATTGACACGATACTCCATGATGGCTTCAGAACATATGATTATGATTTCAATGGAAGAACCATAATGGTTGCATTAAGATTTCAGTGAAATTTCAATGGAAGCATCTCATATTCTTCTCATGAGATCATAATGACTCAGATGAGTTTGTTATGATCTCAGTATAAGTTAAAAAAAAATTAAAAAAAAAAGAGAGACATAGCCAGTGAGATTAGGTTCTTTCAAAGTCATATGTTTAGTTCTCCTCTCTCTAAAGCATTTCCTTATTTTACACAAACAATAAATAATCAGGGATAAATTTATGAACAGGTTTACAAAAGGAATATAAATAATAATAGTAGTGATGACAGTAAACATATATTGATTTCTATGCTTACTTGCTATGCCAGGCGCTGTACCTACTTCACAGCTATCATCTCATTTCATACCAGAAACACCCCTGAGATTAATACTATGATTTTTCCTTCATGACCAAGGGAGGAAAACAGGGACTTAGAAAAGGTAAGTCCTTTGCTCAAGGACCTACATGGTCAAGTGCTCTAAGAAAGTGAGTTTAAAAACTGGACTAATCTTACTCTGTCAATTACATACATTCAAATGTCTGCATTTCACAATTCCCGTGAATGGTTGCCACACAATCCGAGTTTATCAGTAAGCAATTGTACATTTAATTAAAAATGTAAGTAATCATGAGCAACCTTTTGCAAAGGCCTTTTAAAATTTTCTCATTCTGTTCTCCTAGCAGCATTAGAGAAAGATATGATGAGTCCCCTACTATAAATATGGAGGTGAAAACAGAAATCTCTGAGGCATATACAGTTTATTCAATTTACTTCAAAGAGGGTAAAGCAGCCCAGATCAACAACCAATAGAGCTGGATTTACCTTTTTTGTTTTCCATATTCACAAACCTTTTCTTCTAATGAAATCTTGAGCAAAAGTTCAATATAAAAAAGAAATGAAGGCCGCCTAGGTGGTTCAGTTGACTGAGCATCTGACTTCGGCTCAGACCATGATCTCACGGTTCATGAGTTCCAGCCCCACATCAGGCTCACTGCTGTCAGCAGAGTCCACTTTGGATTCTCTGTCTCTGCCCCAACCCTGCTTGCACTCTCTCACTATCAAAAATAAATAAACACTTTAAAATATTATACAAATAAATAAAATTTAAAACTGAGCTGCTTCACTTACAGCGAGGCTCAGTCTGTCTGCCGTACATTCAATCCTTATGTCTGTTTTTAAGGGAACTCCTTAAATTATGAAAACAATGCTCTAAACAATTGTAATATTTAATACCTCATGTCTTTGTTTAAGACATAAATTGAATCCCACATAGATACTGAATTTGTGAAAGTGATAAATATAAACAAGTTTGTACAACCACATGCATTCTCATCAAACTATTGGAACTTTAGAAAGGATATAAAACTTTAAATTAGCCCCCCTCAAAAAAATTAAATAAATAAATAAAACTTTAAATTAGCCCCAATAGAAAGTGACAGATGAGTATTCTTGGGAAACTAGATTTTTATGAAACTCAGCAAGGGGGAGTTTTTCCCACCATGGGAGGAGTTATTGACAATTGGCTTTAACAAGTAATAAATATCATTATAGTGTGTTGATGAGGAATTATTACTCAACAGTCCATGCATTTTTAATTTTTTAAGTTTATTTACTTATTTTCGAGAGAGAAAGAGAGCACAAGTGAGATAAGGGCAGAGACGGAGGGAAAGAGAGAGGGAGGGAGACATGTTATTCGAAGCAGGCTCCAGCTCCACACCATCAGCGAAGAATCCAATGTGGGGCTTGAACCCACAAACCGCGAGATCATGATGTGAGTTGAAGTCAGACGTTTAACCGACTGAGCCACCCAGGCATCCCAACACTCCATGTATTTTTTAATATGGACGAGATTTAGGAACATTTTACACTGGGAAGAATCATTTTTTATTTACCTCATATTGTTATAGCAGGGACCTTGAACTAGCCAGTGATCCATGTCATTTTACCAAACATGTCACATTAGAACAGCAGATTAATTCACAGCCAACAATAAACACTCAGGGCAGCTGTAAGCAGCCTCCACTATAATGTCCAAACAACCACGTATGACATTATGCATTAATATTGCTAACCCTGGTAGTAACCCTTTTCATAATAAAAGAGTCCTTTTACCCAGAAAACAAATCACATGGAAATGTCATAACGTTCCCAGAAAAAAATGGTACATGATTACAGATATATATTGAGGGTGGCCAAACAAAAGAAAAATAATTTGTCATCTTGGTTGACACAGTTTGACTCAGGTAGAAAGAGAAGGGCTTTGGAAAAATAAAATTCAAGCAGAAATATGATGAATGTTATATATATATTTTTTTTGTTTAGGCTGTGGGCCGCTTAAATCTAACTGAGGAATTTGAGCGTGCAAATAAAAGCCACATTAACCTGTAAGCGTATTGCTGGAAGAAATATGTACCTATTTATATCATAAATGTTCCATCTCTCATACCTCCTCAGAAAAAGGTAAAGGACATTCAACTGCACTGAGAAACCAGTTGCCAATCACAGCAGTGAGAATACTGGCCCTGGGTTATAATTATTGTTCTAAGTTCACTGTGTGAATCAGACAGGCATCCTGTGTTTTAGTAGCTCAGCCAAAGGCCTCAGATTCTGATCAGTGAGAAGAATGCTATTTACTCCTTATTCACCCTCACCAGAATATTGTGATGTTCAAAGATACGATGTCTGTTAAGTGCTTGCTTAGAAAGCAAGTGATTTATAAACACTGATCTTCCAGAAGAAAATGGAGGATCTTGACAGGCCCAGGAAAATGCAGTGATAGATCTTACTTTTTCCCAAATGGATGGAGATATGGATATAAAAAGCTTGGTTTCTTAAAGGAATGCAGCGTTAAGAATAAATTCTGAAAAATCATAGAATCCTACCACCATCGTTAGCTGAAATAAAGAGTTTATCTGAGAAGTGTATGTTATTGTTGTATGGTGCAATTGTTTCCCCATTTGCATGCTTCAATAATTACATGTACATACATTCACACATAGGCACACATAAGAATATATATAGGAAATATATATATACTTATATGTATGTATTGAATATTATTTCTGAATATAGGTAGGTGTGGAGGAATATAGATAGTTTTTTATGCTGTTTTGCTTTCGACAGTTTAAGAATTCCATATGCTTTGATAGATAATCTTTTTTTTTCGTTGTATTTCTGGATAACCAGTTACATATTTCAGTGGCACAGCAAATAGTAATGCAAACACTCCAATCAATATTCTTGCACAATGATGCATATTACTTTTCCCTTTAAAATTTAAAGATAGATTTATATTTAATTATTCTACTTAAGACTTATGATAGGATACTGTCTTTTTATAAATGGAATGGAAGATAATAGCTGTCATAAAAGGCTCATGGAAGCACCCTGCCTTCCAGCCTCTGTAATTTTAGAGATGTAGTCAAGATCCCTGGTAACAGAGAGCACTTCCTTTCCCTGATTGAGTTGTTCCAAAAGTATGCACATTTCCCACCATGGGCTCCAACATCTCAAAGTCTTATAATTCAACATGGTCTCACAGTCAGAATGCCGGTTAATGAAGAACAGAATTATTTTATGTTAAAAAGGAAATATTAATTAGCATTGTTCAAAGGCCAAGATGCCATTCGGGAAAGATGGTGTTAGCCCTGATCTGTTCCCTTCTTATTTCCCTTTCGCCTTTTCCAAAATTTATCTTTCATAACAGTTGATTGAAGAGTCCAGACTTCATGTGTCTTCAATTGCATGTTTATTGATTGAATTATGTTAGGAGAAGGTACAGGGTGTATTGTTTTCGTCCGTCTCTAAATAAAATATAGGCGTCATTAGCTTATATACTTAAGTATTTAAAAGTCTCAGAAAATCTAGAAAAATTAAGGCATTGCATAGTATTTCCATTTCACCCTCCACATTCAGACATATAGATAGCTTTCCCAAACAGACACAGCTTCCTTCTGGCATGAAGGTAAGATAAGGGTAAATTTTTTTTGCCAGCAGCTGAACAGCAGATTCCCAAAAGACTGAAACAAGTAGGATTTTATCTTCTATGTCCCTGGAAGAGAAGAACACTCCAAAGAATAAAAGGGCAAGTGAAATTGAGAAACCCTGCTCATTTACATAGAAGTTCTAAGAAGTTCAGAGTACTTAACACATCATCAAGTCAATGGTCAGAGGCAAACTGAATTGCCCATATTCCTATTTTCAGTTAGGTCATGAGAGTAAGTGAGGTACCTTAGAATCTACCATTCACTTATTCCCAGCACTGGAGTATCATTGAGCCCATTGCAATGGCAATTTGCAAAATGGCACGCTAGCCATCAGAAAGAGGGAGTGCGGTTCCCCGTGTGCTAACTTATTTCCAGGAAGTAACTTGCACACTGGAAGACTCCAGCTAACTAGAGCCCATGTATCCCATAATGTACTAGACATGTCAGAGCACACAGTCAATTCAATGGCCTCAAAACCAAAGCTAGACAAACACAGCACAGACATGGAATTTGGAGCCCGGGTATCAGTGAGAGTAAGGAAAGTATGGTTTAAAAATATTTGTGATAAACCATGTCTCTCCGATGTATTGAGTATTAGCTTGCCTTTAATGGGGTTATATAGATCAAGCGACCCAATGGTTCAGAAGTTTAACTAGAGGCTTAACTAATGCGCATAACTCAAAGCACAAAAAAGAACAAGATTTATAATGTCTGTCCTTTTTGCTCTTAATGATTATAAGAGTTCAATAGAGCTTTCAAAACTCAGGAATAATCCCATAGAAGGGATTAAACTAAGAAGCAGCATTTACAAATTTACTTGCCTGTTCCATTTGCTCATTTTCCATGTTTAAATGAAATATTATACAATTCTCTTTATTTATGATTAATGGCAAGCACATTATTTGCAGAATATGTAAAGCTGGTTTTGAAAATTCTTTTCTTTTGACCTATGCTAAGGACACAAGGTATAAAACAACCAGGTCCATGCTCTGTGTGACTCCTTAAAGAATCCTTGAAGAATGTGCAATGCAAATCTTATTTTCCATTTATTATGTTACATACAGTGCTCTGAAAAACTGGAAAATATTGATTTTTCAATAAGGATATTATTTAAATCATTTATCTTATGCTCACTGATTCAGAATTAGCTATAAGCTTAAAAACTTACATTTATTTAAACTATGTAACGTGTTACAGCAGAGGAACTATGCTGAGTAGGCATTTGGGATAAAACTGTCACTTATGGTAGCTGCCCAAAAATCTTCCCTACAGAGCTGAAAAACTGCCACTGACTTTAAAAAAAGAAAAGTTTCTCCTCTGGACAATGTATAACATTTATTCTTGAAGAGAACTTATGTATGAACAACCCTGGAGGAGGCTGCCAAACCCAAAATGAGGCCTAGAGTCATGCTTCATTTTTCCCTTGTTATTTTGAGCATAAGGAAATGAAGAATTTCAGTATCAAGCAAGAAGTTAATAAATCTGCTATCAGTCTTTTTGGAAACTGTTTTCTTTTTTTCTTTCTGATTAGAGCACAATAACATTGTTCCTGCCAAAGCAGTTGAAGGTTCAAATGAATTGTAAAACTCTGATTTTAGATAGATAGATGATTAGATAGAGAGAGAGAGAGAGATAAAAAATTTTTCCCATAACCATATACTAAAATCAAAGTGAGGGAGATATGAAAGTAGAAAAATAAGAAAGGAAATAAATGAATTAAGTACTGGCTAACTCTGGAGAAATAGCCCCACCACCCCCAAATAGTTGAAACACTTAATTATTTGAGTATGACTTTCTTCACATGATATCAGTCTTGGAAGGACAAGATCCCTTCGGCGATGTGTCAACTAGATGTACTTTTTTTTGTGTGTATTTATTTTTTTTCAGAGAGAGAGAAAGAGAGAGAGAACAAGAACATGAGCAGGGGAGGGGCACTGAGAAAGGGACAGAAATCCCAAGCAGGCTTTTTGCTGCCAGCAAAAAGCTCGATCCCATGAACCATAAGATCATGACCTGAGCTGAAATCAAGAGTTTGACACTTATCTGAATGAGCCATCCAGGCTCCCTAACAGACGCACTATTTGGCCCTGTTGATATAGGAGCTCAGTCTTGAATTTTAGATTGCATAACGATGAGCCCTCCTGGAAGTATATAATACTGAGATATATCCAAAACAGTATTCACAAAATAATTTTTACCGGAATCTCCCACAATATCAAAATTATATTTAGAGCTAACAAAATCATGTCTAATAATATTAGACTCAGTTGTACTAAATATGGAGAGCCTATTATCTTGGCATTTTCTAGGTTTGTAGTGCATAAATCCAAAGATTAGTAAGACTCAGATTTTAAGGAATTCACAGTATTGCAGACTAAATGTGCAACTATATATTTAAGGAATCATTATAATTTAAGGCAGAGGTATTAGCAAATCTAAAATGTGAAAAAGTTTCTGCAGAGGGGTTAAAAGGGATTACAATAAAACCAAAGCAACCATACTAAGCATGGTGCAAAGGCCATGGAACTTGCAGTCAGAGAGATCTGTGTTCAAATGTTGGCCCTTCCAGGAAAAACGATTAATGATTGATATGATGATGAAATAAATCTATTATAATCAATTACTATAGCATTTCAATAGAAAAAAAAAACTAAGAAAAGGAGAAAAGAACCTTAAAAGTTGAGTGCTACAGAGCACTCTGAACGGCCAGGTACATCCAGTTGTGCTTTTAGGGTAAAATCTCAACCCCACAGAGGGTAACAGAAGAGTGGACCTGCCATAGTTCTCTAGAACCAAAAGTAGATATTAAGGGGCACCTGGGTGGCTCAGTTGGTTAAGCCTCTGACTCTTGATCTAAGGGTCATGTGTTCAAGCCCTGTATTGGGCTCTGCACTGGGCATGAAGCCTACTTTAAAAAAAAAAAGTAGATAATAAATGCATCAGAGCATGACAGCTGATTTCAGAGTTAAGCCAACAATATGAGTATTACAATGGTAGTGGTGGTTCTCCTTGCTCTCACATTCACAGGGTGACACAATGGCCTAGGGGGAGGATTTGCATCTATTTCCACAACTGAGCAATCCAAGGCAAGGGTCCAGCAGTTTCTGTAGTAGACACCAAACACATCAGTTTCACTTCCTCAGGGAGCAAGCAATTGCATCCTAAACAGGCTCTGGTCACTTTTTTTTTTTTTAATGTTTTATTTATTTCTAGGAGAGAGAGAGAGAGAGAGAGAGACAGCGTGAGCAGGGGAGGGTCAGAGAGAGAGGGAGTCACAGACTCTGAAACAGGCTCCAGGCTCTGAGCTGGCAGTCAGCACGGAGCCCGACGCGGGGCTCAAACCCACGAACCGCAAGATCATGACCTAAGTGAAAGTCGGACGCTTAACCGACTAAGCCACCCAGGCGCCCCAGGCTCTGGTCACTTTGATTAAACTGCTCAGTGTCTGGGGGGGAGGACCCAGGATGTCTGGCACACTCAACTAGGAAGTTCATTGATGCTCGGGGCTCATGGTGACTGCCTCTCTTAATATCAGTATGAGAATAATGTGGTCATTTCTCATAGAAATATTTTAAAGACATAAAAATAAAATAAGATGCAAGCTTGAATGTTTACTTAAATATTGCTGTGAAGGCACAGAGACAAAAATAAGATAATAAATAAAAGGAAAAATAAAATGGCAGCAGAAGAATAAAAATGAGGTAAGCAAGTAGATGGGGACAAAGATATAGACTAAGGTAGAGATTTACAACCTTGCCACACTGACATTTTGGAGCAGCACAAAAACATCTGAAGACAAATAATTCTTACTTTGGAGACCTATCCTATGCAATGTGCAACCCTCACTAGAGGCCAATAATCACCCTTCCCAGTTATGACAAGCAAAAATGTCTCTAGACACTGCCTAACGCTTGGGGGTGGGGGTAGGTGCTACACACTAGCCATTGGTTGAATAACCAAGTATTAGGGGCAAGAAACAGAAAATCAGGACAAAAAAAAATAAAAATAAAAACTAGGAGAAGACTAAAACAATATCAGTCCCTTATTTTACACCAGGCACTGTGCTAAATCTATGAAATACATTATTTCACTTAATGTTAACAGTATTACTTTAGTAGGTGTATTATTCTTATTGATGTTTTAACTTTGAGAAAACAAAAACTTTATATCATAAATAAACTGTACAATTTGCTATATCTCATTGAAATGGTTTTAACTCCTAAAACTTTGCCTAGAAGTTAACAGAGTTTGCTAATTGCTGGCTGCAGAATTGGGACACCACGCTCTCTGTTGCCTATCTGGTCACTAGTATCTGCAGAAGAAATAACATCACAAAATCTATGACAGAAATCTTTCTCTCTCACCATTGGAAGAGGCACATTAAAGAAAAGTTTGGTTTCTTTTTCAAGAAACATGCCAAAGAAAATGCCTTTTGAGTTTTTCAAAGGTGCTTATCATTATTAAGATTTTGTTTGTGAAACACAAACAAAACTAGAAATACATTTCTTCCTGTCTGTATTCCTTTGGAACCCAAAAGGGAAATGGTAACATAGTTAAGACCAATCAAAGAAAACAACACAAAATGGTTTTTGCGGTGTGTTTCTTTCAGAAGTGTCAATTGTCCCAAATGTTCTCACACTCTAGAAAACAAACAAACAAACAAACAAACAAAAAGGTTATTTAATTTTCTACAGACAAATGTTCCAAAAACAGCACGCAGCTAAGCCATGGAACTCTCACTCAAGGTGATGCAGCAGGATCTGCCTTTCAGTTTGGAAGCATATTCCTTTGCAGGAATTGCACGATACATTCTGCAGGAAACTGATGACTTGCAGAGGCTCACACACTTATGCTGTGCTGTTCAGTAATAAAAGCAGCCCAAATTTATGTTTTAGCCACTCTGATCAATGTCAGGTTTATACACAAGGTGTAAGCAGGACTGATCGAAGTATCTGTTCATTACATTTCCAGACTCTGAGATCTGAGCAGAAGGATGTGAGAAAAGACTGTTATTCTTGGTAGTTTCTGGCATTCTGCATGTAGTATATAAATACATCGTCAAACCAGCAGACTCAGGAAATTATTAAAGACAGAAGGCATATGTGGGATTTTGCTTGTCTAGGGTCTACACTCATTTGTGGTAGACTGTATATATTTAAATGATTTCTTTCATATAAATCTTATGAGAAAACCATAATTATTTGTAATTAAATTTTTAAAATACTGATTTAAATTGTCTTCTAACATAATGTCATTTTGTGCCCAAAGTGAATTAAACACTTTAGCTTCATTTACCATGAGTCAACATGCATTTATTGCTACAACATATACATATGTGTGTAAGCCTTTAGATATTGGGGGGCAGCTCTCGAGATACAAGGTGAAAAATGAATTGCCTCCACCTTCTAAAAGCTTATAAACAAGCAGGTGAGGCAAGAGACACAAATAAGGATAATACAGCATATAAATACAGCACAAAGGGGACAGTAGATGTTCTGCCAGAGGAGACCACTGTTTGAGGGTTGAGTGGGTTGGGGAAACTGGTGGGAGATGAAATCAAAGAGATGACAGGGTCAGACCTGTAGCTTTGTGGGCTCTTACGAAGACTTGGGTTTTATTCTGAGTGAAAATGACAGCCTTCGGAGGGTTTTGAGTGGAAAAATGAAATAATCTGATTTGCTTTAGCAGGGTCAATGGTGGCTATGTCGGGAATAAAGCGAAAGACAGGAGTGTAAGCAGGAAAGCCAGTTAGGAGGTGACTGCACTCATACAGGAGGGAAAATAGGAGGGCTTTAACCAGAGCAGAAGAGATCATGGGAAGAAGAAAAAGTCACGTTTTAAAAGAAATCCCACTGGGGCAAACACTAGAAAATAGTTTGAGGTGAGACTAAAAATTCTTAAATATGGCCTAAGGTGTTTGGATTTTGTTCAGCAGTCAGTTGAGAATCTCTGAGGGTTATATTAATTTTAAACACTGTTAAAGATAAATTTTAAGACCATTTTTTTTAAAAAATATGTGTCAAACTTGTGGTACACGTAGCATAATGTATAAATTTGTTGCATCACTGTGTTATATATCTGAAACTAATATAACATCGTGTATTAACTATACTCAAATTTTTTTGCAATCTTTAAAAAAATTTTTTTAATGTTTATTTATTTTTGGAACAGAGACGGAGCATGAGCGGGGAAGGGACACAGAGAGGGAGACACAGAATCCAAAGTAGGCTCCAGGCTCTGAGCTGTCAACACAGAGCCCAATGCAGGGCTTGAACTCGTCAACCACAAGATCATGACCTGGGCCAAAGTTGGATGCTTCACTGACTGAGTCACCCAAGTGCCCCAACTATACTGAAATTTTTAAAAGTTAAATTTAGAAGTGTGTATCAACAAAAATGGGAAAAATACACTGATAAGTATAAAATATAGAACTAGTGGAAAATCAAATATGCAAAATAAATTATAAAATAGTATAACCCTAATAAAATGTACATTTAAAAATATTAATAAAAAGATCAAATCACGAAAAAAGGAAAATCATACAAATAACTAAGTACAGTAAAGTGATAAGAGGTAAACAAATACCAATAAGAAACACTAAAAGTTATTAAGGATCATTTTGTACAACTTTGTATTAATAAATATGAACATCTTATTGTCACGAAGCATCTCCAGGAGGGAGCACTTTCATCAGAGTACTGCTCAAGAGGATGTTCTCCTATGTAGGATAAACTTGAGGATGATATGGGATGGATACATTGGTGGGCACTTCAAGAAACTACCTAAGGTTATGAGGTCTTGTAAATGATTGCTGCCATGGAGATCAATAAATAGTAAGAATGAAAATGAAAAAAAAAATGTGGTGCAGGAAGGACAAGCTGGATTTGTAACTCTGACCTGGAGATCATAGAAAAGCAGATTCCTAAATTTCCAACTTTGGTGAATGCCTTTAAGAGAATTAGATAATTCAAAGGAATAACTTGAATAGGAAAGATAATGAACTGTATTTCAAATATGAGGATTAAACATGACAGGCAAGGAGAATGGAATAATACTAAAGGGAAAAAATAGGCTTAGGTGAACTCTCCTACACTGATATATTTTACGCGGAGAACCAGATTTTTTCACTGGTCACAAAGGTAAATTAAAAGAGACACCGGGCAGTATGAATGGGATATTCCAAATGTTTATTGTGGCAAACGTCAAGGCTATTGCCTGTGTCAGCATGTGTATTTATGAAGGAAGAGAGGATATGTTCGTTGTTTCATGAATCAACCTGACAGCCCATGGCCTCTTTACTCTAGGACTGCACCAGATGCTCTGCCCTAAAATGTGGAGCCGATGTCAACATCAGAGGGTTCCTTCCCTGTTGCTTTCTCTTAGGTAGGGGAATTCTAGGTCTTCTGAGATCTAGAGCACCACTTAATATTTTATAATCTTCTATGGAAATACTGCCCTGAGAAAGTACAATGCCAGTCAACATAAATAGAATTCATAGTTCTGTCTTTCTAACATATAAATTTCTTTATCCACAACTATTTATTTCAAATATTTTATATAAAATATCATATTACTATTACTGGTAAATATTGTCAAGTTAACAATACAAGTATGTATAATATTTTGTGATCATTCCCATCCACCTGACTATCCACTGATTTTATGAACTTTATATATATATATATATATATATGGAGGATTATTAAAAATCGCCTTTCATAAAGATATCTTTCTAAAATTAGGTGAATGAGAGAATGTGGAGAAAGGGGAACCCTCTTACAGGGTTGGTGGCAATGCAGACTGGTGCAGCCACTCTGGGAAAGAGTAGAGGTTCCTCAAAAAGTTGAAAATAGAACTACTCTATGCCCCAGCAATTGCACTACTAGGTATTTACTCAAAGGATTCAAAAATACTGCTTCAAAGGGGGCACATGCACCCCAGTGTTTATAGCTATATTATCAACAAGTGACAACTTATGGAAGGAGCCCAAGCATTGCTTGACTACTGAATCAATAAAGAAGAAGTGTGTATACATATACATATACACACGGTAAAACCTTGGATTGCAAGTTAACTTTTTCTGCAAGTGTTCCGTAAGACAAACAAACAGTTCTCATAAAGTTTAACTTGAGGGGCACCTGGGTGGCTCAGTCGGTTGAGCATCCGACTTCAGCTCATTTCATGATCTCACAGTTTGTGGGTTCGAGCCCTGCATCAGGCTCTGTGCTGACAGCTAGCTCAGGGCCCGGAGTCTGCTTCGGATTCTGTGTCTCCCTCTCTCTCTGACCCTCCTCTGCTCATGCTGTCTCTATCTCTCTCTCAAAAATAAATAAAATATTTTTTTTAAAAGTTTAACTTGAAAAAGGAACGATGTCTTGCAATATGAGTAGTACATGACACCAAATGTCACATAATCATAACTGAGCCAATGGTTCTTGAAATTTGCTTTGATATACAAGTGCTTTGGATTATATGCATGTTTATGGAATGGATTATGCTTACAAACCAAGGTTTTAGTATATATATATATCTCTCCACATCACTGCATATATTGCATATGTATATATATGTATATCATATACATATATATGTATATATATCTCTCCACATCACTGCATATATCATATATATGTATATATGTATATATATACATATATATGAATATGATATCTTGCCATTTGCAGTGATGTGGATGGAATGAGAGTATATTTTGCTAAGTGAAATAAGTCCATCAGAGAAAGACAGTTATCACATGATTTCACTCATATGTGGAATTTAAGAAACAAAACAGATGAACACAGGGGAAAGAAGAAAAAAAAAGAGAGAGAGGCAATCCATAGGACACTATTAACTATAGAGAACAAACTGAGGGTTGCTGGAGAAAGGTGGGTGGGGGATGGGCTAAATGTGTGATGGGTATTAATGAAGGCACTTATTCTGAGAAGCACTGCGTATTATATGTAAGTGATGACTCACTAAATTCAACTCCTGAAATCAATATTATACTATATGTTAACTAACTAGAATGTAAATAAAAACTTGAAACAAGAAAAAAATGAGAAAATGTTAAAAAAAATACGGGCAAACCTAGAAGCTGACTTTCAACTATATAGAGCAAACTGATGGTTACCAGAGGGGAAGTGGGTGGGGGGTTGAGTTAAATAGGGGATGGGAAATAGAGAGTAAACTTGTGATGAGCACTGGGATGTCGTATTGAAGTGGTGAATCTCTACATTGTACCTGAAACTAATATTACGTTGTATGTTAACTAACTAGAATTTTAATAAAAATGCTCAGAAAAGAAAAAAAATAAAATTGGATGAATGAATGGTAACATGCAATGATGAAGAAATTCATCAGGGTGATAAAAGATTAACCTTTAACCGTGGTTTAATTTTAATTGATCTAGTCTTTGGCAAATTTCCATCTAAAATAAAACTTTAAAATGTTTTTTAAGAAATAGAAAATTATCTTTTTAGGATACCATGTGGTTAAGCTACACTAGGTCTATAAGAAAAAGATAGAACATGACTCTCTTCAATATATAAAAATGGTATTTCTAGGAATGATCAAATTATCATTTGCATTTCATGGCCTGAAAAATTGCTTTTGTTCTTTGTGGAGTTCTCAGTGTCATTCTCCTTTTGTCAAAAAAGTAAATTAAATAGCTCAAAGAGGCTTTGTGCAGAAATGTTTGCTTCTTTATTATGTTCTAGAAGGTTGGGAATACAGATATCGCCTTTCTTAGCAGAAGGCGTTATAATAACTTTGACAAGAATATAAGCAGAGTTGTTAGCAAGGCTAAATGGAAATAATGTAGTTAAAGTCCTAGCTTGGGAATAACTAGCACGAGTGTGATCCATTATGACCACATGTCTAAGGTTGTATTTATTACTTCAATTCAAAGCAGGGTGTTTGATAAAGTTTCAAATTTAAAATAAACTATCCTTCATTTGTCATCTCCGTATTCAGAACTAAACTAGTATACCAACTTTCTTTCACTTCTTAAACCTACTTAATGATCTTTCAATGTTTAACAAAGGGCAGCTTTATTTTAATTCAGTAAGACTTTAATGTCTTTTGCCATTACAACCAAAGAGACCTATAACAAACTGCTTTGAAACAAATCCACTCCAGTTGCTTTATTTTCTGAATAATCATGGGGTATTGCATGGAACTCTGTAATGATAGGGGTAATCTGACATATGAGATTTTGAGCATATGAATTCCTTAATTATTTCATGTATTTACTCTCTTTCCACTTTTATTTTCAGAAATAGATCCAAGCCACTAGATTGGACTCAACATTATTGATCCATTGAACCTAGTACTTTAAAAATATAATTTACTATTTGCTCTTATTAATAAATGGTTGAATATTTTTAATGTTCAGTCAAGAATTCATTCTTCAATACAAAATAGATATTTTTTCACCGTATCTTTAACACTAATTTGATCTTTCCTTAAATAATGATAACTCTAGGGGCACCTGGGTGGCTCAGTCAGTTAAGTGTCTGATTTCAGCTCAGGTTATGATCACACAATTCATGGGTTTAAGACCCGCATCAGGCTCTGTGCTGAACGCTTGCTCAGAGCCTGAACCTGCTTCAGATTCTGTGTCTCCTTCTCTCTCTGCTTTTCCTCTGCTTGCACTCTGCCTCACTATCTCAAAAATAAATAAATGTTTAAAAATTACTTAAAAAATGATCACTCTTGAAGGTTTATTTGGAGTCTATCAATATCAAACACCATTTTGATAGGTAATCCGCAGGAATATTTCATGACCTTCTTTTTATGCTCTCATACTTTATATCTTATTAGCCAGAAGAATAAGGAGAAGTGTATGCTGAAGAATGAAAGTTATTAAACATTAATGAAGACCTGTTCCTCACCAGGAGGAACCTGAACCAAACTATTCAAACCACTTGAAGAAATCCTGTATTCAGGTCCTACATTAGAGTTAGCCAAAATCCGAGGACAGCTGAAGGATTGTCCAGTATTTAGAAACCAGTGTGCAATTTTTTAATGGAAAAAAAATACTGAATGTTTCAAATGCATTAAATTTCATGTCTTTCATTCACCCCTAGTCTTTTTTGTATAAGAAGCAATTACGTTTTTCTGAGTTCTCTTCAAAAGAGCAAAAGTTTTCTCAGTGACTTCAACATACTTTCAATACTTAATAAAAGTACATATAAGATAATATACAGTCATTGAAAATTCTTTTCTCTGAAGCAACAGATACTTTGAATGTGAGATCCACCTCAATGAGTACTGAGCTTCTGTGTGTGTTTGGGGCGGGGGAGGTGGCATGTAACAGGGAAGAGGAGAGGAAAGAATGATAGAAGGAAACATTGACTGTGGACTCAAATAATTCACAACAGTCTAAGAAGAAAAAAATTATTTTTACCATTTAAGTTTTTAAGCAAGTTTTCCTTCCTATGAAAGTTAAATAAACGGGGCTCAAGACTTTCAAGCATGGTGCCCCAAGTGATACAAACATGGAACTGAATCCATCTGTATGTCCCTCCAGAGCTCTCACTATGGTGATGCAGTAATGGTGTCCTCGAATGATGATCTGGTAATCAGAACAGCATAGACACACTTCAATCTTCCTGACTCTGTAAGTCTAGGAATTTTAAAAATCATTATTCATTTGATTACTCTTGGATATTAACTTGATTACTTTGGAAAAGTGTAACTTAGTGCCTTATTATTTCAGGTAGGCCAAGAGACATGATAAAATACTCTGTTAGAGTAATTTATATATTTTTTCCTTATTCAGAAAAAAATCCAGCTTTAAACTCGCCTTTAACTAACTCATAAAAACCTTTCTGCCAAGGATATATAACTTTTATAAGGGCAAAAATGACAGTTATCTAGGAGAAAATCACCTTTGATCATCAGCATTTGGAAGCTGAAATCAGACCATTTTAATTTCCCTTTTAGTTGGGGATGACAGTGATTCTCTCTGATTGCTTTTCAATTCTAGAATTTTTATTTTTTCGAGCTTTCAAAATTTAGATGTCCATACTTATTTCAAATCCTAGTGGTAGCTCTACTGTAGATTTGAATCTGTGGTTAAGTCCTTTTTTCCCTTGCTTTGACATATCCCACACAGCTGAGCTATGGTGCTGGTTCATTGTAATCACAGTAGAAAGAACGGAAGGGAAAGGTCCTGAATAAATGTAGTAATTTTTCTTGTCTGTGCTCTTGGACAAAATGAAATCTGAAGCTTCTGTGGAAATTCTATGTCACCTACACTCTATGAGCATAGTCAACTCATTGGGTAAGGGATGTTTCTAGGACGATATTTCCAACAGAGTTCTTTGTTTTAAGTTAAATAGTTAAGATCCATTATGTTTATGGAATTAAATAGTATTCACCACAAATTACTTATTCTTCCACATTAATGAGTAGCCTTAGGTTGCTTGAAGGAAAGGTAAACAGCTCTAGGAATCAGGTAATGAAAATTGCCCTATGTTCAAACAAATTATTTAAAGAAATTAATTTAGGCCATCTAATGCTGGATTGCCAGCTCCTTTTTTATTTATTTTTATTTTTATGTTTTTTTAGAAAGAAGAGAGACAGAGAGCACGAGTGGGGGAAAGGCAGATGGAGACACAGAGAGAGACTCTTAAGCAGGCTCCACACCCAGTATGGCATGACTCCTAATGCAAGGCTGGATCTCATGACTGTGTGATCATGACCTGAGCCAAAAATCAAGATTTGGACACTTATCCCACTTATCCCAGGTGCCCCTGAGTTGTCAGTCCTTATCTTTATATAAACTTGTTCTCTATTTTCCCTTCTTGATTTCTCCTAAATTTACACTGAGAAATTCCTTCTTGCTGCTGCTTATATACAACTTTCCCCTTTATCCATTCATAGCTCTTCCTATCCTTTCAGTGTAAATTTGTTTCACCCATGTTGATACCAATCTTTGATACTTTCTTCAGATAATGAAAATAGTATTTCTATTTTGAAATACTTATAGGCATTGTTCCCAGTTTCTTTACATAAGTTATCTTACTTCAACCATGTAGCAACTCTTTGAAGGAGTAATAATTTTATTCCAATGTAAAAAGTGTATCAAGTAGAGTGTTATGAAATGTCCACTACACACTCCATTTGTGATAAAAATTTGCGTCCGGATCCCATTTCTGTGAAATCCCACTAAAATTTTCCCAATTTTTCCTAACCTGGTATTTAATGGTGCCAACAGATATCATGATCAGAGTTACTCATCAAGTTTCTTGGATGAGTTGTGAGAGTAGACATGGACAAGTATCCAAGCTTCTAGAAAGGTATCTTAAAATGAATCTTTTAATTATTTTAGATATGCTACCCTAGAGAATCAGTGTTGCTTAGTTGATAGTTACTGCTTGAGTAAATCTTATTCTAACAAATTGTATAAACATACCTTTCAAACTTCACCTGTAATTGTACATTACCAACAAATCAATATCTTTAGCATCAGATGTGGCTGTTTGCATGACAATTCCACTTGAGTAGACACATTCACCTCAAAGTGTCCAAAGTGATGAGCTCTACATCTTTTGTGAACTGTCCATCTGTATCCCCTTGCCAGTAGGATCACCCCAAGTTAGTTTTTGTATTACCCAACGTTCTCCAGAGGAAAAAAACAAATAGGATATATACAGGTATAAATATTAATAAGAGATTTATTACTGAAATCAACTCACATAATAATAGAGACTGAGATGTCCTAAGATCTGTTGTCTATAAACTAGAAAACCAGGAAAGCTGATGGTATAAATCCCAGTCAGAGTCCAAAGACCCAAGAACCAGGAGTGCTGTTGTCCAAAAATAGAAGACGGATGTCTCAACTCAACCAGAGGGTGAATTTGCCTTTCCTCATCACTTTTGTGTTACTCAGAGGGTGTCCACAGACTGGAAGATCCTCACCCACAATGGTAAGGGTTTTTTGTTTTTTTTTTTCTGAAATGCTAATCTTTTTCTGGAAACATACAGATAAACCAAGAATAAAATTTTACTAACTACTGGGTATCTCTTGGCCAATTCAAGTTGACACATAAAACTAACTATTGTACCTGCCTTTCGACACCTGGAATCTTCCACCACATTGTTGTTGTTGTTTTTTCTGCCTTTTTTTAATTAAAAAAAAAAACCTTCAATTTTATATATACAATAAAATTTCTCCCATATCTCTTCTCTTTAAATTTATTTATTTATTTTGACAGAGACAGAGAGAGCACATGCTAGGGAGGGGCAGAGAGAGAGAGAGAGAGAGAATCCCAAGCAGGCTCTGTAGAGTCAGCACAGAGCCCAACATGTGGCTCGAACTCAGGAAACCACAAGATCATGACCTGAGCCGAGTTGGACGCTTAACCGACTGAGCTACCTGAGTGACCCTCTTCCATCTTTTTTAAATGCCTTTTGTCAAATTCTCAGGTAAGACAACTACAATCTATTTCCCACATGATTTTAGGAACTTTTATTAACTCTGTCTTTTTATTGTTTTTTTACTTTATTATTTTTTAAGTAAGGAATTTTATTTTTTTAATGTTTATTTATTTTTGAGAGAGAGAAATAGTGATAGTGAACACAGGAAGGGCAGAGACAGAGAGAGAGAGAGAGAGAGGGAGGGAGAGAGAGAGAGAGAGAGGGAGGGAGGAAGAGAGAGAGAGAGAGAGAGAGAGAGATGATCAGAAGCAGGCTCCATGCTTACTGCAGTGAGGGAGCAGCAGAGAGCCCAATGCAGTCTCAAACCTACAAACTGTGAGATCATAACCTGAGCCAGTCAGACACTTAACCAACTGAGCCACTGAGGCACCCTATACTTTTCCTTTAAAAGAATGGATAACTAGAGATCAGTAGAAATGCTATTAAAACTGTTTTTTGCTTAAAGTTTCACATATTAATTTGGAGAATTCACATTTCTATTACCCTGCTATTCCAGGGGAAAAAATGGGAATTTACTGTGCAAGAGTTAAATATCACATTATCCTATATTGTGGGACCTGAGACATAACCATATGTTCCTTCCCTTAGATTATCATTTGTAATGATTTTAGGACCTTTTTAACTACCACTCCTTCCTCTAATCTCTCTCTGGTTTGACCCTTATTCTCCATGGCATCACTTCCATAATGACTCAACCTCTTATTCTGATTAAATTTTATTACATGATCCTCAATGGCATTGCAAATTTGAACCATGTTTACTTGATTTCGATTGGACTATTCATTCTTTGGGAAGCTAATACATTTTCCTGCTTCATCAGTTAAAGTTAGTGGTCCATCTTCTTGTGCTGTGGTAGCACACTAAGTTGTGCATTTATGTTTTGTAGAAGTTATGTTACCTTATAATTGTCTTTCCACAGATCTATCATTCTTGCAAAACTGAAAACTTTACAAAAATAGACCCTGTCCCTTGCTTGTATATTGATCATCTATTATGATCAGGACTTAGCAAGTAGATGTGGGAAAAATTTATCTTCTTAGCAGTTTATACTTGAATTTTCTTGAAGTGGGAGACCAACTTTGTTGCAAAAAAAAAGAAAAAAAAAAGTTTTGAGAAGTCTTCTGGGGATAGAAGTTGGCCTGAGGCTGGGCCTGTGTTCTATTTCTTAGGGAATGATTTTGCATTCTAAAGAAGACTGGTCAGACTTAGAGTAAGATCCCTGGATGGTGGCAATAGAGACTTTAGGCAGAATAGAAAGATCTACTGGGGATTAATTAAATAGTTCTCTTTGTTGTGGGCAATCATCTGTCTCCCTAAGATATTTTCAATAAGCTCTATAGGCTTACTCACTAGAGTGGGCATATTATGGTGAATATGAAAAAGCACTGAGAACTGTTTCTCTAACTGTTTGAAGTCAAAGTAAGAACACTGAACTTTTTAAGAAACTCTTTCTCCCTCTATGAGTATAGAAAGGAGAATCAAATCGAATTAAACAAAATATTGCCATTTTGTACTTGTATTCTAGAATACAGCACATTCTAGTACTTTTAATTTTCTAGGACAGACCAGCCCAAAAGCATTAATTTGGATGGCTTTTCAGTAGTATTTGGGTTCAGAATGGCTGTTCCTAAGTAAAATTTCAGTAGAGCTGCAGCAAGAGATGGAGTATGTCAGAATGACTAGGGTAAAAAGTTTGCAAAGGAGAATAAATAATACATTAAAAAAGTAGCAATGTAAGCAAACCAAAGTTTTCCAATCTGATCTACATGCATACAAATAAACACAGCTCAGGGACAGCTACCATTTATTTGTCACTTACTCTCCTATTCTCTCCATTAAACATTGTCCATACATTCTCTCTTCAGTCCTTATAAAACTCAGAAGATGCTATCATTCCTATTTTATAGATAAGATAACTAAGGATGAACAAAGCAAAATGTCATGTAAGACCATGCAAGTGACAATGTAAGAATTTTAACGAGAATTCCTTCAAAGTAAGGTTTATCTGCTTCCAGGATCCCTGCTTTTAATCCTCACAGTGGGTAGTTATCATTAGATAGTGATGATGTATGTGCCACACAACTTCATTTTGAAATTACTTGCAGAAGAGGATAACAAGCATTATCGAGAAATGAAACAAATTCAGAAAGGAGATTTTTCAAATGAAGAGAAAAATACACATTTTTCCTGAAAAGTATTAGTTCATTGAATAGTTTTTCTTGACTCAGTTATCTAACTACATGTTATTGGGGATATGTTGACATATCCCAAAACACGGCATAAAGAGTGTTCTTCTATATTTTATTTTCTTAGTGAATTTTTATCCCCCATTTTCTTTTCCCTAGGCTCTCAATAGTTTAATATTAGTAAAATGTTGTGGGATAAATTTTAGGGTCTTGGTTTTTCAACAATTTCCATAATTTAAATTAGAACCTAAACTTCTGTGGCATCAAAAGGAGTAATTTATTTGAAACCATCAACAAAACAAAAATGCAACCTACTGAATGGGAGAAGTTTTTGCAAATGATATATCCAATAAGGAGTTCATATCCAAAATATGTAAATAACTTACACAATTAAACATCAAAAAAACAAATCATCTGATTAAAAACTTGGCAGAGGACTTGAATAGACACTTGTCAACATAAGACATACAGACGGCCAACAGACCCATGAGAAGATACTCCATATCACTACTCATCAAGGAAATACAAATCAAAATCATGAGGAGATATTGCTGTACACCTATCACAATGACCCAAATCAAAAAGATAGAAAATACAAGAAATATCAAGTGTTGGTGATGATGTGGAGACAAAGGAACACTTGTGCACTATTGGTGGAAATGCAAATTGGTGTCACTACTGTGGAAAATAGTATGGAGGTTTCTCAAAACATTAAAAGTAGAAATACCATATGATCCAATATTCTAATACTGGGTGGTTACCCCTGCACCAAATTAAAAAAAAAACATTTGAGAAATTATATGTCCTATTTTTATTGCAGCATTATTTACAATAGCCAATATATGATTGGATAAAGAAGATGTGGTGTGTATATATATATACCACCCAGAAGATGTGATGTGTCATATGGAATATTACATAGCCATAAAAAAGGATGAGATCATACCATCTGTGAAAATAAGGATGGACATAGAGGGTATTAGCCTAAGTGAGAAAGACAAATAGCATATGATTTCACTATATGTGGAATCGAAAACACAAAACAAATGAATCAACAAACACAAAGTGGAATACAGAGGATAGACTGATGGTGGCCAGAGAGGAGTGCTGTAGGAAGATGGACAAATGGCTGAAGGAGAGTAGGAGATACAGGCTTCCAGTTACGGAATGAATAAGGCACAGGGAAAGAATCACAGCATAGAGTCAATGGTGTTGTAATAGGGCCTGATCAGGACAGATGGTAGCTATACTTGTGGTGAGCAGAGATAACACAGCGAAATTGAATCACTATGTTGTGTACTTGAAACTAAAGTAACATTGTGTGTTAACTGTACTCAATTAAAAACATTTAAAATTTTTTTTAATATTTATTTCTTGAGAGAGAGAGACAGAGTGTGAGTGGGGTGGGGGCAGAGAGAGAGGAAGACACAGAATCCGAAACAGGCTCCAGGCTCTGAGTGATCAGCAAAGAGCCCAACGCGGGGCTCGAACTCACAAACTGTGCGATTGTGACCTAAGTCAAAGTAAGCCACTTACCCTACTGAGTTACCCAGGCACCCCTAAAAATATTTTTTAAAGAAGAGTAATGAATTTTAAATCCTCAGTAATTGTTCTAACTAAATGTAATTCTAATAGCTATAGTGTGTTTAACACTTAAATTCATCTGAGATTTGCTGAATAGAGGCTGAAAAATACTAGTCACTATGTTAAAACTGTTATAAAAAATGTGAATGAGATTGAAAGTGTATAACTGACCCTTGACAGAAAAAGCTAATAGGAGAGATACTGTCAAAATTTTCCTAGAACAAGAGTTCTGTGGAGGTATTTTTATAATATATATACACAGCAGATCCCACTGGTGTGCAAAATAGCTCACACATAAAAGCCAGTTCAGTCAAGCTCAGTCATCACTTCCATCTGAGAAGAGAAGGGAGAGGTTCTGGCTTCTGACTCAATTGTGCCCACTTATTGCAATCAATGGTTAGGGAAATTCCAAATACTCAAATCTAGTCCTTCAGAACCAGTGCTATTAAGCCGTAATCTAAATTATAACTGCTATGGTGATTGCTTCACACTTTGATTACAGGGTGCGCTATGAGAAGGCAATGATACAGGTGTTAAATGATCATTCTAATAGACTCTCTGTAAGGTGTTTGGCATAATGGGCAGATGTAGCCCAAAATGTCTTAGAATTTCTTCTGCATTTTTAAAATAATGCCAGGGAATCCATTTTTTAAAGAAATTTTTTTAATTTGTTCACGGGAAAAAAATCATTTCAGCTAGGTCTGTTGGTTACCAGACTTCACAGTAAATATATCAAAAACAATAATTACAATTGTAAAGATGGGCACTCTTCTAGAATGTACCGTGTTAGAAACAAGATGAGAGAGACAAAAATATATTCAGTGCCTAAGATGATTATTTTCTTCAAATGTAATTACCATTAATGTTCAAAATTCTTCAAATATGCAAAATTATTTCAATATTCCTGAAGGAAGAGATAGGAAATTTACTTATTTCAGAATTTTCCTCATTCTCTTTTGATTATAGATCTTACTGAACTTATATCAGTGGACATAATTCTGTTTTACCAATGGAAATTCTCACTTCATTCAAATAAAAATACAAGTTTCTTCTGCTTCGCATGTGTGTTTGTGCACACGCACTTTCTTTAGGGATGATGCTTCTACAAACCCACAAAATGTCAGAGTTTAGTGAGACCGTAGCCAGCATTTCACCAGTCTAAATTGCAACAGGGCACAGCTTGTATCTTATTCATCATTATATTATGATCAATGCCTGCTAAGTGCCTGGCTCTCAAATGTTCTAAAAATTGCAGTTTTATTGAATTTGTGAATGAGGAAATTGAGACCCAGAGAAAGAAGCCACTTATCCAAGACCTGGTACCAGTGAGGGGAAAAGCCAGGTTTTGGAATATCAATTCATTATAATTTTCTACTCTACATTAACAGAGTAGGGTATATCTTAATACAATAAAGTAACAGTATTTTCTTTTTATTATAAAGAGATCATTTGTTGCTTGCAAAACGTAAATGTATACCAAATAGAAACTTACTTTACTCAGACTGTGAAACTACCAATGGTGAGAACTATCATGTCTATAAATTCTCTAAACTCTGCCATATAAAGTGTGATTTAGTGTTGCAGGCGAGTTAGAATTAAAAGATAAACCAGCACTGCTTAGCTCCTTTTGTGCTTGCCAAAGTAAAAATAATGGAAGCACAGAACTAACTGGCTATTGGTAATTTCTGGAACTGACAGGTTGATAACTAGAGGAAGTTGAATGACTTTTTTGCAGAATGTAACTTATTTAATTGAAACTTTAATTAAAAGAACATCAAAGTACATCTTTCCTTCTAATAGACAGCACCTGCAACATATGAAAATGATTCGTTTGGGTTGCTAAATTTTTAGTGTTACAAGAGCAATTGACTGCACCCATATGCCCATTAAAGATATTTCTTGATGAACAAATATGTAGGAACTGAAAGATGATTCATCCCCAAAAAATGACTCATTCCTTGAGAAAGAAAATTGTTTGTGATATCTAATATAGCAATATAAACATCGTTAACCATCTTCTGTGAGATCTGCTGAGATTGGACACAATAATTTGGATTTCAGTTTTAATATTTTGTGAGGACTTTTTCTTCCTTTAGGATACTTAGTAAGAGATCTTTGGGGGAAAATTAACTCAATGACACATGTTGCTTATATTTTACCCAGAAATGAATGCCATAAATTGCACATTCCAATTGCTAAAAATGTGTGAATATTTCTCAGTATGATAATTTATTATA
Source organism: Crocuta crocuta (assembly GCF_008692635.1). NCBI lineage: Eukaryota > Metazoa > Chordata > Mammalia > Carnivora > Hyaenidae > Crocuta > Crocuta crocuta. The sequence continues at coordinate 2,383,375 of NW_027527388.1, read as the reverse complement.
GGCAGCCTCATACACCTGCCAAAATAAACACAAAATGCAAGGTCTTATTCTACTATAAAACAAACTTTTGGAATTTTTCCAATAGTTTAGTACTAAATCCATCCATTGACATAAAGTACAGCTCTTAGAAAAAATACTTATTTAGATACAATAGAGATGAGAGTATGGTACATATTAAGAACATAACATTTTTGTATTAACAAATAGAGAGAAACATAGTCATCATATTATATCTAATGAAACATATATTAACAAAGTAGATTAGAAATTATAGTGCTGATTATAAGGGAAGTACTTTATTCATTTAAGTTAATAAAATTATTTTTAGTCTTTCATCTCCTTAAAATTTTAATTTAAGTCATTGAAAATGAAGAAGAAAATAAAAAGTTATTCCTAAAAAGATTCAGGAGCATATTGCACATTACCTCCCCAGTCATAAATTACCAACATGACAGAATGCGAAAAAATCCAGAATCTCAAATATAATTTAAATTATTTATTTTTTTAAAAAATTTTTAAAAGTTTATTTTTGAGAGAGAGAAAGAGAGAGATGGAGAGGGACAGCAGAGCATGAGTGGGGGTGGGGAGGATGGAGACAGAACCTGAAGCAGACTCCAGGCTCTGAACTGTCAGCACAGAGCCCAACATGGGGCTCACACCCACGTACCATGATATGACCTGAGCTGAGGCTGAACATTTAACCCACTGATCCACCCAGGCACCCCTAATTTAAATTATTTTAAGTAATTCTTGTACATCACCAAGAAATTTGATGAGTGCCAAAATAATGATCTTGTATAATACAAAGGGCACAGAGAAAAGCTATGACAGAGAGAAGTGTACAGAAAAGAAGGAGAGGAGTCTAGGAAGAGAAAGAAAGAACAAGAGTTAAGATAAAGTAGGTAAATCAACAATAACAAAGGAAAATTGAGGATTGTAGCTATTTTTTAAAGAATTCTGAGCCCATGAAGAGCATCAACTTTTGCCTTATATGAATACATCAGACGAGGATATAATTCCCCTTAATTGTTTAGACAACTGATTCAATTATGCAATGATATGTAATGCTATAACAAAACAAATTTTCAACTAACTACAAAGTCTATGATTATATGATTTCAATAAAATTTTATGTAGATGGGAATCATGCAGGGAATGGAATACATTTTTTTTGTCAACTCTTTTCAATCTTTGTTCTCCTCAGTTTGTTTCTACAGTAGATTTTATCTTATGAGCTTAATTATTTTGTTTAGTTTATATTCAGTAAGCTTATATTTATTTTCCATTACCTGACATCAAAGGTATCATTCAGGATCTTCCTTGAATTCTATTAACTTTCTTATACCTCAACTAGTGTACATTAAGTAATCAATCACTGCCTTTAATGTCTAAATTTGCCTATATAGAATATTGACATCGTGTTGCCTCCTTGATTTCTCTTTCGAGTCCTTCGTTTTCTGAACACAGCTTCTCTAGCCACACCTACCTCTTAAAGATGGCCCACCTATACCCCACGTCAAGCCATATTAATATAAGAGAAGTTTTTCTAAAAACTTTCTAAGATTTTGTACATTTACCCTCTTTCCTTAGATTGCCATTTTATTTTCCTCCTTTTCCCTCACATTCTTGATTTGAATAGCTTCTGCTCATCCTTCATAACAATGTCCTGTCATCAACTTCACCAAGAACCCTTCCCTAAGTACCTAAATGGAGGTAGGTATAGTACCTCTGTGGCTCCATAGACAATAATCATAATACTCCACAAACAGCATAGTTATCAAAACTAAAGTCGATCAGTGTCACATTGCCCTGTAGCAAATTTACTAAAACTCCCAGGGGAAGCTGGGTGGTTCAGTCGGTTAAGTATCTGACTTTGGCTCAGGTCTCACTGTTTGTGGAGTTGAGCCCCACATGGGGCTCTGTGTTGTCAGCACAGAGCCTGCTTCAGATCCTCTGTCCCCCTCTCTCTCTGCCTCTCCCTTGCTCTCACTCTCTCTCTCTAAAAAATAAACATTAAAAAAAATTGAGAGACGCTTCCTAGGTTTTATTTTTGTCCTTAAATTCTAAACTAGTGTTGTTGCATTGTTTCAGCCTCAGAGACTTTCAGATTCGACCCTAGAGTCAAAGTATTCACTTGGCATGTTCCCAGCCTCACCCCAGCAAACAGTTTCTCAGACACAAGCCCCATGCTCTGAATTTGCACTGCCCTGTTGTACCATAGTGCTGTCCAATAAAGCTTTCTTCAATAATGAAAATGTTCTGTATCTGCACTGTCCAGTATGGCCACCATAGCTACATGTGATTCTTGAGCCTGGAAATGTGGTTATTTTCATCAGGAACTGGAGTTTTTTAAATAATAATAGTTATTATGTTATTATAATAATTATTATTTAATAACCACTTTGGCTATTTAACAGACTAGTGGCTACTGTATTGAACAGCATAGGTCTATGATTTTTGAATGAAGCTCAAGTACTTTTCCTAGAAATTAGTTAATGGTTTCCTTTATTTCCTGGAAAATGGAATCATGGGATCTGAGACTAGATAAGGAATTTTAGTAAAAGAATATTAGAAAGCATGAAAGGAAAGAACATCCCTGCTTATTTTCTTGTCTTTATGATAACAAGATTGGCCTATGTAACTACTTGAGTCACATTCTACTTCAACTTGTAAAATGCTGCTACCCATCCATTTCTCCATTCATTAGTCCATCTATTCCATGGCTAATCATTATCTTTCTGACATGCATTTTGAGCTCCTACAAATGTAGGCATTCTAGAAAATGGAGATATAAAGATGAAGAACTTTTTTTCTCTAATTGAAGAACATCATTCTTCTAGCTCTAAAAATGAAATATATTCTTTACTTCAGGTGTTCCTTTTTCCCCATTTTAATATTAACTTTTCAATGTTTTGTCTACACTTAATAAGAAGAAAGTATGCCTGCCAAATTGTTACTTTATTTTTGGCTATATAACCACAACTTTAAAATTTATGGGTAAACTGCATAGACTCATTTTCCAAATCATGACTATATCATATATTAGCTCCATGACTTTGGGCAAGTTACTTCTCTGAATTTCAGGATGTTGTCTTTAATGCACAAGTTAGGATAATTATAATAGCATAATTACATACTGTTTCTTGTTATTTTCAGATCCTGTCCACCTAATCACTGCACTATTTTAAGTACCATGCTTTCCTGACAATTAAATGAGATGCATAGAAAATATACCTAATGGACTGTCAAACACATACTAGGCACCAATCCAATATTATTTATTTATTTATTTATTTTTTTAAATTTTATTTATTTCTAGGAGAGAGAAAGAGAGAGAGAGAGAGACAGCGTGAGCAGGGGAGGGTCAGAGAGAGAGGGAGTCACAGACTGAAACAGGATCCAGGCTCTGAGCTGGCAGTCAGCACAGAGCCCGACGCGGGGCTTGAACCCACGAACCGCGAGATCATGACCTAGGCGAAAGTCGGACGCTTAACCGACTAAGCCACCCAGGCGCCCCTATTTATTTCTATGTCCTCTGGATATGCCATCAGCACGTAATAATGTGTACTGACAGGAGGCGAGACCGCCTACATTTCATGCTACTTACTAGCTGAGGGAACATGGGCAAATTACTTCAATTTTTTTTGTATTACAGCCACAATGAAACCGAGACAATAAAGGTCCCTCATCCATTGGGTTGTTGTAAGGATCACATCAGTTAACATATATAAAATGTTCAGAAGCCCATCTAGCACAATATAAGCACTCAATAATTATTAGCTATCATAATCACCATCATCATCATCATCATCATACAACTGTTTCTGTCACTTCTAAACCTTCAGCTTCATGGTGCTAAAATGCCACGCAATAAACATGATGTATCGTTGATTTTGAGCATTTCAGAATACTTGAAGTACATTATTTACCTCAAACTATTTTGAGGGCAGTACTGCGGTGTAGTGGAAAGGGCATGGGCTTTGGACAGACAAATGAAGCATTGCTTGTGTCACTTTGCACAAATTGCTTCGTTGTTCCTCAGATTTCTCATTTATAAAATAAGAATATCATTGTCCTATCTCATAGTTATTTGTCATCACACAAGAAAAGCACGTAAAGGATCTGACGCATACTCTAGCACATAAGTCCTTAATAAATATTATTTCTCTATCCTGCTATTTTTGATGACAGCCACTAAATAAATTTTGAGAAATTAAGAAATACAGGCTCAATGAATTATGTGTTCCATGTATTTTTAAGTTTACTTATTTTGAGAAAGAGGGAAACAGAGAATGGGGAAGTGGCAGAGAGAGACAGAAGGAGCAGGCTCTGCACCACCAGCACAGAGCCCAACACAACGTTCAAACCCAACCATGAGATCATGACCTGAGCTGAAATCAAGAGTCAGACACTTCACCGACTGAGCCATCAAGGTGCCCCTATGTGTTCCATATTTTTCAGATAACTCATAGTCCCTGAATTTCCATTAGAAGAACTGACTATGCATACATAAATGTGTGCTTAATAAATTATCTCATCCTCTTACTTATTCTCTAGCGAAGAACAAACTCCAAATATGAGACCCATCCAAGTGGTCCACTTGCACCACTGTGGATGGAGTGCTAAATTGTGAGTTAGAAGCCATTACTTGTGCATCCTAAGTGGCTGTTGCATTCATGGTATCTATTAGAAAAGTCACTTAACGTTTCTTCACTGCTTCCAGCTGTGAAGGAAGCATCATACTTCCCCACAAGAAAATGAATAAAGCTATGGAAGTTCCACATAGGAAATGCATGTTCTTTCATCCGATGAACTTAAATTCTCTTCTTTACTCTAGCCATGTCTAAAGTCTGAGAGTATATTTAGGGCTGGCAACATGTTCAGTGGCACACAGTCAGAATTAGGATGATAAGAAAAATCTGAACTACTTTGCTGATGCCTACAATGACCGTAATAGATGCTTTGCAAATGCATTGCCTTTCTTTTCCACATTTTCCATCCATAGCCTGGCAGAGATCTAATGATTTTTCAAGGGCCAGTTTAAATGTCAACTCTCTTAGAAGGCTTTGCCAAAACTCATTGGCTCTGGTCCACAAACTGAATCTCTCTATCCATCCTTTCTAATTCTATAGCATTTAATTGGTGTGATTAAGATAATATAGGATATTTATCACATTTTATTATAGCACAGTTGTTTGCATCCCCGTCTCCCATCCGAGGCTGGGAGTCCTGTGATGGCTGAAACCTTTTTATTTGCTTGAATCAACCCCTGGCATGGAGTTTGTATTCTATAAATTTCGCTTGAATTAAACCAAGATATTCTTGACTTCCTGGAATTTTCTCTAGGCTGTTTTGTCTCACTGAAACAAAGACTATTGTTAAATGATTATATTACTGGATAAAAACTCAGTTTTAATTTTCCTCTCTGATGATAACTTGCAGTTTCTGATAATAGTCTATGATAAGTTGAAAGTCATGAAATAAGTGAGGTAACAGAATTCTTTTAAATTAATAAAAGCTGAGACATTATCAACCTGTCAGATCTGTTTTGAGAAGGTGCTTTAATAGTCACACAAGCAATAAATATATAGGCATTTTAAAAATACACACGCATATAATTTATAGAATAGACACATTGTAAAAAATCACAGTTTCAAACAAAGTTTTACTCATGGCTCATAACTTGATGCATAGAATGGTATGCTGACTATATCTTTGATTAAAACAACTGAGTCAGATATTATTAATATGAAAAATTTCAAACAGTCAAATTATGTTAAAGTATAAAGTTTGTTCAATGCAAATATTTGTCCTGTAATAAGTGAATAGCCTAGGCACTTAGCTGACTGGACTAATCTTTTCAATGCATGCATTCAAGTTATTAAACTTGAATTAAACTAAACATTAAACTAAAATAACTGGTTAAATGAATTAATTAATCTGTCTTACTCCAAAATTGTACCAAAGATTTTGCTCCATTCATTTCTGAACTACAGGAAGCCAATCTTACAACTAAAGATTTTATAATGTTAATTGGAAGGAATAGACACATTCTAGAAAATCAACTATTTAATGATCTTGGTTGTGCTGTTCTCCAATTAGTGCTGGGTCACCAATTAATTCTTTTCCAGGTGCCCAGGCTTCCTGGATACCAGCACTGGACTGAGTTCTCTTGATCCTTTCACCTAATGCTCCAACTATATTAATGACTTTGACCTTGTTCAGACTTGGACAGCAGGTTTCTCAATTCAAAGTAAAACTATCCTTTCCATTTATTTTAAGAATGGGACAAATCATAGTAAACCCAGATAGGGTTTCGTTGTCATTTGTTGTTAGTCATGTTGTAACAAATTCACCAGGGACACCGACTTCCTAGACCTATCGTGCTTGTATTTACCAGCATTTTCTACCCCATCCCCTTAGGCCATTTGGGACTTTGTCTGCAACTTCCTTCCTCCTCTCTCATACATATATATGTTGTGTATATGTTATATACAGTATATTTAGGGCTGACAACATGTTCAGTGGCACACAGTCATAATTAGGATGATAAGAAATGATGATGATATATACTATATGTGTATATATTACATATATATGTACATACAATATATGAATATATTTTTCCTTCTCAATTTCCTGATTTCTCTGTTTTCAAATCATTCAAGCTTTCCCTTCACTAATGAGCAAGACCCACTATTTCTCAAACCTGCTGTTTCTAAACATAAATTCTCACTTTCATAGGTATGTTTGTTTTTGAGGGAATTTTACAGCTGCTGCTTTAAGTCTTCATGTTATTACTCACTAATTCATCAACATGGGGTTGTCTACTTCATTCCACTGTTATATTATTTATTCTTTCTTCTTTAAAGGTAATCAATGAATACAACCATATTTAAAGACCTCAACCTATCCAGTCTCAACAATGTTTCACATTGGAAATGTCTCTACTTTAGCTTCCAGGTATGGAAGTATGGGTGTAGTGAGGTACTCATATCTCTAGGAGATCATGGCCTTGGGAGTCAGGTTGATCATGGTTTGCATGTCAGCTTTGCTTCTTGCTGACATATTCCTGAAAAGTCACTTAACCTCTCGTGGCCTCTAATTTGTCATAAAGTAGAGGTGAATATATATATATGCATATATATATGTATATATAATTCATATATAATCACTTAAATCAGCTTCTCCACAAATTATTTGCCAATCCCTACTATTTAACTTTTTAACTGAATGTGATCTGTCTCTTTGATACCCCCATAGATAGAATGGCCATATAATTATATAAATAGAGATGCATTTTTTAAGTAAAAGAGCATGCTATTAACTATTTTCCTAGAATAATATGGGTAAGACAGGACTGTCTTAAGGTTTATCACAAAGTATGATTAACCAATTTAAAATATACTAGGTGTATGTGTGTGTGTGTGTATGTGTGTGTGTTTGCTTTTTTGTATTGGTTAATTTTGACCTTTCCTGGAAGATCTCTCTGCTTCCTCTGTCGTAAATAAATCTTTACAATGTCTGTTCAATTCTCATCCCAAAGCATACCATAGTTTCCCCCTTTAACCAGTGAGCATTTACATCTCCATGCAAGTACAACCACAGTGAAATCCACATGTGTAACCATGCATTGCTTTTTGATATCACTTATCATATTTAACTGTTATATTTAGTGTAAATCATTTCTACTAATAGATTTGCATTCCAAAATTTTTTCACTTTAGAATATACATTTTCATGGAAGTAACCTAATCTGATACTTTTTTTTGTATTCTTCATACTTTCTGCCAAATAGTTTATCAATTAGTGAGTATCTATTAAATATTTGTTGTTTGGACTATTAATTTATTATTTTTATATTTTGACTCTATTGGGAGTGTATTAGCTAAATTATTTTCTAAGTTTATTCTACACTGAATTGTTTTATGGCTTGCCAAGAATCTAACATTTTCAGAAACATATATATTTTTAACAAGGAAAAGGAATTCAGTGACTTCCAGCCACTACCAATTAATCCTCAGCACACCAACATATTAGATTAACATAAATGTCCAAAAAAAATTGAAGGAGGAAAGTGAATCAACATTAGTCTGACCACAAATATAGATAGGAACAAGATAAACTCTTGAGAATGAAAGGGAGTAACATCACCTAATTGTTTGTATTAGTTAGACAATTTCACCCCCTCCCCCAAGCTCAATTATTTTCTAACATTCTCAGAATTAATCCCATAATCCGACTACTCATCATGGAGCTAAACAGAAATACAACAGTTCCAAAGGACTCTCTTCCAAAATGAAAATTAAAACAAAACAAGAAAACACATTTACTTTATTCCAAATTTTTGTAATGTTTTCTTTGAAAACTAAAAGTTGTAAGAGGCAAATCTTTATTACACCTATTCTTCTTTACCCTCTTTATTCTAAAGCAACAATGTCGTTAATGTGCATAATGGTCTGACTCCATTTTGAACATGACTGTTGACAGCTTAAATGCCTGTAACTCCAATTCCTTCTGCCCCACATCTGTGTAAGATAAGGAAGCCAAGGTTCTCCCTCTGTGATGCCTGCAGGAAATTCAACCCACTCAGACCCTGGTCTCTATATGAGAACACTCACCACTTCCCCCGACTGTAATAAAACCCCAAAGCTGGTATCATTTCTCTGTGTTTGCTGTCTCAAGGCATTTTCAGACCAACTTGGAAACCTGCTCTGCTCTTCCAAAATTATGTGAGACAAAGTCCTTCTATACCCTCTTGGAGCATGTGTGGAACCATCATTCTCTACAAACCAACTTTGAATGTGATCTATCTTGGCTCCACAGGATAATCAAATTACTGTAGGTTAAAACTGGGGTAAAAAGTTTCTGAATTTATATAGACATATATGCTACTGATGTGGAGTATTTACACATAAAAATAAAAGAAAGCATATCATGAAATTCTACATATTTTAAATGAAGAACAGTCTGACAATAAAACTGTTAATTTAGAAAAAAATAACAAATTGCTTATAACAACACAGCTTAGTAAGACAGACACATACCGTTCCTACGCCAATTTTTTTTTTTTTGAGAGAACGAGCACACACATGCACACACATATGTGCCCAAGTGGAGGTGGAGCAGAGGAAAGGGAGAAAGCGAATCTCAAGCAGGCTCCCTGCCCAGCACAGAGCCCACATGGGTCTCCATCTCACAACCATGAGATCATGACCTGAACCGAAATCAAGAGTTGTACGTTTAAGCGACTGAGCAACCCAGGAGACCCTTAAAACACATTTTAATACTATATATACATATACCGTTATTACCAACTGTGCTGTCATTGAGGCACCTGTGCGGCAACTGGAACTTATACAGTTAAGAGTGCAAGTTATTTGGAGTAATATGCCCAGCTTATCAACAAGCATATAATTGGTGAATACAAAAATTCAGTCTTGGTGCTTTGATAATAATTTCATAGAAGTTGAATATTACTCAGCATTCTTACTTGCAGCTATACAAGAAATTATGAAAAACCATGATATTATTTCCATGCTCTTCCATATCCTGAGAATATTATTGTCAAAAAGAATATTATATTATATTGTATAAAAGCAAAATAAAGTAGGGGCCAAATATTACAAAAGAAAATGGAAAGAAAGACTGGGAGGGAGAGAGAGAGAGGGAAAAAGAGAGAGACAGAGAGGAGCTGGTACTAGAGGTTTACCACGCAATCATTTATAATTTCAAGCCCTGTTTTGATTGGAGTGTATGAGGAATTTCTAGTCTAAAATGTACATATAAAATATTTAAAGGTCCTCATATTCAATATAACTTTGAAGATAAGATTTCCAGTATCAGTAAAAAATTAGGCAACTAAGAGGTAGAAGATAGAACTTAGGAATTTCTAATGTTGTATAAATTTACTAGTAAACTGAGAGATAGAATAAAAGCAAAGGGTGATTTAAAAATAGAGTGTTTGGTGTGTGTGCACAAGGACACAAACAGGAGAAGTTTCTATTTAGTTTGTTTTCACAGCATATCAATGCTTTAGTTATATGGACAACTACAAACTAAGGATTTTCATAGTTATTCTTGAAAGTATACAAATGTGAGTATTCATTACAGGGATTGTTGGAACCTCAATGCTTAATTGAAACTTTCCCCTTGTCAGCTTTTGTCACACAAGGTTTTCATTATATGAATAATAAGCATGGAGTGAAGATTTATTTGCCTACTCTATTTTCAGTGGGTTTTGTCTTCTAATACAGTAGGGGAAAGACCTGGGAGAAATGGGACAGGATCCAGAAAAAGAGACAGGACTTGTTTAACAGTTACGAAGCTATCTCTACTCTGGCTCTTTTAGTCACCAATTGTTCTTACTCAGAGAAATCATTTATCTCCATTGACCCTTATTTCATCATCTGGAAAATGAATGAAGATTTGATTAGATGAGCTCTTACAATCCCCCCTTTTTTCCAAGCAAAAACAACAAAATTAAACTAGATGTTATTAGAATCCAAATCTTTGTACAAAAGGTCATTAACACATTCATGTAATAAATGAGTATGAAGTGTATACGATGTGTCATCCAAATGTAACAAATATAGACCAGAACATTCTATTTCTTCCTCCTTGTGTAGTCCTGCTACCGTTTTCTTCATATCATAAACCACAACATCTTTCACCCCACCTTCCCACTTGCTCAAGTAAAAAAAATAGGTAATACTTTTGATTATTCTTTCTTTCCCCCATTTTACCTCATCAGTAAATATTTTAAACTATATGTAAAAACTATATAGTGAATCCATCCATTTCTCTCCACCATGTGTTGCCTGGCATTGCAGTTGGTTTCCTACCTCAACACTTGATATTTCCCCAGAAAAAAATCATAATACTTAGAGTCATCTTCTAAAAGTATACATCGGATAGAATCATTTCCCTGCTTAAAGTCATTGACTTCACTCTGAACTTGAAATAAATCCTGACTCCTTACCCTAAGTACAAAGTCCTATAGATTTAGACTTTACCTTTATTCAAACCACATCCAATAGCACTCTCCATTTCAACCATTTTTTAGGCACACTGACTTTCTGTTTATTCAATAGTCAACTTGTTTTTGTTTATTTGTTTGGTTTTACTTTATCAACTTTGTTGTCTGTGCCTGAAATGTTTTTCTTCCTGATTTTCACCATGTTGGTGCTTTATTTATTTATTTATTTATCGTTTATTTTAGAGAGACAGAGAGAGACAGAACATGACTGGGAACAAGGCAGAGAGAGAGGGAGACACAGAATCTGAAGCAGGCTCCAGGCTCTGAGCTGTTAGCACAGAGGTCAATGTGGGCTTGAAACCATGGACCACGACATCATGACCTGACCCGAAGTTGGACACTTAACCAACTGAGCCACCCGGGTGCCCTGCTTCATTTAAATGTCAGTCTCTGAGAGGCTATCCCTGCCCAACAATCCCACGTTGTCATCCATATACCCATTACGTCTTTACCTGTTTTAATTATTTGCATAGCACTTATTTCTATCACATGTTTTCTTCTTTATTTAACTGTAAATGTTTCTTTTGTCTTCCACTAGAATGTAAGTTCACACAGACTGTCACTTTTGTTCATTTTTATGTCCTTAGATCCTGAGGCTGTATGAATGAAAGTCTGTGCCCATTTATTTGCTCTTCTTGTGAAATGTCTTTTTTTCAGCTTTACTGGGGTTTAATTGACAAGTAAAATTACAGAATATTTGAAGTACACAACATAATGTTTTGATATATCTATGTATTATGAATGAATCTGCCCATCAAGTTAACTAACAAATCTATCACCTCACATATTTATCTTTTTCTCTTTTTATGAGAACAGTTAAATTCTCCTCTCTTAGCAAATTTCAATGATAGAATACAGTGTTATCAGCTAGAGTCACCATGTTATACATTAGATTCTCAAGTTTCATTCATCTTATAACTGGAAGTTCATCCCTTTTTACCAACCTTTCCTTATTCCTGCCCCCTCCCAGCCCCTGGCAAACACTTTTCTACATAAGATTGTTTTAAATTTCTCTTTCTGATAGTTCATTATTGGTGTATAGAAATACCATTGAGTGTTGTACATTTATTTTGTATCCACCAACTTTATTTGTTTATTACTTCTAATGGGTTTTGATGGAGTCTTTAGAGTTTTCCATATACTTTAGTGATCTCTCTACTTTTAGTCTTTATAGCCTTTGGCTCTTGATTTCTAAAGCCAACTTAGAACTATAAAATGTTCGCATACACTCTTGCCTGCTGCAATTGAAGACCATGAATTTTGAGACAATTGTTTCTACTATAGATTTCCATTGCATCAATATGAGCTCAAATATCAAGAATGAATTACCTCCATCCCATGAACTTTTATAAAAAACTCCTGACTGTGCGACTGTTTTGAGTAGTATTAGAGAATATGAGACAAAGCAAGGATCAGCAACTATTGACCTTATTTCAAACCTAGCCCGTCAACCATTTCTATAAATTTTAATCACAATATAGCCGTGCATTTATGTATCTGTCTATGACTGTTTCCTGCTTCCATGGCCAAGTTAAATAGTTAAATAGTTAACTATTTGTCACTAAGACAATATGGCCAGGAGAGCTTAAAATATTTACTAGCTAACTCCTTCTAGGAAAAGTTTGCTGATCTCTGCTAAAGCTTAGTTTTATAATAAAATGTAACACCACTCTACATGTTCTACATTGGTACAACATGGTTTCTAAATCCCTTGTTTATTCTGTTTGTGTTTTCCTCCTTGGTACAGTCATTTTGTAATGTATTTCTTTTTTTTTTTTTTAATTTTTCTTATGTTTATTTTGGAGACAGAGAGAAAGAGAGAGACAGAGTGTGAGCAGGGGAGAGGCAGAGAGAGGGAGACACAGAATCTGAAGCAGGCTCCAGGCTCTGAGCTGTCAGCACAGAGCCGGATATGGGGCTCGAACTCACAAACCGTGAGATCATGGGACCTGAGCCAAAGTCAGATGCTTAACCGACTAGGCCACTCAGGAGTCCCTGTAATGTATTTCTTAATATGGACACATCACTGTGCTCATAGTGCTCTCCACATGCTCAGGTTGTAAAAATCTACATCACAACTTTCATAATATTCTATATTTCTTTCAGTTTCAATCTTTGGGCTCAAGGGAGGTATATCCACAGATCTATTTTCTGACAATACTGTGTCACATGTGTATACTTACATCCCAGTAAAAGGAGTAGGTAATCAAAAGAAAACAAAAAAAAAATTAGGTCTCTAAACTCTATCTAAAATGCAAACTTAAATTAGATTTAATTTTAAAAATGTTTACTTCATTAAGTAAATTTCTAAAGGACAGCTAAACCTGGGTGATTTTTGTATCTCTGGCACCTCCTGTGTTCTTTACTTTTACTTAGTTTTAAGCAAACGATTTCTATTTCACAGGAAAATGACCACCCAAAGTTCAAAACTGAGTAGTCACAATCTGAGAAAGAGGAAGACTTTAATTCCAAATGTTCATAGAAATCACTCCAGTTAAATTTTGATTGGTTCTGCTTTGATCATGTGCCTTCACCATGTCTTAATTTACTAATGTTGATCTTACATCCACATCTAGGCTGGAGTCATTGGGGACATTTGATTGATAATCCAGCAGGTGGAGGAGCTTGATCTCAAAAAGAAAAGATGCTTTACAGACCAAAATTTAACAGAGGATCATTGCATTAACTTTACTTCATTTGGTACTAATGGGCAATAATTTCAAATTATTCATTAACTAAGCTTTCATTAACTCAAATTAGTATCCTTTGGTGTACATCACACTAAGGCCTAGGTATCAGACTAAGACAAAAACAACCATGGTCAGAAAATAAGAAGAAATTAGTAGAGATGCATTTCATTATTGCTATATGCACATTTGTGTTACCAAGTCTAACAAAAGTGTTAATTTGTTAGAATTAAAGTCTATTTAATCAGTGCAAGTACTGCCTATCATTAACATGAATACGTTGCCAATTTTAAAATTTCAATCTTGTATGTTATTCGTTTATGAATTTGTTCACTTGATTGTTGAGTTCCTATGCTGTGCTTGGCACTTTTCCAAGGGACTTGGAATGCAATCTGGAGTAATTCCTGCATGGTCCCTGACATGATGAGGTTTAAGCACAATGTGGACCACAAATCTTACATAATTTATTCTTTGGCTTCAGTTGTGGTTAGGACTATCAGGTAAGAACCTCCATTAGGGTGCTAAGGGAGGGGCAGAGCGAGAGGGTGACACAGAATCGGAAACAGGTTCCGGGCTCTGAGCTGTCAGCACAGAGCCCTATGTGGGGCTCGAACTCAAAAGCCATGGGATCATGACCTGAGCTGAAGCCGGACCCTTTACCGACCGAGCGACCCAGGCTTTTTGGAGAATGGAAACTTACAGCTTAAAGGAAGAAGAGTAGGAAGAGGAAATCTAAAGCTTAAAGGAAGAAGAGTAAGGAGAGTAGAAAGAAGAGTAGCTAGGCATAAAATGTATCTAGGTGTTTGTGCGTGGTGGTGGTGGATGAAGAGCAAGGAGTTTTCCAGTGATAGAGTCAGTAAGGAGACCTGAAGAGGCGGAGGATACATGGCCACGTAGAAAGCCAAGAAGGAATTCCATAGGAAGCAAAAGGAAATATGGGCAGGACCGTATACATCTTTTAAAGGATTTTTTACTTTTTTCTAGGACCAATGGAAAGACATTGAATTGCTTGAAGCAAAGGATATTAAAAATCACACTGTTTGTGTATAGGAAATGCTTTCGGATACTCGGTAGAAGCTTATTACAACAGTCTTTTTAGAGCGGACTGCTTAATATATAGAGGTGGTAGTCATTAGCTATTGTCTGAGACACACAAATAACTGGTATGAGACTATTTTTGAAAATAGAATCAATAGGACTTAATGATTGCCTGCTTTTATGTGCACATATAAATATGACTCATTCCTTTAATCCAATGTTAATCACAATAAAGATATGTTTTTAAATAAAAGTAACTGATATGTTATTTATGCTGCATTAGGAGCCTAATTATTTGCTATGATGTGAATTTCTTAATGGACAAGACGTTAACTAAAGCTTTTCCATATAATTTCTCCTCCTTGGGAATACTAATTTATTTTGTCTTCTATAAATATAATATTTCATAGCTAAGAAACTATAAAATATCTTTAAATGTACCAATGACATTTCTGTCTCACTGGCCTTCTGGAAATCCAGGGAAAGCATAAAGTTACCCAGAGTTAAGGAACAAGAAAAGTTGTAAGAAGGAGAAAGACAGTTGAGAAAAATAAACAGCAGAACAAGGACACCCAGAGGGAACATACAGTCTATCCAACTTTCGGTCTTACCTAAATTTGAAATATCCAAGGAGACAACTCTATATACAGGAGAAACAGGTATCCAAGCATTCCTGACTTGTAAGGTTGCACTGACCTCTTTTAAAGGCTCCACAGTTTACCCTTACTATTCTGTAACTGAAATTGTCTGACTATACAGCAGCCCGTCCATGAGCAGTGACCTCCCCAATGCTATTTGTTTTTCTTTCTGTGTAAGGACATAATAATAATAGCATATTGAGAACTTATATTCTATATATGAGAACATGGCAAGCTTTGTTTTAAATGCTTTACTTGTGTAAACACATTTAATCTCAACAGCAAACCTTAGAGATGGTTTCAATTGTCTCCACTTTACCGATGAAGGGATTGTAACATGAAGGGATTGTGAGACAACAAGGTCACACTCTTCCCCCAAGGTCACTGAGTTAATAAGTGGCAGACATGGAATCTGAGCATATATGGTTTAGCTTCAGATCCCAACCCTTGATCACTTCCTCTATTAACCCCAATATAGTAAGTACAGTAACATTAGCTACAATCCATGGAGCACTTTTTTGCTCTCCATGGTTTAAAAATTTTAACTTGTATCCTGCAAGCAACACTTTTAAGGTAGGCATTATTATTCCCATTTTCAGAAAAAGAATTAATGGCTCAGGAAGCTTAATCCTTTTGACATGGGTCATATCACTAGCAAAAAACAGAGTCAGACTCCATAGTCAGATATGTCTGGATACAAAAACTATTTCCTTTCACATCAAGAAAACTCAGATCTCAGTTTTAGCTTTATCACTGACAGCACAACTGCGAACATCACTTAATCTCCCTAGCTTCAGTTCACTCAACTGTAAAATAAGAGTGCTTCTCAAACTTGAGTTGTCTCAGGATATCCTTGGAGTATTTTTTATAAATGCAGATTTCCTAGATCAAGTAGATATGGGGTGGGGTCCAATCATCTGCATTTGAACGGTCTGATTCAGGTGAGAGTGGATCATATTTCAGCAGAAGTAGCTAACCTCACCTTGAAACAGCCATACAGTAAGTCCTGCTTTTGCTTCACTCTGGTATGATTTTGATAGGAAATTGACAATCTTCTCCATCATTCTTTCTAGGTAGCACCTGGACTACCTGGAAACTCAAAACATTTAAGAATAATTGATTTTGTGTATCAAAAAAATACACTCAAATAAAAAATTTTCAAGACGAGAGAAAGAAAGACACCAGAGAGGTAACTTTTCCTCTCCATAATGTAAGGGCATGGCAAGAAGGTAACATCTACAAGTCAGGAGGAGAGCTCTCACCAGTAACAGATGTGCTGGCACCTTGATCTCAGACTTCCTGTCTCTGTAAGTATGAGGAAACAAAAAATTTCTCTTGTTTAAAGCAAAAAAAAATTTTTTAACCTATTCAATTGTATAACCTATTGGATTCAGAAAGCCCACTTCACCACTTATTCCCAGAATTTATTATAATGCTTAATGGTAGATGTTTAATATTTGTTTAAGGAACAAATGATGTGAGTTATATTTTATGCTAATGTACATTTTGAGATGTAAAAATTTAAAGGAGACAATCTGATAATAGATACTAATATATGTACATCATCTCTGTACCAAAGAATTCATAAAGCATACTAATGGCTTTTTTTAATATACTTTCTGGATGCTACCACCTAGTCTGGACTCTACCCACATGACATCAGAATTACTACCACAGTGACTCTTCCTCCCTCGAGTCATTCTTTATAACACAGTCTGTATACTTTTTTTTATATTACAACCATTTTAAAATATTTCATCAACATATTTGTAATGATCAAGGTCCTTAAATTGCTCTAAAGTTTCTCCTATATAAGGTGTAAACCTCTCTCTCTTATATTCAGACTGATTATACATTTAAGAACAAATAATTTCCTTGTCTTTAGAATTCCCTAGTGCCAAAAACATCTTGCATTTCAACCAGAATTGTCTGCTCACTATGCTAGGAACACACACACTCATCTTCGTTCCTTCGATTTGGCCTTTCCTATTTGCTCCTTCACTTGGCTCCATTCTTTTTGTTCTTCACAATTTGACTCAGATTTTATCCTTTGGAAGACAATTTGACTGATTCTGATATTAAATCATATTTTGTTTCATGTTATTCTTCTCTCCTGACCTAGTTACCTGCCATATGATTGGTTGAAATGGCTCCTGATGAATATATATAATATATACAATCAATTGTAGGAAAGTAGGTCTGGACAAAACAATCATATTGGCACTAAAGCAGTGTATTAAAATATAATCTATTTAATTATTTAACAATTGTGAAAGAAGATTTAGGTTACAAATATAATATGACTTCCTCGGTATTACTTAAATGTTCCATTATTCTGCTTTTTAAATTTAATCTCCTCTCTAATGAAAAATCAACTCCAGGTTGTGTATTTGACAAGAACAGGAAGGCTAATGGGCTTGTATTATTTTTTTAAGCAGTAAGTAAGAAACAGATTTGAAGTTGACCTATTATGTTTTGGTTTAATGAGTTTTAAACTGTGGAGCTTTATTTCACCTCACCGTAAACACTTGAATTCTAAATCTAATACTTCTCTCCATGGGATTTTCATAATCTGGGAAGAAGAATAAAGGTATTGAGCTTTTAGAATTGGTATAGAGAGTGCCTTATTTCAGAAATAAGTCACCAATGAAGGCTGAATTAAATGGAATCGGTTTATAATAAATCTACATCAAGCACATGTTTCATTGGTTTATATTTTCAGCAGCAACCTTTGAATGAAGTGGAAAAGATGGCAAGAGAAGGGCATGTCTTTATTAATTAATGTTTGATAATATATGGAAAACCATGGAGCAATATCAATCAATGGCAAACTTCTCTGAAACACAAGTGAATGAATTATAATGACTACAAATCTTGTCACATTTTTCTATCCCATGTCTTTTTCAGCAGTTTTTAAGTGATAGTATTTGCTGATAATCTTTCCAACTAATGTCAAAATTGTTTTTTTAAGAGAGAAAAAAGGGGGGCTTTGTTCCTTTGCTTTTCTTTTGTTTTGCTTTACAAAGTGAAAAAGGAAGTCAAGACAACACAGAGCTAGCACAAAAATCGCAAATGCAGCAAACGTGAGTTTTTTGAGAGCAGTAATAACTTGTAAAATAATGATGGTATTAAAGTCTGCCGAGTCAGGGCTGAGAGGAAGTAAGACTAAATGGGGGTGGTGAGGGCATCCACGGTCAGCAGGAAGGTTTTAGATAACCTGGCATGACCAAACACAGGGAAGAGAAAACACGAATCACAGATCATATTTCACTTGGGAATCTGAGAGTCATAAAGTCTTTGCATTTTAAAGCTGGAAGGGACTTAGTTCAACACTCTCATTTCACAGAAGAGGAAATTGAATCATGTTCTGCTAAGCTATACAGTATGTTTTCTGTGTTTGTAAAAATTGCAAGCGACTTTTCAGAACCAGCCTTACACACTAGATGAAATAGATATTTGTCTCCCTCTCCCACATCCTCTTCCAATGCTTACCTGAAAACTCTCTTTATCCTTTTTCTCCTCTCACTTTCTATTACTATTTATTTTTATTTTATTTTTTAATACAGTAAGTACCTTCAAATTTTCAAGCAGGGTGCTGGCTTTGGAAACATATGATCCTTGCTTTAGGAACTTCACGATCTAATGGATTAGAAAGCTGATAAAGAGACAGTAACACTGCAGAAATATAATTTAAATAAAGGGGCATTAATGTATGACTCTATAACTTTCCATTAAACTAATAACTCAGCAATTCTCTAGATAAATGGAGAATTTGATGGTTAAGCTGAATTTTAAAGCATTAGTAAGAGTTAATCAGATTTTTACAAAATATATGTAATGGAATGATGTTTTGTTTATATTAATATGTATATGAGCAAAGGTGAAGGAAGGAGAGAGACTGTTATGTGAATAGTGGTTTAACCATAAATTCTGGGTAAAGTCTATTCTATTAAATAGACTTGTTTTTCTACCTATATTAACTCCCCAAGTGATCCCATCCTGCCTCATGATTTTAAATACCATCTACTACATTTTTTTTTGCAATGAGTTTGCCACTAGAATACAGGTGACATGAAAAGCACCACTAAACGTAAACCAAAATGGTAAAGGAGAAAACTCCTATCAACATCATCGGACACATAAATTTGGGGAGGTCTGCTACTATTAGTCATCTCATCTACAAATGGGGTGGGATTGATAAAAGAACTATGGAAAACTTTGAAAAGGAGTCTGCTGAGTTGGGAAAGGGCTTCAAGTACGCCTGGGTCTTGGATAAACTGAAAGCTGATTGTGAACATGGTGTCACCACTGATATCTCTCTGTGGAAGTTCAAGACGAGCAAGAGTTCCGTGACTATCATTGATGTCTCAGGACACAAAACCTTTATCAAAAGCATGATTATAGCATATGTCAGGCTGACAGGGCCATCCTGTTTGTTGCTGCTGGTGGTGGTGAATTCGAAGCAGGTTCTCTGATGGGCAGACCTGAGAGCATGCCCTTCTGGCTGACACACCGGGTATAAAACAACTTAGTGTTGGTCTTAACAAAATGGGTTCCACTGAGCCACCCTACAGCCAGAGCAGAGACGAGGAAATTGTTAAGGAAGTCAGCACCTACCTCAAGAAAATCGGCTACAACCCCGACACAGTAGCATTTGTGCTATTTTCTGGTTGGAATGGTGACAACATGCTGGCACCAAGTGCAAACATGCCTTGGTTCAAGAGATGGAGAGTGACCTGTAAAGATGGCAATGGCAGTGGAACCACACTGCTTGAAGCTCTGGATTTCATTCTGCCAGCAAGTCGTCCATCTGACAAGCCTTTGAGTCTGCCCCTCCAGGATGTCTATAAAATTGGTGGTATTGGTACTGACCCTGTGGGCTGGGTGGAGACACGTGTTCTTGAACCTGGCATGGGTGGTCACCTTTGCTCCAGTCAGTGTTACAACTGAAGTAAAGCCTGTTGAAATGTACTATGAAGCTCTGAGTGAGGCTCTTCCTGGGGACAATGTTGGCTTCGATGGCAAGCACATATCTGTGAAAGATGTTTGTCATGGCGATGTAGCTGGTGACAGCAAACATGACCCACCACTGGAAGCAGCTGGCTTCACAACTCAGGTGATTATCCTGAACCGTCCAGGCCAAATCAGTGTTGGATATGCACCTGTGCTGGACGGTCCCACAGCTCACATTACCTGCAGGTTCGCAAAGTGGAAGGAGAAGACTGGTCATCATTGTGGCAAAAAGCTGCAAGATGGCCCCAAGTTCTTGAAATCTGGTGATGCTGCCGTTGTTGATATGGTTCCTGGCAAGCCTGTGTGTGTGGAGAGCTTCTCTGACTATCCTCCCCCGGGCCGTTTTGCTGTTCTGGCATGAAACAGACGACTGGTGTGGGTGTCATCAGAGCAGTGGACAAGAAGGCAGCTGGAGCTGGCAAGGGCACCAAGTCCGCCCAGAAAGCTCAGAAGGCTAAGTGAACATCATCCCCAGTACCTGCCACCACAGTCTTTATTTTTTAAGTTTATTTCTTTATTTAGAGCATAAGTGTGCAGGGGAGGGGCAGAGAAAGAGGGAGAGAGAAAATCCCAAGCAGGCTCCACACTGTCAGTACAGACCCTGATTCTGGGCTCCATCTCACGAACCCTTGAGGTCATGACCTGAGCTGAAATTTAGAGTTGGATGTTTGACTGACTGAGCCACCCAGGTGCCCCCCTGCCACCCCAGTCTTAATTGGTGGTGGAAGAATAGTCTTGGAACAGTTTGTGCCAATTGTCCATTTAAGTCTAATAGTAAAAAACTGGCTCATGCTAATGATGCATCATAAAACCTACAGAAGGAAAGAAGAATGTTTTGTGGACCATGTATTTGTGTGTGTGTGTCATTTTTCAGTTATTAGTTTTTAAAAGCAGTACTTTTTAATGGAAAAAAACTTGAAAAATGTCACAGAATTTTAAGCCCTACTAAAAGAAAATTTAGTGAAAAAAATTAATACATAAATACATAACTCTATATCGTTAGCCTATATTTCTTCCTTGATCTTCAGACTTGCATATACCCAACTGCTTATTCAACATCTCCATTAAGTCTTACAGGAACTTTTAATACGATATTTCCAAAAAGAAGATATGTGGTTCCCTTCTAAGCCCTTAATTACTGCAAATTCCCCACCTAGGTGCTGAGATAAAAACCTTAGAGTCAGCCTACTCACCTTTCTCATTCAACCTGGGTATTCTAACTATACCTTCTCAAGGAATATCACTTGATTTTTAGCATCATTGCTGCAACTGTTATATTCCCAGCCTCCTGACTATCCTATTGTGTCCTAATAGGTTTCTCTGTGCCTATTCTTCTCCTTTCCAATCTATTCTCATTAACAGCCAAATAGATCCTACTAAAAAATCTATTTCCATGCGTGTCCTTCTTCTCAGATCATCTAGAGTAAAAGCCATAGTTCTACTGTAACCACATGGCCCTCTGTAATCTGGCCATTTGTTATTTCTCTGCTGTAATCACCAACTCACTTTTGTCTCACTCAGCCCAAGTTATATAACACTCACTTTTCCTCAAACAGCAGGCACACTCATGTCACAGGATCTTTGCACTTGCTATTCTTTCTACTAGGAATATTCTGCCCCAGATATTCATAAAGCTCACTCTCTTGCTTCCTTCAAGTTACAACTCAAATGTTACATTCTTAGTGAGATTTCACTATCTGTCTTATCTAAAATATATTGTACATGTGTATCTTAGTTTTACTTTTTGGGGGTTTTTGTTTGTTTGTTTGTTTTAGTTACTGATGTGTTGTTACCATGCACTAGAATGTAAGATCCACAGGGACAGTGTTTTTTACCATTAACAATCAGTTTTCATAGATTGATACAAACCAGAGCCAACACACCATTCCTCAGGGTATCTGTAATGCAAATGGGAGAAAACTTCTTCTGCCCAAAGGTAGTTTCTCATCACTGGAAATTCCATTATTCGAAATGCTTTAAAATAAACATAGGTTTTTCATCTTTTTCTAAATGCTGACCTTGGGATAAGAAACACATCAAGTTAAATGAATTAATACTTAGCACAAGATTATTAATTGAGCATTTTGCTTCCATGTTAATATTTTTCTTAAATCACTTAAAAATACCATTTTGCAGGGGCCTTGGGTGGCTCAGTCAGTTAAGCAGACGACTTCAGCTCAGGTCATTATCTCACAGTTTGTGTGTTCAAGCCCTGTGTCAAACTCTGTGCTGACAGCTCAGAGCCTGGAGCCTGCTTCGGATTCTGTGTCTCCCTCTCTCTCTGTCCCTCCTGCACTCCAGGTCTGTCTCTCTCTGTCTCTCAAAACTGAATAAATGTTTAAAAAAAATTTTTAAATAGGGTTTTGCAGATGAGGAGAAGACAAGGATAATTTTAAAAAAATGTATCAATACCTTGGTGAAAGAGACTGGATTGCCATAGGACTGAGGAAGCCAGGGGATCTAACAATGGATAAAGAAAGAGTATAGTTGACCTGCTGTGTATGGCCATTTGACCTCTATGAGTCTAAAATGGCCAGGAAAGGAAGACAGTCAGAAGTGATAAACCAGGTAGACAGGGCCTGAAGTGATAAGAAGAACTTGCTTTGTTCCTGGGGTAAAAATCCTAACTAAAAATATAGGCATTCTGTTCATGAAGTTTAAGTTGTCTATCATTACTGGAATCAGACTTACCTCATAGGTTTTTGTACTGAAAATGTATTAAAAAATCTCAATTAAATAATATTTTAAACATCTACAGTAACGGTTACAGGCCAACAGTAACTAAGTAGTACCAGCTATCCAGGTACATTGAGAATTCAGCTATTCATTGATGATACATATCAATACATTTCATTACCACCATCAAAGATATCAGGTTACATACAGTTTCTCTTTTTAAGCATAAAGTAATATAGATGCTCCACAATGTGGCGATTTGGTATTACAATTTGGTAAAGGAATCTCCTTCCATAAAATCTCTAAATATTGATTTAAAATAATTAATCTCTTACACTAATGTAGAAATATGGTCTTGGAAGAGGGGTGTGTTTTATTTTTCTATGACTCTTTGAAAATAGATGCCAGGAAAAGTCAGTGTGTGATGGGTACAAATAATTTCATTTCCACTTAGTAAATACGTCACCCTTAGTCTAAAATGGCATACAAAACACATGGACCAAAACTACCACAGATGACAAATACAGTGTGAGAAATAATTTTTAAGTGGGAGTATATATGTCTATTTCTTTTATGTTCTTTTTAGCTCTAGCAACTAACCATAGCAATAAAAGTGAAGCTCTTCTACTTCTCTGAACCTCTACTCTGATGTTTTAATTAAAAAATTTCACATTTTATGGCAAAGAAAAACAAGAAATCAATAATGTTTGATATAAAAATGTCAAAAACAGCTGATAGGAAGCAAATAGTAGAAGGGCAAGTGATGGGAGAGTTTGATCCAAATGAGTGAGCAATTATTAAGGAATCTTGCTTGAGCAAGACAGAATCAGCATTGTAGGGCGCATTTGTTGAACTAAGGAATCAGTACTGATTAAGAACAGCTGGTAGAGGGTGGGGCTGAGAGCAACATAATCACCCTATGTGAATTCAATATAATTGACTCAGATTATCCCAGTAGCCTCAACTACATTCTAGCTCCACAAAAGAGCTATTTCTTTTACAAATAGAATTAACTCTTTCTATCATTAATTTCTTTGATGTCCTACAGAATTATCTTGCAGTAGCTCACAGATGTGTCTTTGCCAGAAAATATCCAGATTCATTATGAAATACTAGAACAAGAGATAGTGCAATTCAAAACAACTTGGAAAAAAAAGCAGATATTTTACCCCATCTTTTCCCCCAAAATTCAAAAGTATGTTTGAGAAATTCCATTAGCAAATTTCATATTTATAATATATTTTTGTAAGAACTATAGGTCATTTTTCAGTGAAAATTTCACGTTCCTATCCAACTTCCAAAGTTAGGAATTTTTTTTTTTTTTTTTTGGTGATATACTTAAGGCATCGCTGAGACCTAGAAAAATCTGAATTTAACTTGTGAGGATTATGTAGCTTACTACCTTGGCAGAGAATATATACATATATATTTGCTCTCAAAAAGAGAAATGAACAGTGTGAATACCCCCAGGGAATTTCTAAAGGACCTATGCCAATTAGAGCATGTTAGCAAAACAGTATATAATAATTAGAAATTAAAGCATACTTGAAAAAAATTAAGGCAAATCTATATTTAAAATACAGCAGAAAAGAAAGCCCACACTAAACAACTACCTTCAGCATAGAAAGATGTATTTACAATTGAATAATGACTTATTAAAAATGAAATATAAAAATTTTAAAGTCCTTTAGAAATTTAAAAAAATGATGGCAGACTCATTTCATTTAACATGTTTATTTCAAATGTAGGTTCACTTGTTACAAAAAGGATTTCATATTTCCTTTAATCATTAGAAATACTATAGAATAAGATAATTAAAAAATGCTGTATGACTTGAGCAAAAACCAGATATTACCAAGTTCCCATAATGAACTAATTACTGCAGTTGAACCATTTCGGCTGCCATACTGCCCTAAGAAATTCATGTTCATGTCACACGATTTATCACTTTCAATCTGAGGACATAATACAAGTATTCACATCCACCCACGTTCTGCTGGCATGCTTCAGCACCTTATACAATATTTGTGTACTTTGGCTCTTACCATTTTCTCCGCACATACAGAAACGACCCTTATTGGGGGTACCTGGGTGGCTCAGTCAGTTAAGCGTCCCACTTCAGCTCAGGTCATGATCTCATGGTATGAGTTTGAGCCTCACACTGGGCTCTTTGCAGACAGCTTCAGATTTTCTGTCTCCCTCCCCCCTGACCCTCCCCCAATCTCACTCTGTCTCTCTCTCTCTCTCTCAAAAATAAATAAAACATTAAAATTTAAAAAAAAATAGCAATCAACTGGTGGCAAACTAAGGGCATTTTAGAGAAATGCTTCTCAAACTTGACTTAGAATACAAATGGCCTGGAGCTTTATTAAAATGCAAATTATGAGGGGCGCCTAGGTGGCTTAGTCGGTTAAGCGTCAGACTTTCGCTTAGGTCATGATCTCACAGTTCATGGGTTCGAGCCCATGAAATAAATTTTAAAAAATTTAAAAAATAATAAAATAAAATGCAAATTATGATTTAGGAGTCTAGGGGACACCTAGTAAACTGTATGTCTAAGCGCTGCCCAGGTACATAATGTGGATGCCGTCTCTCCACGGCATACTCTGTATACTAAGGCTTTAGAACTTAGCTGCTGCTGACCTTTTCTTATCACAAAAATGTTTAGTTTAATTCGTGAAATGCGCATTGTCTTCACTTTAAGGCAACATTCTGAAAAAAGTAAAAAGACAATGCTCTGATATCTATGTCAGAGGCAGAGTTAATTTGTATATAGGGAGAAGAGATTAGTGGCCAAAAAACTTTGCTTTTCTGAAATTCTACTTCAAGATCCTTCCTTGCTATTCTTTCTTGAAGCTAGAGAACCCCTTAACAAGAGTGAACCCATAACAGAAAGTGACATTAATGAAGTTAAGCATGAAGCCTCCACGTTACAGACTATTAGCTTGGTCTTTTGATGTCAGTCTCTATCACCTTCTCAATGCATCTGTGGCAAACAGGATTTGGTCCTAAACTTCAACTCTCATTGCATAATATAATGCCAACATGAGCATTTTAGCATCATATTTCATATTTATATGTACAAAATATTTTTTTAAATTAAATCTGCTAATTTTTTGTTCAGGTTAGCACAGGCCCGTTACATGTATTATTCCTGTAGACTCTGAAAGGTCATATTCAATTGCTTTAATTTTTACAGTTGTAAAAAAAACTCATGATATGAAGAAACTGTTCTGGTAATCAATGGTTGAGTATATTTTGCATCCTATCCATGGTTACATACAAAATATTGGTGACTGCATATTTCCTGCAATAATATTTCCCTACAGTGGTATTTGCTAATGGATAAAATAATGGATTATACTCACTGACACGATCAACAATACCATTACAATGGCTGCAGATACTAAAGAAAGCCAGGAAGTATTATATATAAGCTACATATATATATATAAATTCAGACATATGGATTATGGAGGAGTGCAGAAAGCAAATTATATGGACTCACATACTGATTGTAATTGCTAGCCCTTCAACAAGTCAACCATCATCTTCATATTTAGGAAAGTACAAAAATAGCAAAGGCATACTTCCATGCAAATAAGTCTTCTTTCTCTCCTGTCCTCAATTTATCTTTTACTTTGCATTTGAAGCCCCAAGCAAAGCAACATCTTTAGATGTGCTAAGGCTTTTTTCACATGGAATAGAAGAGTAGCTTTGTGACAAAATGCATGAATAGGCAATGCCAACTGTGATCCAGACCATGGTCACTTTAAAATAAATGACCTCTCAAAACCAAAGGTACTGTCTACTGAAGTCAAAGTGATTGTTTAGAAGACTTCATTTACATATCACCAGGAAAGGAGAAATGATCTCTCCAGCTACTCGCTAAGACTCAACAAATCTCTGACCTCTCATAACAGACCTGAGGCACTGACAGTGAATGTTCCAGCTGGAAAGATAGTGGAGGTATGTGGAAGAATACAATAAATATAATAAAAACTTGCAAAATGCTGCTTTACCAGACAGAAATGATGGAGAGAAGTTAATGATTATTATAAATAATACAACAGAAAATAGTATAATATGAATCAAGGAATTAAATAAAAAATGAAGAAAAGAACAGGTTAAAGAATATTTCCTAAGATAGCTAAAAAAGAGAAAGTTTTGGGCTTTTTAAAGTGATAGCATCAGAAATGTATACACACAAATCATATATAATCATTATGTAAGTATATGTTTGTATGTATGTTATTTTAAATGTATGGAATAATACAAACCATATATACACAATTTAGAGTCTAGTACCACTAAGAAAGCTCAATTCAAAAAATAGAAGCATCAGCATTATAATAACAGAGAATTAGTCAAACTTTATGCTCCTGAAAACAGATTTATTTTCACCACAAGCTACAAGCTGTTTTGAATTTTGACATTTTCTATCTCTGTCATAAAAGCTGGTCAAGATGTTCCAGAAAGGTAAACACTTTAGTGGTAGAAAAAGCCCCCGAAACTTAATATTTAATATTGTCCCATCAACCTAATTTTTTTCAGCAAGATAAAAATATTAGCCTTAGATCCAGCAAGGAACAATACAGACCCTAGTGTTTATTTAAAATGGAAGTTCATTTTAATGTTGAATTAACAATATTTTATGCTGAGTTGAGTCGAGTGTGGAGAATCTCTTTGTGCTGCATGTTCCTTAATTTTAATTGCCCAATGAGCTGGGGCTGCCTTCTTCATGCTGAACCAGAGAAAGCCAGACCATTCCAGCAAGCAGAACAAAGATGAGGGCTGGTAGTGTACTCGTGTAACTAGAAAGCAAATGACCCTGCATTCTTCATAAGCAATATCATAGGAGAACCAATATCTGAAAATCTGAAAGTAATGAATACAAAACATTGATATTGGGATTGCATTAATATTTTACTCATTATTTCACATTCTTTTCTCCCAGAGCATTTTAAAAGAATACATTTCATCATGATAGCCCACCTTGATTATAAGGAAGAACCCACATTTTTAAAGAAAGATTTGTGAAAATTACTGCCATCTTGGAAAATAGGGCCAACTGAAAAGTATTTGACTACTTCTGCCAAAATAAGAAGAAATCTTAGTCAAATAGATGGATATTAGTGCTTTGGATCCAATAAATAAATAAGAACAACCCAGTTTATAAGATGCTGAATTTAAATTTTGCTTTTTTTATTATTCTTGTTCATAAAATTCATTATAGTGAAACAAAATTAATTCATACGCATGTGATTTCTTAGCAAAGTTAAGTATTCATATATACATTTTCCTGGTAATTAAAAAATATATATAGCAAATATTTATTATTTAAGAAGTGATGGGGGCACTGGGTAAGCAACCGACTCTTGATTTCGGCTCAGGTCATGATCTCACTGGCTCCTCCGATAATGAGCCCTGCCGCTCGCTCTGTACTGACAGCGTGAAGCCTGCTTGGGATCCTCTCTATCCCTTTCTCTCTCTGCCCTTTCCCCATTTGCTCTCCTGTGCTTTCTCTCGCTCTCCCTCTTAAAATAAATAAATAAACCTTTAAAAAAAGAAGTGATGATAAATGTTTAAATGATACAAATATGAAAGCAATACAGAGTATATTTGTATCATGGTTTAAAAAATCATACAGTATTGAATTATAATACATTATGTAATAAATCAATGTAAAGGCTCTGCAAAGAAAAACAACAATAAAATACAAACTTCACAAAGAATTCAATAAAAATTAAAATTATCAGGAGCATGTTATCAAAAATCAAGGGGGAAAAAACAGCCAAAAAACAAAACAAAAATGAGATAGCCCAGGTGTTGGAATAGTCACATCATGGGCTTAACAGCAGATTAAAGATGATTGAAGAAAATTTTAGTGATCTCAAAACTGTCCAGTCTGAAGAATGAAGAGGAAACAGTTAAAGTTAAGAGAACAGAGAAGCACTTTGTTGGCTCAGTTGGGAAAGCATGTGACTATTGATCTTGGGGCCATGATTTCGAGCCCTACTTTGGGCACAGAATTTACTTTAAAAAAAATAAAGAATAGGATCTCAAGGGCAAGGAGTCTAACATATGTGTATCTTGGAAAGTATCAAAAGAGATGAGAGAGATAATATGGCAGAAAATATATTTGATGAATTGATGATCAGAAATTTTCTAAAAGTTTTGAGAGAAACAACCACTTATATAGATCCAGAAAAGCTCATGGAATGGCTGGGTGGTATAGTCTATTGAGCATATGACTCTCGATTTCAGCTCAAATTATGACCACAAGGTTGTGGGATTGATCTCCGCACTGAGCAGGAACCCTTCTTGGGATTTATTTATTCTCTCTCTTTCTCTCTCTCTGTCTCCCTTTGCCCCTCTCCCTAAGTTGTGCTCTCCCTCTCTCTTTAAAATGAAAAAATAAAAAACAAAAAACAACTAACTCGATGAAACTAAATCAAATTAAATACAAAACAAAGTATATTATGTAACATCATAATTAAAATATTGAAAATAAAAAAGAAAGATAAAACCTTCACTATTTCCAGAGAAAATGACATAATATACAAAGGAACTATAATACCAATGAAGATCAACATTTTGTCAGAAGTAATAAAGGTCAGACAAACCATGGCATTTAAATGTTGAGAAGCAAAAGTTCCCTCAGAAATCTATATGCTATGCAAGTATACATCAAAAGAAAGGAAAATAGTTTTAATTTTTAATCTTTTTTAAATGTTTATTTATTTTCGACAGAGACAGACAGAGTGCAATTGGGGGAGAGACAGAGAGAGAGGAAGACAGAGTCTGAAGCAGTTTCCAGGCTCTGAACTGTCAGCACAGAGCCCAACATGGGGCTCAAATGCATGAACCATGAGATCATGACCTGAGCCAAAGTCAGACAGTTAACCAACTGAGTCACCAAGGTGCCTCAGAAAATAGTTTTAGATAAACAAAAGAGAATTTATTGCCAGAAACCTACACTCTGAGAGACACTACAGACCTCAGGAAATGATATCAAATGGAAACTCTGATATACTTGAGGAAGAGATGAAAAAAAATGGAAATGTGGAGAAATATTAAACATTATTATTGTTCCTTTTATAATTTTCTTAAATGACAAGACTGAAAGCAAAAATATCTTGTAAGGTGGTTATACTGTGTCTAAGAAGGTTTTAACATTTATGGTGTGATATATAAAGTCTCAAAATGGCTATTGGTATAATATTAAATCTATTTAGACTCTGGTAAACTAATGTTTCCTGTTTTAATTCCTGGAGCAATCCCTAAAATGTATTGAAATAAAATGTTGGTAAAATTCTGTAGCCAGGTTATTTGGCCACATTATTTATTATCATCCTGCATTAAAAATTTTTAATGTTTATTTAATTTTGAGAGATGGAGCATGCATGGGGGAGAGTCAGGGAGAGAGGGAGACACAGAATCTGAAGCAAGCTCCAGGCTGTGAGCTATCAGCACAGAGCCCAATGCAGAACTCAAACTCACTAACTGTGAGATCATGACCTAAGTTGAAGTCGGACGCCTAACCGACCAAGGCACTCAGACTTCCCTATCATTATCCATTTTTATATTAACACAGTCTTCATGGTTATATAATGTGTGTGTATTTCTCTTTATTTCAAGATACATAACTGATTGGTAGAGAACTGAAGATGATAGATAGATGCATACTAACACACAGTTGAAGTAGACTGGTTAAGAGCTTGAACTGTAGAATAAGAGAGCCTGAGTTCAAATCCATCACTTCCACTTAATCTTTATGTGAACTTGGACAGATTACCTAAACTCTTTTCCTGAGGTTCTTCATCTATAAAATGAAGCCAATAATAATACTTCTTTTACAGTTTATTTAAAATTATACATCTTAACCCATGTAAATTTCTTATACCAGGACCTGGCACATGATAAACATTCAGTAAATATCAAAGTTTTGTTGTTGTTGTTGTGTTTACCCCACATGAAAGAACATCACTATTTGGCTTTAAATTCATGGTTTGCTTATTTGGTCTTGATTTTTTAGAAATATAACATAAACATTTTTAAACATTATAAACTTCTCAGTCCAACAAGCCTCAGAGTCGCTGAAGCTTTTCCACATGACTATAGAGGCAGCAAGAACCTGAACCTTCCAGACCTGCTTCAACTGTAACAGCTCATGCAAGGTACAAAGGGATTCAGGCATGGTCATGGCTTTGTAGTTATTACTTATAGACTGGTTATTAGTTATAGATAGATCTAGAACTCTCTCATTGAAGAAACATTCCTTACATAAACAGAAAACTGTGAAAAAATATTCAGATGTTTTAAGAAACTATGCCATTTATCATTTTTGACAAAGATGTATATTAGAAAGAGTAGATCCCCACATAAAGAAAAATTTTGACCTATAGGGCTACAGTGAAAATGTCTCCATTAGAGTCTCCAGTATTCATAAGTTCTATATACAGCTATGAAGACTAAAACTGAAAACAAAAATAAAAATATAAAGAAAGGAAAATGCAAACACACAATATTAAAAATGAAGAAAAATACATTTTTTCTAAAGTTGAATTTAATTATGACAAATCACGTATATTAAATCACAGTAGATATTTCATATAACTTTGCTTAATGACTAAGTGAATACTGTTTTTACTACTTCACTTTGAAGTTAAAGTAAAAGTAAGGAAGAACTAAAATTAATTAAGCTTTATTCATTTCAATGCACTGCATCAGGACATAAAGACACTGGGGCATTTCTTGCTCTCCCAGCACCAAATCCAAAAAGAAGTATCAGGGTAAGAAAAGCTCATGCAAAATCTATGAATATATAAATGATTTGGAAGCTTGAAGTGTAAAAGAAAAATATGATAAGAAAAGGCAAGGTGGCAAATGAAAAGGAGATTGCAGAAGACGTTAAGACAAATAATAAGACATTTTTCAAGCATGGGAAGAACAAAAGGTCAGTGACAGAGAGAGTGGAGTTTCTTACAGATGGCCAGAGCAATTTACGGACTGAAAAGACAGGCATTGCTAAAACAAAAATCAAATGAGTTCATTGCCTTCCTATCCACAGAGGGCTTAGGGAACAAAATCAGAAATAGACATAAATCTCAGGGGAATAAGAAAAAAAAATACCAAAGAAGGACTGTTATGTGCTGAAACAAGTGCCTAGAAATAAGGCCAGTTATTTTTTTTTAAACAAGAACTAAAAATCGCTTATATCCTTAACAAATGTATTATAGTTCTTAAATGGAAAACTATAAGGAGTGTTTGAAGCAAAAGTGCAGCAGAATCCCAACAGCCCCTCTCACAATCTGTGAGGTAAGTGACTAAAATTGGGACAGACATGAGTCAAATAGGATCTCCACTTGAGATCCATTTCCCAGTAAAACAAACAACATTTGGAACCAGTTTCTGTAGGAGTTCCAAAATCTCTATCAACCACAATGACAAGTAAGTCATCAGGCAATGGGGCTTTTCCCTATGATTACCATCACAGCCGTACAGCAAGACACAGCACCAGAAAAAGTTTGCCTCAATGGAAAGCCTAAAAGAAAAAAAAAAAAAAAGGAGCCTAGACTAAGTAGAAAACTCCATTTAATACATACACATATGTGTGTGTGTTTATATGTGTATCATGTGCATGTGTATCCCACAGCAGCACTTTCACTTTTACTAAAAGAAATGATGATAACACAAATATATCTTGTTAGATTAGGACCCTATTTCCCATTGCTCAGCCTTCTAGATCGCTAACCTGACCACTGAAATATCCAACTCATCTTCAATGTTAAATACTGAGAAGTGGCTTTACAGCACATCCAGGTAGCATGAGAGAGCCAAAAGGGATTTCACTGATGCTATTTTGGAAACAAGTAGTGTAAAATAAATGAGGATGAGGGGAAATCAGCCTTGTAAGAGGCTGAGGTGGACTGCAACCAAAAGACAACATAGAGTAATAGACTAATAGACTATCCCAGGTATAGAAGAAAGCAATAGCTTTTTTTTTTTTTTTTTTTTTTTTTTTTTGGCGTGGAGGAAAGTAGGTATGGCAGGAAATAGAATACTTTAGGCACTGTCAAACACTATCTGATTGCATGTGATGAATATAGCCATGAAGAAGAACACCAAAATATTTTCCTCCCAAAGTCCATGTATCTGTGGGACCTATATGCAGATAATGTGATGGGCAATTTTACCATCAACTTGGCTGACCCGTGTGCCCAGATATTTTGTCAAGCATTATTTGGCATGTTTCTATAAAAGGTTTTTTAGATATAATTAACATTCAAGTCAGTGGACGCAAGTGAAGAGAGTACCCTCCATCATGTGGGTGAACTTACAAAATCAGTTGAAGGCCTTAACGAACAATGGCCCACCTCTCCTGATCAAGAAGGAATTTTGCTAGCAGAATGTCTTTGGACTTGAACTGCCACTCTTTTGTGAATCTCTAGCCTGTCAACCTACCCCATCTGATTTTGGACTTGCCAAACCTCCACAATCATATGAGCTAATTCCTTAGAATGAATCTCTGGATGACAGAAAGATAGATAATAGATAGATATAGATAGATAGATAGATGATAGATAGATAGATAGATAGATAGATAGATAGATAGATAGATAGATAGATATAGAGATATAGTTTTGGTTCTGATACACTGGAGAAACTTCGCTGGTATAGATGACAAGGTTAAGTAAACATTGTATATTAGTATAAATTTTAAATCCCTTTGAATAAACCTGGCTTTGTTAACAGTTATGGTCCAAATGTGAACTATGATGTTGGGGCCTGTCCAGGTAAGATTACCCATTAACTTCTTTACCCTGGAACCCATTCCAGTTACTGCTTGAACAGGGAATGAGATTCCCTCCAAAATCAGGGGCAGCTTTAATACTCTTTTGAAACACTAATGAAGTCAGATTGTAAGAGAAAGTGTATCCAAGAGAAAAACTAGAGTTTATTTCAAAGGGTGATGAGAATTCAAAGGGAGAAACCAAAGTGATCATGCAGAAAGAGAGAATGTACAGTCTACGACATGAGGATATAAGAAGCATTAGCTCATTGTGCTTCAGACAGTAAGCTCCAACCCAAAGCATTCATGTAGCTCAACAGTCTGTTTAGTCTTCAACTGATACATGTTAATCTTTTTCCTTAAAGGTTGGAAAGACAGATGGAGCAGAGGCGTCGGTTTCTTCTAGAACATTGGTTCTGAAACAGGAAGATATATCTTATTTAGCTTACTTTGGAAGCTTTAACTTAGTAGAGACTTAAGTCTTAAGTGAGGCCCATGTTTTCACACTGAAAAAAGAAAAAAAAGAACGTTGCCATAAAATTTTGGTGGTAGGATTTCTTCACAAAACAACTTCAGAAAAAAATATTTTATGAAGGAAAAGATTCCTAATTTAGGGAACTAATCACAGACTGAAATTAGAAAAAAGAGAATGGCACAAGAATGGAAAATATATAAGAAGCATACTAATATCATATTAGAAGTAAAAGATAGAAGTGAATAATTCTGAGGTCTTAGCCATTAAAAGAAAAAAGAAGGAAAGGAATAAGCCATAAGTCATAACCTTCAATCACAAAGCAGAGAAAAGCAAACCATTAACCATTAAATCCACAATGGACTATTACATAAAAGAGAGAAATATTTTCAGCTATGACATGAAATTTGGGCATTTATTTATTATGATATCTAGCATTACTCTCACTAATAAAAGCTGAAAGGATAAATAAAACAGTAAAAAAACAAATTATTGATGGCTGTCTATGGTATAGTATTTTTCAGTGTTTTAACTATGATAAAATTATATTTTAAAATAAAGTTTATCAAAGAAATAAACTTTTAATTACAAACATTCAGAAAATAATTATATTTAATATTTTTCATTTCAAAATATATACGTTATGGCCAAAGTTGTATTCATTAGAAAATATTTACTTAAAGGACATTTTGATTTTCAAATAAAAATAAAAATGTAAATAAATCTATCATTTAAACCTATCATAATAAAAAATAACAAAGAATGTTTAAGAAAGGGTGAAAGAACCATAAAGATAAATGTAGAGATAATAAATTATATAACTAAAATATACCTAGAACGTAGCATAGAGTAATAACTTTTATGTGAAAATGATCAAAATTATAGTTAGAGAAGGAAAATATAAAAAGCACACAAACATGAAGAGTAAGAAAAATATATTAAAAACTGTAAAACATTACTTCAGCAAATTTATGCTAACAAATTTTAAATGCATAATAAAATATATATTAAAAATGAACTTAGAAATTTATAATAGAAATACCATAAAATCAGAAACAGATTATTACTCATGAAAGACATTAAAAAACTATAAAATGAAAAGAAATCCAAATATTCTGGTTCCATAAAGTTTATATGAGGGCTCTGTTAAATTTTCATAAATATGATAATTCTTACTTTATGTAAATTAATTCAGAGAAAGTGGAACCTATAAAGTTTCCAATAAATTTTGTAAAGCTACTACATGCAAAAACAAGGAAAAGAAAACAGATTAATCTCACTCATCCCACAAATATTTTAAATACACTACAAACAAATCCAGCCAATGGAGACAAACCATAACCACAAAAAAGTGACTTTAAGTGTTTAATTTTATTTCATAAAATTACATCACTATAATTCACCATGCTAGTGGGTAAAGATGGAGAAAACTTATGATCAACAAGCATTCCCAAAATGCATTTGATAAATTTTTAAAAATCATAATTCCTATTTAAAACTACCACTGCCAACAAATGGGTAGAAAATAATTTTAAGTCATGGTAACAAATTGCATGTTATTACTTAAAAAAGAAAAAAAAAGTGACAGAAAGGGGAAAAGCAGGGAGGGAGGCACTTCAACTTAGTGTGAACTTTCCTGTAGTGTAAACCCTCACTACATTTCAATGGTAGTAATATCTCTCTAGTCAATGGTCCTTCCTGAAGCAACTTATCTACCAGATAATGCCAAGGCTTAGAACCGTTTCACCTATAAAGATTTTTCATTTTCCTTGAACCTCTTTCCAGTTTCTTTTAGTTGAAGATTTTATAATAGACACAAAAGTATGTAAATAATTGGCTACTATAAAGAGGAAAACAAGCTATGGGAAAATATAGGTAGCAGATCTGCAAAGTATTCACATCTTTAATTTGTACGAAATAACTGTACATCATGTTTTTACAATATACAAAGTAACAAAGTAGATACTTGAAAATAGCTAATGTACATTTGAACACCCTTTCAAGGTAAGCAAGTAAAAAGAATGAAAAATAATTTTTACTGAATCATATCAATAATGGCTTAAAAGTCATTTGATTCTCAAAACTGGTAGTAAAACAGGGACTCTGAAGCACTCATGATGGTGTGCAAATGAGTATGGTTTTTATAGAGAGTAACCCAGCAGTCTAATTTAAGAGTATATTTTCACATGGTTATTTATTTATTTTTTTTAATTTGACATAAGAGGCATTTGGGTGGTTCAGTAGGTTAAGTGTCCTACTCGTGATTTTGCCTCAGGTCATGATCTTACAGTTCGTGAGTTCGATCCCCAACTCAGGCTCTGACAGCAGAACCTGCTTGGGATTCTCTCTCCATCTTTCTGTGCCCAAACTCCTGCTTGGTGTCTCTCTCTCTCTCTCCCCCTCCCTCTCTCAAAATAAATAAACTTAAAAAATAAAATAAAATAAATTCTTAAAAAATTCGATTTAGTAAAATATTCACAAATTGTATTCCTCACAGCTATATTTATATATGAGCACCCATTTGAAATTAAATCTCAATGATGAGCAAATGGCTAAATTGTGGAAATACAGCATAACTCCTTCAGTTAGTGTAAAGACATTAAAAACTACAACTGGGAATATTTTTAATGCCCCAGGAAAAACCTAATGATACATTTTAAATGAAAAACACATAAAGACACACACACACACATACCTAAAGTGTTAATATAATAGATATTTCAAATATACATGCTTACACATATGCCTACAGAAAGAGAGAGAAATATGACTGAGATGAGGACATCTATGCTAAAATTTTAACAGTGGCTCATTCTATTTATTCTAATTTGAGATGATTTTATCTTTATATTTTATGTAATTTCTCACTGTCCTAAATAATCTTGTAATTTTCTTTATAATCACAAAAATGGTTTAAAGTTGATTTTAGTGGGGCACCTGGGTGGCTCAGTTGGTTAAGCATCCGACTTCAGCACAGGTCATGATCTCAAGGTTCGTGGGTTCGAGCCCCATGTCGGGCTCTGTGCTGACAGCTCAGAGCCTGGAGCCTGTTTCAGATTCTGTGTCTCCCTCTCTCTCTGCCCCTCTCCCGCTCACTCTCTCTCTCTCAGAAATAAATAAAAACATTAAAAAAAATTTTTTTAAAATAAAGTTGATTTTAGTAAAGTACATAACCTCTGATTCAGTAATGACTCCTTTGAAATTTCACCCCAATGAAATATATTCAAGGAAAATTAAATATACATGCAAAAACATATTCATTGAAATATTATTTAAAAATGAAAAAATGTAATTAATTTTAATGTCTTGACCATGGAATTGCCAACATATCATATGAGGAAGAAAGATGATTTTTCTACAGCATACGATGGTCAAAATGATTGTGCATGAGAGATTCATAATTATAGATGACAAACTGAGGGTTGCTGGAGTGATGAGTGGGGGGATGGGCTAAATAGGTTTTAGGGAATTAAGGGGAATAGGCTAAATTGGCTAAATGGGAACTAAGGAGGGCACTTGTGATGAGCACTGGGTATTATATGTAAGTGATGAGTCACTAAAATTCTACCCCTCAAATCAATATTATAGTATATGTCAACTAGAATTTAAATAAAAACTTGAAACAACAAAACCAAATGAGTTATGGATGTGTAGAAGACTTGATTGTTTTGTTCTGAAGTCCAACAACATAAATGTAGAACTTGAGGCTTCTCCATCCCAGGTGTACTGATACCACTTAGACAATTGCAAAAGGCAAGGTTTCCTCCACATTGTAGCATCTTTCTGGTTCAGACCACCTTCACTTTGTGATAACATCTAGATGTGTTACTAGGAGATATGGAAAGAGTGAAAACCAAATCCTCATCCAAGCTTTGTGTTCAGAGATAAAAAAAAGAAACTAAAATTAGTTACATATTTTATCCCTAACTATATGCTAATCAAATCAAAGAAGCTGCAACAAGTTTGAAAGCAAAAGAAAACTGTTTCAGCCCGTGGAATTGCATAATACCCAACACTAGGAAAACGAAGCTTGTTGGGATAACACAAAGTCAAGCCTGGGACCAGGAGAAGGCAGTGGACTAGAGTCATCTTTCTCCCCAACTGAACTCAGCAGATCTTTCAAATTTCATTATTAGAGTAACTCCCACTTAAATCCCCCACCTTATAATTTATAATCATTAGTTAAACATCCTAGCCTCAGTTACTTCATCCCTAGAACAGGACAATAATGTTCCTCACAGTTTCTGTTTTCTGGGAGAGAAAAGTGATGCAGGACACGAAAACTCAACATTGTCTGGCACATAGTAGTTTTCACACAAAGATTATATTACTATTAATCTATTGCACATATACTGTTATAATCAGAGCCATCTTCTTAGACATGTAATCTGTGCAGTCACATAAGGAACTACATTCAGAAAAATTTCCATGTGTGATTTAAAGCTTTGCAGTTGCAAACTTCAAATTCTTTTTTAATTTTTTAATGTTTATTCATTTTTGAGAGATGGAGAGAGATGGGGCATGTGTGGGGGAGGGTCAGAGAGAGAGAGGGGGACACAGAATCTGAAGCAGACTCCAGGCTCTGAGCTGTCAGCACAGAGCCTGATGTGGGGCTCAAACCCACAGACTGCGAGATCATGAGCTGAAGTTGTACACTTAACCAACTGAGCCACCCAGGTGTCCCATAAACTTCAAATTCTTAATAATTTTTAAAGAACAGGCTTTAAATTTTCATTTTGCATTTAGTGTTTACCAATTATGTAGCTGGTGCTGGTCAGAATAAGGAATCACTTGACTTTATCAACACAATTTGATTATTTTGACTTGTCACAGTACTATTTTATGAATTATCACTCTTATATAATCCAGGACATGTGATTTATCCCCAATTAATGAAATCTATGGCTACCACGATTCACATAATCTCTTTAGGATAAGGAAATATGTAATATTATAATGCTTATAATATAGCATACTATAATATGGAATTAATATAATGTGACAATATAATATATAATATTATAATAGGGTATCTTCTGGATTCAATCATTTTTCAAAGGAGTACAGTCTTCACTTAGATCAAAATGATTTGAAATCACACTAAAGATTTATGGCAATTTTAGAAAATGACAATTACAATTTATTGGATGGAATGATGTATGATGAAAGTACTTTGTATAGCATACAGTGCTATGCTAAAAGTACTTTATTTATTTAATTAGTTAGGACATGGGGAAGGTTCATGTAATTTTTT
This sequence comes from Crocuta crocuta, assembly GCF_008692635.1. Classification (NCBI taxonomy): domain Eukaryota; kingdom Metazoa; phylum Chordata; class Mammalia; order Carnivora; family Hyaenidae; genus Crocuta; species Crocuta crocuta. Next base: position 2,343,764 of record NW_027527388.1, on the reverse strand, counting down.
TATGGTGAAGCAGAACACTTACATATTAGTCATTATGGGAAGTCATAATTATCCAAGCTTCTGCAAAGTAAAAAACTTGGATACTAATTAGTAATTGAATAATTACTCATTTACTTTTGTCACTTTAAAAAAATGTCTACTACTGTATGTATGTGTTTAAAACACATTTTAAAAAGTAGAATTTAGTTAAAAGCAGAATTCAGTAAAGGACAGAACTTATCTGCCTTGTTGAAGTCATAAAGGATCAGGATCAGATTTTTGAATTGTATCTGACAAGAAATTGATAGCAAGTACAGAAGAGAGGAGTGTTTAGTTCTGTTAGAAATCCATAGTAAATGATTTTTTAGCGGTTTCTTTCTAGGTCAGCACTTTACAAACAGTTTTTCAAAGTTCTAGTTAAAATGTGCTGCTAACATTAAGATATGAAAATGTATTAATCTGAACATCTTTCAAATATGTTCCAAATTCCATAGCTGTGAGTTGATGTCTATATCTCATAATTTGTTTTTTTTTAATTCTTCAATGCATATAAATTGTAAGCAAGATGTAATGACATTTGGACAAATAACCTAAGTGACAACAATTCTTTTGGCAATTCCCAGAAATGATCAGTTACAGAAATTAAGTAACAGCTGTTAATTAGTGCTATTATAAAAGGTACTAGTTTCTTAAAAGCAGAAGACAATAGCTGGATAAAAATACTACCACACATCTTTGCGCAACTGCTCAGAAAAGTAACTGGAAACATTAGTAACATGAATATTCAATCCATGTCTCATGGTGGAAAACTGAATGGGCTAACCAATGTTGTAAAATGAGATAGGACAAGGGCACTTGGGTGGCTCAGTCAGTTAGGTGTCCAACTTTGGCTCAGGTCATGATCTCACTGTTTGTGAGTTCGAGCCCCGCGTTGGGCTCTGTGCTGACAGCTCAGAGCCTGGAGCCTACTTTAGATTCTGTGTCTCCCTCTCTCTTTGCCCTACTCTGCTTGCTCTCTGTCTCTCTCAAAAATAAACATTATTATTATTTTTATATGAGATAGGACAGGAGCAAAGAGGTCATAGAAGGGACCTATCTTACATTTTACAACCTTCTGTTAAATAGTGATGGGGATTAAAGAGATGACTTGTGATGAGCACCAGGTGTTGTAAGGAATTGTTGAATCACTATATTAGTATAACTGAAATGAATATTACACTGTATGTTAACTAACTAGAATTTAAATAAAAACTTAAAAAATAGACCCTTCTGACTGAAAATTAGCAAATTGGTTTGTTTTTCATATCTTTTTGCCTAAAAGGGCAAAAAAAAACCCAGCCCAGATGCAGGGATCAAGTCAATTTTTATAAGTTTATTTATTTTGAGAGAAAGAGAGAGAGTAAGAGAGAGATAAGAGTGTGTGTGTGTGTGTGTGTGTGTGTGTGTGTGTGTGTGTATGAGTAAGGAGGGGCAGAGAGATAGACGGAAAGAAAAAAAATCCCAGGCAGGGTCTACCTTGTCAGCTCAGAGCCTGACATGGGACTAAAACTCACAAACTGTGAGATTATGACCTGAGCCAACATCAAGAGCCAGACACTTAACCAACAGAGCCACCCAGGTGCCCCAGATTAATTTTTTTTTAAAGTTTACTATATGGCTGCCATATTAAAACTGCAGTGTAATACAGTGTGGAAGATTAGGGTAATGGCTGGGAATAAAACATGAATATGAAATATCAAAATCTTGAGAGGTTTTAAAAAATAAGCTAATATTCCCTCTCTATTTTACTTTCCTATTTTTTGGAGAGACAGTGTGAGCAGGGGACAGGGACAGAGGGAGAGAGAGTATCTTAACCAGGCTCCATGCTCAGCATGGAGCAGGATCTAGGGCTCGATCCCATGACCCTGGGATCATGACCTGAGCCAAAATCAATTGTCAGATGCTCAAATGACTGAGCCAGTCAGGCTATCTTTCCCTCTTTATTTTGATGAAGATATTGTTCAGCTTATACTTCACTAATTGTTAATATATATAAAAGCTGGTGGTTTTGCATCTTTATTATCTTGTCATCTTACTAAATGGTTTGTATTCATCTAAGAGATTTTTCATTGAGTTATTGAATATTTTATGTATGCAATCATATTAGCTCTGAGCAAAAACATTAATTTTTACTCAATATTTACACTTGTTTTTCATATCTCATGCCATTGTCTACAAGGTCTGAAACATGAATAGCCTTCTTTCAATGGGTATAGTAAAGGCTATCTCTGTCTTATTCCTAAATTGAATGGTAACTTTTTAAACATTTTGTTAGTGCTGTTGTCTTTCTTGTTTGTTTGCTTTGGTTCTGATTTCATCATGTTCAATTAGTTTCTATCCGTTTCTATTTTCCTTAGTTTTTAAATCATTAGTGCTTGCTACAGTATGTATCCATTTTTGGGTTCTGTTGATAAATTATATTTTTTCCTCAAAATGATGTTGAAATTTTAGAGGATTCTGATTAAAAACCTTGCTCAATTTGTAGGAAAAATAAAGTCGAATCCCTGACTTTCATTATATACAAAAAGGTAATCTAGATGATTTACGTATTAATGTCAATGGTAATCATTTATAATGGAGAAAATATAAAATAATATTTTATATCTCTGGAACAAAGAAAAAATACCTAAACAAAACACAATTGAAAAAAGAAGTTAGAAGTCAAGGATAGGAATACAGCGAACTTAATTAGTGTAATGTAGCACATCACAGACAAAATTGACAAATAAGAAACAATCGCAATATTAAATGCCTACAAGCGATCTTTGTTATAGCCATTTTGGAAATAAATTTCATAGTATTTAGAGAAATAGGCTATACATGTGTCTTACAATTCAACAATTTGAAACCTAGCTCTGTCCAGGAGAAAAGCTCACACAGATTACTAACTATATACACACAAAGTGGTTCATTGTAGGTTGGTCTATTCCAGTTAGGAATTGGAGGGAACTCGCTTGTCTGACACTAGGTGAATGGCTCGATAAAGCACTAGAGTTCCTTAGAGAAGAATACACTGTAACAATGAAAAGCAGTGAACAGCACGAATAGAGCTTAAAATCAGTGTTGAGTGTTAATAGTATAGAATACTAAAAAGGATTTACAGCAAAATGCAATGAAAACATACACATTTAAAACAATACTGTTTTTTTCTAACATATGCATCCAAACAGGTCACGACATATAAAAGGATTATCAGGTGTTTTAGTGATGGGGAGGAGGATCTGCTTAGCTTGAGATCAGGCATGGGGAGTGGATCCCTTCTACAAAGTTTGGGAAGACTTTTTATAAAAAATATTTAGGTCTATATTTATTTGGTTGTATACTTAGAGGGATTTAAAAAATAGTATCAATTTTATAGAAACATTTACAGAACAGTACTCAGAACTCTTGTTTTTGCTATCTTCTATTATCTGGAATCCTCAATATTCAGAATTTTGCCATATTTGGTCTATTATTCATTGGTCAGGATGCCTCATCAACCCTTAGCACTTTAGTAACTATTTCCTAAAAAGAGCACTTTCCCATATAACTACAATGCGACCATCAATATCAAGAAATTAACACTAATTTAATACTACCACCTAAGTTACAAATTTTGCTGATTGTCCTAACAATGGCCATCATAGAATTAGAATCTGACACAAGATCATTCATTGCATGTAATTGTCACAACTCCCCGGCCTCTTTCACCCAAGGAGTTTCTCAGGGTTTTTTTTTTTTCTTGTTTTTTATAACCTAAATATATTTAAGAATACAAATCAGTGATCTTTTGAATGTACCTGAATTTGAGTTGCTCTGCTGTGTTTGGATGAGCATCTTCACAATTCGTAAAATGGTAGAAATACTACTGAAATGGTGGCTATGTCCTTCTCTGTGTATCATATCAAGAGGCACATTCAGCAATGCCAACTTATACCACTTAATTTTGAGGTGTATGCTAGCCTTCTCCACTGCTAAGTGATTATTATTAGTTGCCATTCCATTGAATTGAAGAACTTAATATTTATATCCTGAATTTATTTGTACATGATTCATTTATTTATTCATATCACTAGGTGTTATGGGCAGAATTGTGGCCTCCCCAAAATGTCTATGTTGAAGTCCTAACCGCCAGCACTTCAGAATGTGATTGTATCTGGAGACAGAATCTCTAGAGGTAGATAAATTAAAATAAGGTCCTTATTGTTCACCTTACTCCATTATCACTGGCTTTTGTATAAGAGGAAACTTGGACACAGTCCAGCAGAGGGAAGAACATGTGAAAACAAAGGGAGAAGATGGCCATCTACAAACACAAGAGATAAGTGTGAAACAGAGCCTTCCCTCATGGCCCTCAGAAGGAACTAGCTGTGCCAACAGCTTAATCTCAGACTTAAGCCTCCAAAACTGTGAGGAAATAAAGAAAAATGATATGAGTCTTATTCCTTTGAGAAACATACTGTCTGCTTAGTGTACAGGGCAAGTAAATCATCAGTTCAAGTGATTTCAGTATGCCACAAAGCAAATGAGCAGTGAGTAACAAGAAATGGTAGTATAAAAGCTGGTCAGCCCAAGTGAAAATGTGTTGGTCTGCCTTTATAATGTATTCAATGGGAAGACCCTGAAAGATTATAATTATGTTCACAGAGGTTTGATACAGCCTCAGCTTTCCTTCAATCATAAATTAAAATGTTGCTAAGTCCCATTGGAAGTATTTTCTCAGTTATTTTTGCAATCAGTGTCTTTCTCTCCACAGCCACTGCTACTTTTCTAAATTCACTTTTATTACTTATTGCTGGAATTATTGCCATCATCCTCTAATTGATTCTCCCTTGTAAATGTACTCATTCTCCTATGGAAAAGCTTTCAATGACTGCTCAGATCCTTCAGGTTAAAATTCCATCTTCTTAGCTTACCTTCCACCTAAGGAGGCCTTTCTTTATTCTTCTCCTGTTTACCTCTGCATGTCCATCAACTATTTCACCCACACTAGCAACATAAGCTTTGTCAGTTGCAATGAACTTCAAATTTGCTGTAGGGACCATATATTTCCATACTTTCATGGCTACATATATTCTATTCATTTTTCTTGGAGTTTCCTTTTCCCTATTCCATGTTTCTTTTGATTTTGTCTTTCAAGACCAGCTCCCACAGTACCTCCCCCTCCCTTCTTAGTCACCTCCAGTTTTTCTCAGGTGCTTCTGCCTACACTGAAGGAACACCCATCCTGTAATGAGAGTCATGCCTACCTACTAGTAAATTTGGGTGTTTTGAGGAATATTTGAATTATCTGTAGTTATCTACTGCTCCATAACTAATTACCCTGAAGAATAACAGCTTAAAATTTTAAAAATATATTTTTATCTCATAGTTTCTGTGGGTCAAGAATTCAGGAGCAGATTAACCAAGTCATTCAGGCTCAGGGTCCCTTATGAGGTTTCAGTCAAGGTGTGGCTTTGGGCTGAAGTTATCTGAAGGCATGACTTGAGCAAGAGGATTCCCTTCCAATATGGTTCACTCAATGCCTTCTTTTTTAATTCTTTCTCTTTTTTTTTTTTACATTTAAATTCCAGTTGGTTAACTACACTGTAATATTTTTTTCAGGTGCACAGTATAGTGATTCAGCACTTCCATACAATAAACTGTACGCTTCACAGCAAGTGTACTTCTTGATCTCCATCACCTACTTAACCCATCCCCCACCCACCTCTCCTCTGGTAACCACATGTTTGTTCTCTCTAGTTAAGAGTCTGTTTCTTGGTTTGCCTCTCTCTCTCTCTCTCTTTTTCCCTTTGCTCACCTGTTTTGTTTCTTAAAGTCCTCATATCCGTAAAATCATATGGTATTCGTCTTTCTGTGACTGACTTATTTCTCTTGGAATAATACTCTCTAGCTCCATCCATGTCATTGTAAATGGCAAGATTTTGTCCTTGTTGATGGTTAAGTAACATTCCATTGTATATATATTTCTTTATCCATTTGTCAGTTAGTCATTGGACACTTGGGGCTATCTCCACAGTTTGGCTATTAGAGATAATATTATTATAAACATTGGGATGCATGTATAACTTTGAATTAGTATTTTTTGTGTTCTTTAAGTAAATACCTACTAGTGCAATCTCATACTTAGTAGTTCTATTTTTAACTTTTTGAAAAACCTCCATACTATTTTCCAGAGTGGCTGCACCAGTTTGCATTCCCACCAACAGCATAAGAGGGTTCCCCTTCCTCCAAATTCTTGCCAACATCCATTGTTTGTTGTGTTGTTGATTTTAGTCATACTTATAGGTGTGAGGTAATATCTCATTGTAGTTTTGATTTGCATTTCCCTGATTATCATGACACTGACCATCTTTTCATGTATCTGTTAGCCATGTAGATGTTTTCTTTGAAAAAAAAATGTCTATCAACAAAACTAAAAGGCAACACATGGAATAGGAAAAGATATTTCCAAATGATATATCTAATGAAAGATTAGTATCCAAAATATAGAAAGAGCTTATAAAACTCAACACCCAAAACAAATAATCCAACTAAAAAGTGGACAGAAGTCACTCAATATCTTTTGAAAGGAGACCTTAGTTGCAGCTATTGACAGAAGACTAGTTCCTTGTCGTTGGCCCTCTCTATAGTGATAACTTGAATGTCCGCACTACATAGCACTTGGCTTCCCCCAAAGCAAATAATCTAAAAGTGAAACCAATATTGTGATGATTTCTACGACCCTCGCTGGAACTCATATTTCATCTTTTCATCAATATCATATTGGTTACACAAGTATTCTCTAGCCATAGAAGAGAGAACTACACCAGGGTGTTGTGGACTATCATGAAGGGTATAATACTGAAAAACTTTAATATTATGTAAGATTGTATTAATTATATAATAATATCTTAGAATCCCCTAAATTATTCTAATTGTAGAAGAGAGTTTCCCTGAACATTTTTGCCTTCCAGGATATTTCAATTTAAAATAAAGGGAATAACTTTTAACATTATTAGTACTTTTATGTGATGTATGCATATATATGTTTTACATGTTTCCCCTTTAAAACTGTATTTTAATTTATGAGTAGTTATTTAAAGAAAATCTCATTCTATCATAAAGAAAAAAGTAGTAAGAAGATGACATTTTCTATCAAGTAGTTGTGTGGCCTTGGATGATCGTCTCTGTAGATGATCTTCATTGTGCTCCGGCTTTGTCACAACTCAGATGAGTAATATAACTAATTGTTTTTATATCTCATGAGACTATTGTGAGTGTAAAGAAGATTACTGATAATAAGCAGCAATGAAAAGTTAAATGACGATGAAAAGGTAAGATGTCTTCATTAAGTGATTTGCAAACATGCCTCATAATGGTATTTGAGTATTTGTAATTACCTAGCATGCCTTACATACAAATCTTAACTAATGTTGTACAACACCAATTATAGGTGACTTACCAAGGCATCTTTTGCTACCAGATCAGCTCATCAAGGACCTAGCTAAATTCACATTGCCACACATAGAGACAATATTGATCTTCAGGTATCATTTATCTTTATGCAGCAACCTTTATCATTTATGCACACAGAGCTTGCATAAATGCAAGTGAAATGAAAGCCAAATAGGAATAAAACTGGAAATGTATATAAAAATTCACATCTGTGTGTCTATAAGTCACAGTATTTTTTAAAGCCTTAATATTTCAGTGGTATTAATCTGATTAAGAATGTAAAATGGGAGAGCAGGAAAGTAGCTTTCAGAGGGAACTCAAAATAGTGGCCTTTGCTACATACAAAATTTTAGTTGTATTGTGGACCTCGATTGAATTTATTTTTTTTCCTCTAAAATCATGTACTATTCTAGAAAGAAGTTTTGAGTCTACAAATCATCACTTGTATAAAGTATTTTGAATTTATTTCACAAAGTATACAGTGACTTGTCATTGAACATCATTTTTAATGATTTATCACTAGTAACTTGTTTCTTCTTTAATTATGTTTAGAGCAAAAACAAAGAAACCATTTGAGTCATTGCAGTTGTAAGCCTCGGAAATTTTGGAAAATATTTAATATGGAGTTTGTACACTCTAGTTTGCAACTTTAAAGAAAGTTAATAGAAGCAATGCCATCTGCTCAAATTTCAGTGTTTTGTTCAAATACTGAAGGTTCTATTAAAAATAAGAAGAAGAAGACAGCATAATCAGGCCTGATGAGAATGATGTAGAAGTTGCAACACAGATGAGGAGTATTATCAACCCAGAAATCTATAACATTGGCTTAGAGGCTCTGTGATGGGTGACAAGGAAACTGATATTAACCATGGAATGAAAGTAATTCACTTTATGGAATGGTGAAATATTTATTAACAAGTTCCCCATCATAACTTGGAAGGCAAGTAATGTTGATGCAGGGGAGGAGCCTGGAAAATAGAATGTTAGTAGTGTGTGCTATGTGTCGCTGGGTGGACTTTACAACACCTTAAAAGAAACATAATTTCAAGAAGAATAAAGCATTTCCAAGTTAAAAGAAATAAAGTGGAGTGAAAAAAAATCCAACAATATCCCCATGCCCAACACTGAGCTATAAAAATGAAAATTTTACAAGATTCTGCATAGAGGCAAGAACCAAAACACCATTTGCTCTTTTATTCATTACTTAAACTCTTTGAATGGTGCACAGCCATTTGGACAAAATGGCTCTGGAGAAAGAGAAAAAGGCTCTGTCTCTCCCATGAAAGCTTAACAGAACAAAGCACCTGTAATTATTTTGAGAGCATGAAGAATAAGAGCTGTGGGGATGGTAAAGGACAGAATGTAGGGAAATAGAAAAAATTTAGGAAGTATATCCATAAAAGAACAGAATGTAGCTGTTGGCACATGAAGCCGACTGGAATCAAATAGATGAGAAGCCAAGTGTTTTAGAGAGTCATTCTGCCAAAAGGAGCACCAGCCTAAACTAAAAGATTGTGACTTTCCTGGAATAAAGCCATTGTCAGGTCTTCAATCTTTTACAGGCAGAAACCAGTTCAGTTCTCAAGGAAGATACTCATAGTCATAATACTCAACTCCTTTCTAGTCAAAGAACATAAGAAAGGAAAACCCTCCTGTAACAATGAACTGAGGACCACCCTTTCTAGGGAGCAGGACTGAGCCGAGTCAGAAAAGCACTTCTGTTCCCTAATGTCTGCCAAGAAAGTTATTGGAATTGATATTACTATGACATTTCTCTCACTCTTCTTTCTGTGTTTGAGTGCTTATTGTGACTCTCTTGAACCATTTATCGGTTGTAAAGTGAGTCTGTGAGATAGATAACTTGTCTTTTTGTTTATTATTCTCAAGAGTATCCACACAGGGAACTATCCAGAGATTGCCATTCATCACCCTTAATAAAGGGATATTAAGAGATCCTGAACATTAAGCCTGATGCTATGGCTCATTGGAACTTTTGGATTGTCTTTCTCGGACAAAAGTGAAGGGGATTTTTGTTTGGAAGTGAGAGTGAACTGAATATCTGGTAAACAAAAGAGGAAACTCTGGTGGTGATTAATAGTGCACACAGATACCCTACGTTCCTCACCTAGCCACACAGCAGGATTGTAATTCCAGCTGGTTAAAACTCATCATTTACAAAGATGCGATCAATTCCCATCTACGTGTACCCGGTCTCAGATTTTTTTTTTTTAATGCTCGTATGTAAAAACGCCTTTTCTGATAAAGACTATTTCTGTGAATCATCTTTTTTCTCTCCTTCAAATGGTGAAATTTTCAGCGTTCATCTGTGACCCTGCCCTCAAACTACTTGCTCTCTGAGTGATCTTTTCTTAATTTTATGGCTTCACCTATCAACTGTACTTTTGATGAATATTAAATTCCAGTCTAGATTTCTCTACTGAATTTCAAGCTCAAATATCCAATACCTAATAGGTCATTATTACTACAAATTGAATTGATTGTTTCTACTGCTGAAAATATGGTTGTCTTCTGATATTTATCTTCTCACTGACAGTCACTGAAAAATCAAAAACTATGGAATTCTCCTAGATCCTTTTCTCTGTATCTAATCGCTCACCAAATCATGCCATTCTATTACTTTAGTATCTCCAGTTAATGTTTAAAGTATGAGTCCAATCCTTATGCTAGTTAAACTGATTGGGTTAATATCACTTTTTAAATTCCATTCTGACTGAACGCATTAAAGTGTTACCTTAACAGAAAACCACACCTGCCTTAAACTGAAGAGGTATGTCTTCTCTGTTCCTGCCATTACTTATTTCACTATCTCATGGCCTTGACATCCACTGAAGTTTCAGACCCAAAGAATTCAGAATATTATTTGAGAGAGAAAAGGAACATCAGTGATTATGATAAAATACAATAATTCTGCAGCAGAGGTTTACAGCAAGTAATATTGAGAAAAGATATATTTGGAAATCACCCCACTTGAGGAAATAAGGAAACTCTTTTAAGAGCATTGTATTATGCTACTTTTTGTTCATTTCACAGATATTTACAATGAGACTCCTCAATGACAAGTCATCTTGTTTTCTCTCTCAGGCAACTTTGCTATAGATTGAAATATAACTATGGAGAGGAACAGACAGCATCCCTCTTGAGTTCGCTAAAGAAATAAGTGAGAAATAATGGCATAGGGTATAATGTTAGGGGAAAAAAACACCATCATTCTCTAGAAGAGTAACAAGACTGAATTGCAAAGTACCTATTGGAAACTGTGGAATATAAATCTGGAAACATCAAAGTTGGACTAGATTGCAGAAGACCTTTCATACTTTGCCATACTTCTGGAACCTTCTCCTTGTAACGACAGAAACCCTAAGTAAGGCAACCACCTTCCAGAGAAGGTGGCGCCTGAGTTGGTAACTGAATCTTCTCTGTGTTCCAACCCTCAGGGCAAACAAGTGTCTTTAGTTCAGTTTAAGAGCAGTGGCTTTCCCTTAAGGTAATATTTTAATGCATTTAGTCAAAATGAAAATTAAAAGGTGAAATTAACCCAAAAACTCAATTAAAATAAGACAGGAGTCAGACTTTACACAGATCAAATTGTGCCTTAGTCAGGAGTGCTCAGAACATAGAAATAAGTAGAAAATAAGAAGGAATCAAGAGGGTGGAGTAAAGAAACATAACACTGTTTTAATGTTGGATTTTTTTATAGATAGAAGAATCCATTTCTAAATTTTTACATGTCAATTTCCCCAAATTCACATGTATTATTTTATAATCAGTAGTAATAAAGATACTAATAAATGTGTTAGTGACCTTCAACAGACTTTTTGGGGAAACAAGATGATAAAGAAACATTTATTTGTATTTGACATATCTTAGGAGAGAAATAGTCATATTAGAGAAAAACACATGTCCTCATTGCCTTCAACCCTCTCTACTGAGTCATGAATTACTAACTGGAATGGGTTGTTCAAGTATTCAAATATGATGGGCTATTTGTCATATTTCACTATTTTTTGTTAAATTGGGAGACTTCTAACAACCAATGGGTAGAGAAAGTTGAAAAGAAGAAACAAGCCAAGAATATGCTAATATGGACTCCACATGATCTTTTAAAAATTGAGAATGTAACAAAATATTTCTGTTCAAGTCGCTTTTTGTCAGGAAAGAGGGAAGGAAGGAAGGAAGGAAGGAAGGAAGGAAGGAAGAGAAAGAAAGAAGGAAAGAAAGAAAGAAAGAAAGAAAGAAAGAAAGAAAGAAAGAAAGAAAGAAAGAGAAAAAGAAACAGCTTATAACTATTCAGTAAATATAGTGAGTTTATACATATACTTTAAGTAATATTATTTGCCAATCATTTTCCTTGAACAGGCACTGACAAGGAAAACTATGAAAGTTTAAATGTATACACATTTTAAGTCATTCAAATTGGTTGTTTGCTATAATAAAGGCAAGCTACTTGGCTGATTATTTGATATTTCAAATTTAACTGTATACCACACAAAAACCTGCACTCAAATGATTATAGCAGCTTTAATTATAATTGCAACAAGATGTCCTTCAGTAGGTGAATAGACAAATAAATTGTGATACACCCAGACATTGGAATCTTATTCCGTGCTAAAGGTTAATGAGCTATCAAGCCATGCCAAGACATAGAGGAAACGTAAATGCGTATTACTATGTGAAAGAAGCCAACCGTAAAATGGTTACATATTGTACGATTTCAACTATATGGCATTCTGGAAAAGGCAAAACTATGGAGACAGTGAGAAGATAAGGGTTGCCAGTACTTTGGGAGGAGAAGGAGGAGGAACAGGAAGAGCACAGATGATTTTTAGGGTGAAATACTCCATATGACAACATAATGATGGGTACATGTCATTAATCATTTGTCAAAACCCATAAAACAGGCAACACCAAAGTGACCTGTACTTTGAACTATGGGCTTTGGTGATGATGATATGTCAATGTAGCTTTATCAATTGCAAAATATGTACCATCTGGTGGTGGATGGTGGTGGTGGAAAAGCTCAACACATGTGGGCGCAGGGGGTGTATGGGGTATCTTTGCATCTTCCCCTCACTTTTGCTGTGAACCTAAAAACACTCTTAAAAAATAAGTTTTAATTTAAAAACTTTAACTGCATTGGGGCACCTGGGTGGCTCAGTTGGTTAAACCTCCAACTCTTGGTTTCAGCACTGGTCATGCTCTCAAGGTTCATGGGAGCTGGACGCATATTGGGCTCTGTATTGAGAGCACAGTGCCTGCTTGGGATTTTCTCTCTCACCCTCTCTTTCTCTTCCCCTCCCATGCATACTCATTCTCTCTGTCTCTCAAAAATAACTGAATAAAATTTTTAAAAAATTTTAAATAGAAAAATAAAAATATAAAAAACTTTGTATGGAGCACAAGTAATTTTTCTAAAGTCTTTTAATGCATTTTCATGTTAATAATATAAATAAAATGTTCAACAACATCTCAAAGTCTTTAAGTATAGATTTTTTTATTTATTAAAAAAAATTTTTTTTAATGTTTGTTTTATTTTTGTGTGTCATAGGCCGGCTCCGGCCAGGTCCAGGGGTCCCTGAAGGATGGACAGTGTTGGTGAGATTGAGAGAGAGAGAGAGAGAGTGAGAGAGCCCCCAGAGTCTTTCTGGTCACCAGGCAGGCATCTCCGCTCTGACTGGGGCTCAACTTTATTTTATAATTAAGTATTTGGGGGATGGCACCGAAGTGGCATTTGCCTTAGACAATGATATCTGATGACAAACTTCTTTGATATGTAAGAATTTCCCAGAAAATAGATTTGTAGAAGACTCTTGCATAGCCTTTATCAATAGTGATTGAGGTAGGGGATTTAGATGCTTATCCTATGGGGAAGGAAGGTATCTTTAGCATACCAGACAATGTCTTTAGCATAAAAAGGGTGAAGTTACTTCTTTGTGAGCAGGGGTCAATAGCTTGTTTGTTTAAGGTGGGAGTATCAAGAAAAACAGGTCTTTCAGGGAACACCTTTGCTCTGCTAGTCACAAAAGAAGAAATTCCTCAATAGGTTCCTTCACAGAGAGCAATCAGCATATTCAAGGCCAAAATAAGTCACTCACAAGATGCTCCAAGCAGAAACAATTGGGTGGGAGTGGATATCTGTCCTTAACTCTAAATTAGGCTCTTTGTCTCAGGGCCAGACTCAATTGTAACTCTTGTGTTCTTAGCCCCCTTTATTATGTAAGTCTTGGATCTGCAAGGCCCACAGGAAGAGCCTTGTGACAGTCATCCACAGTGCTTTCATCTGAAGTGTCTTTTGAAAAGGCAAGAATATGCTTTTCCTTAGGAGCCATCTGAGGGGAATATCAGTCTGATCTGGAATATTGTGAGGCCTGGTCAATACCAGCAGCCTCATTTCCAATATGAGCCAGTAGTAGCAGAAGGAGATACCAGTTTTCGTTTCTCATGGCAGGAGCTGTGCAAACGCTGCCATTTCCTCACTGTGACTGTCATCCAGTGAGGTCGGTGCTGCTCCCAGCATTTGTGTGTGAAAGAGACCAAGCACGAGCGGGAAAGGAGCAGAGAGAGACACAAATTTCAAAGCAGGCTCCAGGCTCTGAGCTGTCAGCACAAAGCCCGATGCAGGTCTCAAACTCATGAACCGCAACATTGCAACATCATGACCTGAGCCGAAGTCAGACGCTTAACCAACTGAACCACCCAGGTGCCCCATAAATATATTTTTAAACATTATTTCTTATTTTCTTTTGAGGATGACTACAATTTGGATCAGTTCTTATGGAGGATTATTTCATACTCTAGACCTGAAAAAAAAAGACAACAGAAAGAAAAATAAAATGTGAGGTATATTTTAATCATACCTGTGATACGTTAATGAACATGAGACAGTAGTAAGCTGTAAGTCGTAGACGTCCTTGGAAGCACCGCATAGGTCCTGAGCATCTAGGAGAGCAAAGCGAAATTTAGCAGAGTTACAGATTTCAAGTTCAGCATTACGTTTTAGAATTATCCTTTTTGACACTAGACTGAGTAAAGTAGGTAGAGAAAGTCTCCAAGAAACAGCCCTTAGCATGTGACAAGTAGGGAGAAAATATGTTATACATGTATCTTTGTATCTGCACACACTTTGTAGTACAGATCTAATTTTACCTGATGAGCCCCTAGATAAAAAAACAAGCAAACAATACACACACACACACACTCACGCACACACATATGCATGCACATGCACGCACAAACATAAAAATCAGAGGAAAAAGAGCCAAAGGATAGCATATCGTGCAATCCTTCATATGTTTGCTCTATATTCTTTGATTTTATGTACACCCTGGTGTCTTTTCAATTTTCCAGATAACAAAATAAGGCTTTTAAATTCTTCTTTTGTAAAGTATGTTATTTTCTACTGCTTCCTTTCGCCTCTGTCTCAAGAGACAACCAGAGAGACAGAAATATGAGTTTTTTTATCTTTGACTCTCCTTTCAAAGAAAATGTTCACCAAAAAAAGTAAGGTGAAAAATTCTCCTTATCTACAGTAGCATTGAATAATGACCTCCTGCTAACTATTGCAAAACAATATGTTAAACTTTACTTTATATATCTCTGTAATACATTTATTCATTTATCTTTTATATGTGATGTGGATTTCTAAAATATGATTAGCGATAATTACTCATATATAGATTAATCACAAAAGCGATTTTGAAACCAATATTCCTATAAGCGCAAGCGGAAGCGCGCGCACACACACACACACACACACACACAAATACTGGTTTGTTTGGAGCTTCAACTATAAGCACAGTGGCTGTCATTCCTGATGACCGTGTCTCCTTGCCTGTATCTGATGGAAAAGGGAACAGTAAGGATTTGCCTTATTTGCTGGCATCCTAGTTGCTAAAGGTGAAAAAATTCAGTAAATTCAGTATTTTGTTTCTGCTTTCCTTTTTACTTTTTGTTTTTTATTTCACTGACAATACTGATTTAATCAAATAAATATGAAACTCGCTGCTTACACAGCTAGCATTTTTAATCAATACAATTGGATAAAATGCCAATAGATGTTTGGTCTGCTTCTCACTGGGCTGGTCATATATGTGGCCATGCCACTGTAACCTTCATTTCATTGCCTCATTCCTCATTTACTGCAGGACCAGACCTGTGATAGCCAGCATCAAGGGATTTAACACAGGTTTAAATTCACTCCTAAGAAAGCATATTTACTGGGGCGCCTGGGTTGCTTAGTTGGTTAAGCGTCCGACTTGCGCTTAGGTCATGATCTCGTAGTTCGTGGGTTCGAGCCCCGCGCCGGGCTCTGTGCTGACTGACAGCTCAGAGCCTGGAGCCTATTTCAGAGTCTGTGACTCCCTCTCTCTCTGACCCTCCCCTGCCCACGCTGTCTCTCTCTCTGTCTCCTAGAAATAAATAAAACATTAAAAAAAAGAGTATATTTACTTGTCACCAGTTCACAGAGGCTCTCTCTGATTAATACAAGTGCATCCTCATGGTTTCAGTCTTGTTAACTTATGGTGAGGAGAGGGAACACTTTTTTTTTTTTACCTGGTCCGCCGAGGATTCTGAAAGCTACGTGGCTTTCCTCTCCACCATTTCAACATTCCAACAGCAACTGCTTTCTCCTATCTTACTGGTGGATTCACCTGTGGGCTCAGAGACAAATCGTAAGTCTACATAAACCATAATGTATTTAAAATTACTCCTTTTTAGGACACCCATGTGGCTCTTTCCGTTGAGAGCGCCCACCTCTTGATTTCGGCTCTGATGATGACCTCACAGTTCATGAGATGGAGCCTGCGTTGGGCTCTGTGCTGAGCGTGGAGGCTGCTTAAGGGTCTCTCTCCCAGTGCCCAGCCCCTGTTCATGCGCAGGAGCGCGCACGTCGTGTGCGTGCTCGCAGGTTCTCCCTCTCTCTAAAATAAATATATTAAATTAAATTAAACTAATTTTTTTTAAAAAAGTATAGAAAAATAAAAATAAAATAAAACTACTCCTCTTTGATGAATCTACTTCTGCTATTCTGCTGGTTTTTCTACCTTACCTCTTTCTCTTAGGAAGACTTTTCTTTCAGGGAGAAAAAAAACCAAAATACTTCTAGTTAACTTATTCCATAAATCCTCAAGACATGAATATGTACTTTGAATATGTACACAGCTGGGATCATCTACTACATACAGCCGTGGTGTGAGATTTCTTAAAGATGACGGTCATTTTTTCAAATAAATGTGTGTTAATTTATCCCTCTTGACATAGGTGCTCTTTCCTCTGGGAAATGTAGTCTCCCTCCTGAGTTTAACCAGAACTAGCTGGCTTTGTCTTATTATTTTCTACCTGCATTTTGTCTTTATTTACATTACCTCATTTATATCTATTTTCTCTGAAAGCCCAGTGTATAATTTAAAGCATATAAATATAATTCTAGTAATTAACAGAAGAATGACTAAACATAATCCTTAATTAATTTAGATAAGTCACATAATAGCTCAATTTACGAACAGACAATATGATGTTTTTAACAAGTAGAATATAATTAAAATGTGACAATATTATTGCTTGGGATATAAACTTCAACATACAAACATCTCTCATTATATGATTAAGTTTACCAGCAATGTGTCAGTAAATGTTTAATTACTGAATTTTAAGGGGTTAAAAAGCCCTGATTTATAACATTTGCCTATTTCCATGGTGTAAATACTTCCCCAATGACTGATTTCAAACTACCAATAGGATGTCATTGAACGTGCAGTTGGGACAAAATGTACAAAATCAGCTTTCTCAGCAGCTCGTACAAGCAGGTGTGACCCTGATGCAAAACACTGTTGTTTGTTTTTACATATCCTATAATAAGTGTTTGTACAATTTCTGTTTCTAGGCTAATGTATATTTAATTTTGAAGTAAAATTCAGTACATTTATGGACTAGTGTTATATAATAGCCTTAAAATGTCAATCACTAGGAGCCTGCAGCTGCAGATAAAATCCTCTATCCTGGACATCAGAGATAAATATTTCTGTAAGAATAATAAACAAAAATAACGGGAAAAAAAACCTTTGTGAGAACCATAATGCGTATCATAATGGAAACACATGGGCAGGGTGATTCCTTAGAAAGCCAAATATTTTTCTTAACACATTTAAGAATGGCCTAGATAAAACTTACATTACTTGGAAAAGAATTTAATACTGAACTCAGTTCATTTTACAGGAAAAAATATTTACACTATGTTTGTTAAATTATTAAAAACTTCATGGTTCATCAAATTCTGGCTTTGGCTTTTACAAAGTATACATATTTCAATTTTATGATTCAAGTGCAATATTTCAAATATTTCTGTCAGAAGATCTATAATATATGGGATAAAACAATAAATTGGAAACTATTGTTTCATAACTCTTTCACACTTGTGTCCCTCAAAGAGTCTATTGTATAAGATATACTTGTATGGGACTTAAGGGATCAAGAAGGACACCCCCAAAATAATGCTGATTCATGTGGCTCCAGGATAAGATTATTGTCTCTTAGGCTTAGAAAAGGTCTCAAATTTAATTTATTACATCTCTTCATTCATATTTAAATAAATGTAATGAGGGGTGCCTGGGTGGCTCAGTTGGTTAAGCCTCTGACTTAGATTCAGGTCATGATCTCGCGCTTTGTGAGTTTGAGCCCCGTGTAGGGCTTTGTGCAGACCTGGGAGCCTGGAGCCTGCTTCGGATTCTGTGTCTTCGTCTCTCTCTGCCCCTTCCCTGCTCATGCTCTGTCTCTCTCTGTCTCTCAATAAATAAACGTTAAAAATTTTTAAGAAAAATAAATAAATAAATTTAACAAAATAGCCCTAGTTTAAAATACCTTTAACCTGGCAACTTGTTCTATCTTTGGACAATTTTGAATGTCATAAATGTCTAACATACAATAACTAAAATAGGTCTCCATATATTGTCTTCTTTTTGTTCTTAGGTTTATCCAATGGAGCAACATAAAACAGTGTTTTTAGTCTCAAGCCTCTAAATACTGACAATGGCTTAATATTTACTCTCATCTCATCCATTCAAACCGTTTTCTTCAGACATTGGTCACAAAAGATA
Organism: Crocuta crocuta; assembly: GCF_008692635.1. NCBI lineage: Eukaryota > Metazoa > Chordata > Mammalia > Carnivora > Hyaenidae > Crocuta > Crocuta crocuta. The sequence continues at coordinate 2,325,219 of NW_027527388.1, read as the reverse complement.
GTTTTGTATTCTTTTAATTTCCTGATTACTTTTCTCTGAGTAATAATTTTTCATATTATTTTTATTTTTATTTTTTAAAGTTTATTTTTGGGAGGAGAGAGTGAGCACAAGCGGCAAGGGGCAGAGAGAGCAGGAGAGAGAGAGAATCCCAAGGAGGCTCCACAGTGTTAGTGCAAATCCCAACAGGGGCTCAAACACATGAACTGTGAGACCATGACCTGACCCAAAATCAAGAGTCAGATGCTTAACCAACTGAGTCACCCTGACCCCCCATTTAGAATTATCTTTAATAATTTATTCCCAGACAGAAAGTAGTTTTCCATATATGATCTTGCCACTGTAGATTTGAAAAGGAATTACATATATTTATTATGACAATTTTTTAGCAATTCTGCTTCGGGAAACTAATAGTCTGCAAACCATACTTTAAGCCCTCATCATGCAAATACAAACACACATGCATACCACATAGACATTTATATTTGTGTTTTTTATGTCTAGGATAGCATGCACACCACACTCTTTTCTCTTGCAACTGAGACTTTCTAGTAATAAAAGTGGTCACAGTATCAAACCAAAGAGATAGTCGAAACTAGATACAGAAAAAATAAAATAAAATAAAACACAGAATAAAGTGTTCTTTCCCTTAGTTCACTCGATTGCTTTGTTTTTTTAATAATACTTTCTCAAATTTGAATCTTCCAGGAACCTTCCACAGAAGGCCAAACATATTTTAAGTGGTTACTACTATAGTCATAACTTCCTTTATGCACGAATATAAACAGATTGATGACCTCCTCTATCTACTTAGCAATCCTTTTACTTGCTGCTTATTTAGATATATGAAACTATTTTTGAATGGCTGTCTGGGGTTAGCAGCGATTATAAAACAGACCTACACAAAGTTCTGGTTTTTGCTGTTATAGCATAAAATATATTTCAAAAGATCAGCATAATGTTATCACCCTCTTTTCCTCTTTTTCTTTCCTCCCCATGGCTTTGATCCTGAGAGGTCAACTACATGATAGGTGATCAAAGGAGCAAAGTCCTGCTTCTCTCTCTTTCCTGCATTTCTCTCATGGGATTCTTTACCATTACACCCTTGCTCTACATATTTCTCGATTCTGTTTTCTATTTAGCCAATAATATATCACTTCCACATATCCAGCTTCAACAGCACAATTTAAGTCAGACTAAAATACTATAAAATCTCTCTTATGTGTGAGTGTGGGTGTGGTTAAGAAAAAATGGCTGTCCCATTAATAAGGTTAAGTGGAAAATAATTCAAGAACCTTTGAAGATAATTTCAAGATCCTTCTTTCTTCTACCTGATGACTTCTGTTTAATATACGGACCATATAAGGGTGAGTTTTTCATTAGTTAAATTAATAATGGATGGGCATAACCTAAATTACAGGATTTGCTAATTATTGCTGTAAGATCTTTAATTCCAATACAAATTCCAGTGTCTCTGATTACATTACAAACCCAGGATTTCCTGATTGAAAAGTGACCCTATGTCACTGACCCATTAGTTGTAACTAAAAGAAAGAGGTCACGGACTACAACATTCCTTCCACACATCCTGGAAATGTTTGCTTGTTCTTCCTGCCAATTCTCAGCCAGAATTTAATCAAAACACTTCTACGCAATTTATACCATATTTTTAGTATCACACAAGAGGTGACAGCAGAGTTATTCAAAAAATTTTTTTTACATTTATTTGTTTTTGAGAGACAGAGCGCAAGCTGGGGAAGGGCAGAGACAGGAGGAGACAGAATCCGGAAGCAGGTTTCAGGCTCCGTGCAGGCTGACAGCACAGAGCCCGACACAGAGCTTGAACCCATGAACCGTGAGATCATGACCTGAGCCAAAGTCAGACAGTCAACTGACTGAGTTACCCAGGTGCCCCGACAACAGTGTTATTCAATGTATTGGTGTGCCACTCTATGTAAAGATGAAAATAAAGATGTAAAAATCAAAGTATATTTTGATCTGTGTTTCTGGCATAATTAATAGTGCCAACTTTTTTTAGTATTAAAATTTTTAAATCTAGAATTTTTCTTCATATTCTAGTACTCTGTTGCAGTCCTGGTCAGCCTGTTCCCTGCACTGACCCTGAATAGATACCCTTTGAAAACTAGGAGGTTCAAAGAGAGGGTCAAAGACTAGAATTTCAAAAGCATGTCAGAGAAATGGAATGCTTCTAAGTAGTGTTGAATCTCATGCTTGCATTTCTCCCAGCCTTTTATGCCAGTTTTCTTATTCCCTGACTATTGACGCAGCCTCCTTTCTTTCTTCTCTGTCTCTCTTACCTGCTATCCAGCCATATTGATTACAAGTGTAAGTTTCAATCCATTTCTTTTCCACATTTCTAATGTTGACATTTCTCACTGTGATCCATGTTAAGCTTCCTACTGCCCGTATCTTCTGCCACAGGACCCTTCTCTCATCTATACACGAGCCAGTCATCTGTTCTGATTTAAGGGGACCCAGAAGGGAATACTTGGGAATGACTACAGAAAGGAGCAGGCAAAGTCCTGTGACGGTCCTGCATATTACTGTGATACACAGTCATAGTACACATCTTGCTCATGTCTTGACTTTGTTCATATCTCAACATCTTTACAAAAATGTTAGGATCAATTAAAAGCAAGAGGCAAGAAGTGGGACCATTAGGATAACTCCTATGTGACAGTAATCTTCAATTTTTAATTATTTTATAGGTAAAAATTCAACAACAATCATTGAAACAATACCTAGAATGTCAGATGGGTGTTTCATTATACATTATCCTTTGGGGACTTTATGTCACCTAATATATATGGGCCTAAAACAGCCTTTGGCTAGAAAAGAAATTAAGAGTGAAAAATTGTATTTGTAAACTGAAAAAAAAAACTGAATATTCCTTCTTCTTTATTTGCAGAGAAACACTGGTAAAAATTTATACTAGAGATTACCCTCTGCTTAATATTTTTTCTAGCATGATCTTTTAGCCTCAGTTATATAATGTGGTAATTTTTGTTAAGGTAATTCAACTGTTAGAATGTGCAGTCTGGGGGCTTATTTGTCTTCCTTTAAACAATCCTATGTAGGCAATAGAATTACCTTTACCATCTCCTTACTAGTTTGAAACCTTAAAAAAAAAAAAAAGAAAATAAATTTTGAGCCATAATGGTAAAATGTGGTAAAGAAACCAAAGCAAAAAGCCAAATGAGGTCTAACATGTGCCGAAAATATAATATTTTTTGAGCCAATGCAACTCAAGCAGACCATAATAACCTGTTGGGGTTAGAAAAGTTCATGCCAAAAACGGATGATTTCCCTAGAGCCAATCAAAATGATGGAAACGTTGGTGCAAAATCACAGCTGAGCAGGTTTAGTCCTCTCTTCACTAGCTACAGATGGCATGTAATTTAGGAATGCCCATTTGGTGAAATTTACCAGTTCCTCTAGAGATCACACATATGGGTTTGCATTTAAAAAGCAATTGCACCACGAATAGCTTTTTAAACAACAGATGTAAGTATTGACAGTAAAAGGATGTCCAAAAAGCAAAGTATGTCCACATAAGAAAAAAGAGAGCTTATGTTATACTTTCCAGCACTTTAAACTTTAGTTTGGAAAAACTGAAAGTGGCCTTTTAACTTAAAAAAAAAAACACACACACACAGAAAATAATTATGAAATCAATGCATACAATGTTTGCCAAACCATGAATTAGATATGAGATTCTGTCTTCACACTATGTTACTTTCTGGTGCTTTACTTTTTTTCTTCCTTCATATATTACAATCCACTCTTAAATCCCCAAAGAATGCACAAGTACCTTAAGAGGAATTTGAAATCTGTGAGTCAGTCTGAGCTCACTGCTTTCCCAGCACTATTTTATTGTTGCTGTTGTCTGTCTGTCTGTTTGTTTATTTTACAGGAAGTTCACAATGAATCTGTGAAAACTCGTCATTTAAAAACTGAATGAATGAACAAACGTGTGTAAGCACACAAAAAGGAGAATATTTGCATTTGCAGATGTGTGCACCAGTTAGTAAAGGATGTTAGTTATAAGTTGTAAGGTTTCCAATTGCCTGTCCTTTATTGCTTCCTTTAAAGAAAGAAATTAATTGTGTGAAATTGCCTTGCTGGTAAAGTGATACTAGATTGCAATGGCAACATTGACCTAATCTAGCAGTAAAACAGGCAATCACATCCTCACTGAACACTCATAGAAATATTTGATTTCCAGAGTGTGTGCAGGACCAAAGTTTCCCTGGAGAAACACTCACATAATTTCCATTCTTGTATTCAAAGGTGGTTCTGTTGTGGATTTCTCCTGTATAGTGCAAGCTTTCTTTGTTTTTATTGAAGGAAAAGCCTTTATACCTCACAGTACAATCCCATATGGAAGGAAGCTATAATTAAAAGGTTAGGTTTGGACATCAGGCTTTTGACACTGATTGTTTCTTGATTGAATAAAATATGATGTTACTTTTCCTCTCATTCTCTGATGCAATGATGCACCGGAATACTAACAGCTATGCAAATGATGACATTAACAGGAAGATTTCATTTTTCTGGCTTCTTTATGACTAGCATCAGGTGAAAAATTGTGGGAGATTGGATTGGTTTGTTTGGAGGTGCAGAGGTGGACAATTGGTACTATTCCAGGAAGCAAAGGAAAATGAAATTGATTGTACAAAAGGATGAAGAATTCAGAATAGTACTCAAATATTTATGACACCCTCAAATGGGTATAGTAAGGATGCTGAATGCGGAATGCCCATAAAGCATGTATGCAAATAAGAGAACTGTGGTCATCATGTCTTTCTTTTTAATCTTTTTTAATGTTTATTTATTTTTGAGAGACAGAGGGCAAGCAGGAGAGGAGCAGAGAGAGAGGGAGACACAGAATCTGAAGCAAGCTACAGGCTCCGAGCTGTCAGCACAGAGCCCAATTGTGGGGCTCAAACCCACAGAACCATGAGATCATGACCTGAGCCGGAAGTTGGGCACTCAACTGACTGAGCCACCCAGGCGCCCCATCATGTCTTCTTCATATTCAGCTTCATCTTCATCTTCAGTCCTGGACATTTACAAAGAAACTACAACATTTCCTAAGCTGTGTTAAATTTGCATATTAAATGAATTCAAGCATTTTCTTCTTTCACAAAACAGACTATATTAGAAGTATAAATGCTTGTATATATTATACACATAAACATCAACTGATTATTGTATTCTCACAGTGTGCTAACTGCTACTGTGTAGTTAGATAACAGCTCTGGTTTTAGATATTTACAATCTGGAAAAAGCAAAGAAACGAAAGGACTTTCACATTAAATTTTTTAATGTTTATTTATTTTGGGGGGGGGTAGGGGTAGAGAGAGAGAGGGAGACAGAATCTGTAGCAGCCTCCAGGCTCTGATCTGTCAGCACAGAGCTACAGGTGGGGTTCAAACTAAGGAGCTGTGAGACCATGTCCTGAGCTGAAGTTGGGTGCTTAACTGACTGAGCAACCCAGGCACCCCAGGAGACTTTCACTTTAAATGAAAATTATCAATGGCTTTCATTAGATGTGAAAGAATTCATGTGCAATGTCCTGCATAGAAGAATGTATATTAAAGTCAGTTTTGAAGGTAGAAAGACAAACTGATAATCCCAGGTATACAAAAAGCTCCAAAGGTAAAACACAGCAACTACGGCATGAATAACTGGGGAGGAGGAAGAGTGGAGGACATAGGTATAATAAAGTTGTTATACTGTACTGCAAAGGGCATTGTGGAATATTTGAAGATCGGATTTTTCCCGTGCTTCTATTACTCTGGGTTCTATCCATTGCTTAGAGGCAGTCTGTCAAAGCAGACCCTGAAGTAAATATATACATTTTTGGGCTTTAGACTTAAAAAGTTGCATGTCAGATGTAGAAAAAGACTAGAAAGAGGCAGAACAAGTATTTGCTATCGATCCTCTATCCCCTCCCACACACATGTAAGACACATCTAGGTCATTTGAAAATCATTTCAAGTAGAAAGAGAATGGGAAGGGAAAGTAAAATAACATCGGTAGGTACTGGGGAGTGTCCCTGAGAAGAGATCATGGACCCACCCATGCGTGGATAAGGGACAACCATGACACAGAAGAGTACAGTTTAAGAGAAGGTGGGCACAGCACAGCCTCATGGAATCTTTCTGCTCCTTGATGGGGAACAAGGAGACCTCTCTCTTTTTGTGGCTGAATGTTTCCTAAACTAGGGCACTGTCTTTTTGGCTGAGATAAGGAAACGATGAAGTATCCAGATATCTACCCCCCAAGTCACATACATATCCCAGAATCTAGACCACTTCCTAAGGACAGGCTCAAAAGAGGTGGGGCTGTTGTTAATCAAATTTATCCTGAAACAACTCGGGAAATTCTTAAGCAGTTGAAATTATCTGGTATCGGTGACACTGATTTTTTCATTACCAGATAAAATGGCTAATTACAAAAATTTACTTCAGTTGGAGGGAAAAAAACGTTTTTGCACATCTAAGTGCATGAATGGAGAATTTATACATACTATATAAATGAATCAGTAAATGAGGATTTTAGGAAAGAGCTGTGATTCCTACTTAAGATTTTTTGTGGAGATAAAATGTGTGTACTTAAGACAAGTAGTGAGAACAATCCCTGGTGGTAGAGAAGTAGGTACTGAAGTGACACAAACCACCAGTACTGTGGACATCTGGAGGAGAGAATATCAGTGAAGACTGGGGAGGTCACAAATGGCTTCCTGGAAGTTCAGAAAAGATGAATCAAATTTGAAAGAACAATTGAGAATGAAAGAGACAGAAAAAAAAAACAGAGAAACTAAACTATAATCACCATGAGGAAAAGAGCCCCACCTTCTCGTAAACACTGTATTGTCAACACTCATCTGACATGTAGTAGACACTCAGTAAATATGGAATATTGACTAATGATAAATATGATCATTATAAATTTCTAAATACACGAGATTGGCTCAGGATTTCTCCATGTCTGTGCTATGGGCATTTTAGACCCTGTAATTATTTGTTATATCCAAATGTCCTGTGTATTGGAGCATATTTAGCGTTATCTCTGGCTTCTAGACACTAGATGGAAGTAACAACCCTTTTCCTCACATCACAACAACCCCAAATGTCATTACCAAGTGTTCCTTGAGAGGCAAAATTGTCCCCCATTGTGAACCACTCACTACATTGGCCTGACCACGCCCAGATAAGGAAATGAGGAAATGAGGTATGTAGGTAGAGTAACTGAACACAATTTTATAGATGCTAGTTTACATGTTTTATTTGACTGAGTCACTGCTTTGTTTTCTTCATGTCACACCATATATTGAGTTCATTGCCTCTTTGAACATTATATTAAGTGCTTTATAGTAATTATTTAAGCTCTGAAATAGATATCACTAACTTTATTTTGTAGACAATGAATTGCCAAAAGTCACACAGTTAGGCGAACCCAAATCTATCTGGCTCAAAAGCCATATTCAACATAAGGCTATCGTATTCTTCCATAGTACCATATGCTTTTGGTGTAGTCAGATTCTTAGATAACATATTTATACACATAAGTATGCATAGCTATAGAGAGATAGGTAAGCCATACATTCATATATACATACATAAACATATTTGCTCCCCATGTCTTTTGACATAGAATACACTGATTACTTTGAAGAGGAGATTATCTGGAATGAGATGTGTATTTCAATTATTACCTGAGCCATATTAATCTTGCTTTATTCAATTTGAGTACAGTGTTGACTAACACTCCAATTAGTTCCAGTTTGCTTGATTTCACACCCCATAAAAGTTAATGCTGGCTGTGTCTACACAGGCAAAGTGGAGATGAAGTGATTATTGCAAAACCGTAAGTAGTAAACACACATTCTGTTATTGAAGAAAGGAAGCCTGATAATCCTGAACTCTTCAGATTTTTTTTCTACAATCGGAACACAATATTAAAAGACAGGGAAATGTTAATGGACCCTTTACAACCTTTATTACATATTATACTTAGCAAAAGAAAAGAGGAGAAAGTGAAGACTATTTCCAGTGCTCCTTCTCAACGAGTATTTCTGACCCTACTTTACAACTAATTTTAAAGGAATACCACAACTCTAAATCTCAAATGCAAATGCAAAATACAGGTTTTGTGAGGAATAAAAATTTTTGGAAGTCTCCCCTGAACTGTGAACTCCTATTTTCTAAAACCTACATGAAGCAAGATGGCTACAGACTCCTCTGGTTACTTTAAAGACTGTTACCAAGGTCCTCAGGCCTCCGAGGTTGGAGGTTGGACAAATTTAGTCTTCTGATGAGGAGTGACCACAATCTCCTCTTTTTGTACAGGACACGTTGGCCCATCACATTAGACAGTAGGAAAACGGCATTGGCCACCGCAGCCCTCCAACTTGAGTTCAGAGGGTTCTGTGATGCCGCCTGTGGTTCTTCTCTTCAATTCTCCACTTTCGTTCCTTTGCAGAGAGTCTGATCCAAATCTGTTCCAAACCCAAACTTGCCATCTTATTTATCATTTCTCCTTTTCTTGCCCTGTTAGTCTAACCTGGTTATCATAAAGCTAATCCTTTATTGTCTCTCCTTCCATAGAGGTGCTAAAACAGTGGTTCAGAGTGTGACCTCCTTGGTTTCACTACTTAGATTCAAATTGTGCTTTTGTGTTACTATTTATGTATCCTTGAGCAAGTTATAGAAGCTCTAAACTTCCATTTTATTCATCGATACAGTTAAGGTAATAATCGTACATAAATACATAGGGATATTATAAGAGATAAATAGCTGAAAAAATAATAAAGAACTTATAAAAGTGCCCAATATAAACCTTTATTTAGCATTTACTGTTTCATAGCATAATAATAGAGAAATAGAGTGTTTAGAAAACAGATTCAGGACAGCTGAAGGGTTATGAGGACAAAGATTCTTATTATAAGAATATTAGGCATTAAGCACACACATCGCCATGTCTATTCTTTCTATTCCAAGAAATATGTTTGTGCAAAACCGTTTTATAAACTTTAAATGCTATAAAAGTTTATTCAAAAACGCCAATTATTTTCAATACCCTGGAAAGCATTAACACCTAATGTTCATTTTTAAGTTACCACTTTAGTGGCATAAACAGACCTCCTTCATGTTGTTCCATATTCCTTCAAAAGATTTATATTTTTAGGGAAAGTGAGTAATATAGGTATTTTGTTAAATCATTAACTATTTTTATTTACCAAGTTGTTGTCTTACTCAATGCACTATTTCTCTAAAATTCACTTTTGAAGGAGAAATTATAGGCTTTTTTGTCTTCGTTTGAAAGTTCCCAAGGTTACTGGTTTCTATAAAGAAAAAGGAGAAATATTGTTTACTTGTGAAATGAATACAAGAGGAGCCTTCATAATGCATGGGAATTCAGGTACTGTGTTCATAACTCCCAGTCATGACTAGCTGATATTGCTTGGTCATACTTCTCTCTCATCTCTAGCCTCAATGTCTGTTCTCTTTCCTTCCACTTTTAATCCTAAAATTTTTGAAATAGAAAAAAAATCAAATTATAGTATATAAAACACCATGTCCTTATACTTAGTAATTAACATTTTACATTATTTCATTAATATATATCAACTATCTACTGTCTATCATCTATCTTGAATCTTTAAAAAATAAATTATAGATATCTTAACATTTAATTCTAAATATATATGAAATCCAAAACATAATCACACTGAATTTGATTATTATGTCTTTTGGGCCTCTCTTTGACAGAAATCCTTGCTAAATTTTTTTACGCAGGCTACTGGATTTTAAAAAGACCAAACCACTTACCTTTAAATATCCCGTATGACGAATTTATCTGATTTTTTTTATGGTTTCATTGAATCTGTTTTTATATCCTTCTTCATTTTATCTTCTTGGCATTTTCTGTAAAGTGGATGTTTGTTCTAAGATCTTATTTTAAATCCAAATAAAGAATTGGAGTAAGAATATATCATACAAAATTCTAGACCCCTTATATTGTATTTGTCAGGAGTCACATGACATCAGATTGTCTCACTAAGTGGTGCTAAGTTTGATCACTTTTTTAAGGTTGTGACCAGAAGATCACCATTGAGAAGATATTTTCCCTCTTTGCAAATAGCAACTAATATGAGAGATGGCATTTTTCATTGTAGACATATATTTTATTTTTATTTTTTAAGGTTTATCTATTTATTTTGAGAGACAAGAAAGTGCAAATGGAAAGTTAAATTGTCCTGAAGTTAGTCAAGAGGAATGACTTTAAGGGGATCTACATCCTTCATCAAAAAGTCCTGATTCCTTCAGTTAAGAATGGTGTTTTGAAACTAAGATCTAGGATCTAGCGATCTCAGTGCACCTTGTATAGCACATCATCCAAACTCTTTCTTAGGGTTGGTTATGAAATATTTGTTATTCCATTTGGGCTATGGAATGAATGGCCTACATGTTAAAAGAAAAAAAGTATTGGTATTGCATTAAATTCAGGTACTGTGTTCATTGGTATTGCAAATTATCTTGGTAGAATGGAAATTTTTATGAAGCTGAGTTGTCCCATCAAAGAACATGGGATATTCTTTCCCTTTGTTCAAGTCTTCTTTTATACCTTTCAGAAGTATTTCTAGTACTCCAAGTATTTTTATATCGCTTAGAGATATTCCAAGTATTCCAAGTATTTTTGCTCTAGAGTTTTCCTACATTTCTTTTTATTTTGAAGTATTCAATCTTTTCTTTTTACATTTATATATTAGTTGTCCTGTTATGTTTCTTAATTTTCATTTATTTTATTTTATGCATATTTGATAAATGATTTTATTTTGTATATTAATTTTGTTTTTCTAATGTTTTACTTTCTCTTTTAGTATCTCTGGGTTAGGTATTACATGCCCTTTGCAAACACAAATAACTTACCTTTTTCCTTTTAATTCTTATAGGTCTAGCTGATTATTTTTATGATTGCATATGATCACATATCAAATATAATTTTAAGTAGGAATGGACATACTTGGATTCTGTTTTGTTGACTTTAGTAAGAGAGCTTTCATGGCTCAATTTTAGATTATTAAGGATTATCCATCAATCATATTAACATTTTAAAATTAGGATGGATACTGAATTTTGTTGAATATATTTGAACATATTTACAGTTTTTGAGGAGATGATACTGTTTCTTCTCCATATCCATTATGAAGGTAGATTACATTATGAGGTGCCTGGATAGCTCAGTTGGTTAAGTGTCAGACTCTTGATTTTGGCTGAGGTCATGATCTCATGGTCATGAGATGGAGCTTCATGTCGGGCTCTGTGCTGTATGTAGAGACTGATTGGGATTCTCTCTTCCTGTTTCTCTCTGCAACTCTCTTGCTTGCATGTGTGCTCACATGCTCTCTCTCCCAAAATAAACATTTAAAACAAAAAAGCTTATATTATATGATCTCTGCATGTTGAATTATCCTCTCAATCCTTGAATAAAAACCATTTTAGCATGTCATTATATTTTATTTTATTGCTTCTCAAGATTTTCTTTGGAATTTCTTCTTTACACAGATATTTCTGAGTAAAACTATAGGCTTTCAGGGACACCTGGGGCTCAGTCAGTTGGGCGGCCGACTTCGGCTCAGGCCATGATCTCAGGGTCTGGTCCCTGGGTTCGAGCCTCGCGTCGGGCTGTGTGCTGTCAGCTCGGAGCCTGGAGCGTGCTTTGGATTCTGTGATTTCTTCTCTCTCTGCCCCTCCCCAACTCAAGCGCTGTCTCTCTCTGTCTCAAAAATAAAATAAACATTAAAAAAATTTTAAAAAACTATAGGCTTTTAGGGGTGGGGACTTTAGGGATCAGTTAAAATTAGATACTTTTTCAATGTTTCAGAAAATGTTAAATAACATTCAGAAGTGTAACGTTTTGTGTAATTTAAATGGCAATGGGAAATTTCATGTTATCATTCCACCTAAATATAATGCTATTTTGGGGGAGGGTAGCACTTTGATAACATTCTCTACTTCATTATTGAAAATTGGTCTGTTTAAACTGTCTGTATTCAGCTAAATTTAATAATTCAACATGGAATTCAAAGGTAACATGTTGAAAACTCTTACTACACATGACTTAATCCCATCTCTCTTTATTTTCCCCACTGCAGAAAATACAGCAGTCTACTGTTATTCACTGAAAAGCTGGAAATTATCTTTGAATCTTTTAATTTTCTTTGCTTCGTGATTTTCTCTTCCTTTCATCCATCTGCCAATCAGTTATATTCATAATAGATTTCAAATCTGTCTATGTCTCTCTGTCTATCCAACATTCCTCTAATCTGGACCATGATCATTTATTTCTTTCATGGATCTCCAATAATCTACTGAGCAATGTCTCTACTTATATTCTCAATGCCAAACAATCATTCACCTAATACAAGGATGACCTTTTTATAATTTTAACTAAATTAAATTCAAATCATTATTAAGGATTTGACTCCTGGTTACTATTTCGAAGATTATGTCTTTTATCAGTTGCCTCCTTGCTCCATTCGTTAATTTATTTTGTTTTTTCTAACTTTGTCAATCTTGTTCTCATTTCAAAAGAAACATTCTTCTCCTGGATTATCTCTGTTTTTCTTTCTCTTTTCTTTGGTTATAGCTCAAATACTGCCTTCTCTGAGATGCATGACTCAGTTGTCCAATATAGTAACCCCATCCCCCAAGATTCTCCATTACAACCCCATTTTATTATCTTCATGGCATATATCACCATCTGAAAGTATCTTCACTGTGTACTTGATTATTTAATCTGAGGCATGTTACAATCTAATATGCAGAAAGAAGGGTTTTGTCCATGTTGTTCACAGTTTTATCCCAGAGACTTAAAACAGTGTCTGACAATTAGTAGGTCTAATGTAAGCAATGATTGAATAAATGCATGACCTTCTGAATGAGGAACTCTCCACAATTGGACAAAGAGTTGAAAAACTGAGATGAGGAAAGGCCAAAACAGGGGCCTACAAGAAACAAAAGTAGAGCACAATTGTTCCTCAGAATTTTCTGCCTAATTAGTATTTTAATTTTAAGCAAGTAAACACTGAGACTCTTTAGAAATTGTATCATATTCTCTCTATGAGTTTTAGTTTTAAAAGTTAAGAAAATTAATATTTTTACATAGTGAATCTCAAATATATTTTGTTCTGCTTGTTTGCTTCTAGCCCAAATGATGGACCTGGTAAAATAAATATGGAGAGTTATTCATGTGGTTCAATATATATAAATAATACAAACTCAACATTTTTGAAACCAACTGTGTAAAAGAGAAACAAAATTTTAAATGTGTAGGACAAAGAGAGAACAAGGCAACATCTAAAAGTCTGTCTCATAATTGAGATCCAAGAGCACCAAGCCAAAAATGGCAAAGGTTATAATTTTGATACCATATAAATATTTGGTAGAAACTCTCACTCAATGTAACACAATGCACTAGTTTGGTATAAATATTTTTTTCCCCTAAAATATTCCCTTAGGGACGACCAGATCTGTTGTTCAAACACTGCCACCCACATCCATATGTATCATCTTTCCTGCCAATGTTTTTTAGTTAGTTTTGCTTTGTTTTGTTGTTTTTCTTTTGGCCACCACGTAGACCCTAAACAACCAATATATGTACACACACATATATATCATGAGATAGATATGGCACATATGATATAACTTCAGAAAACCTGCTTTCAATCAGAGTATATTGGCAAGTGATTGCCATACTCAGAACACTGGAATTCATTGCTAGTTACAAAGTTTCTTAGCAATGTGAAGTAAGAGCTTCTAGAATCTAGATAATTAATACAAATAACACATTTGGAAACATACCAAATTACCACTTCCTTTTGAAGGAAATCACTTATTTTTCTTGGGAAAAATATCTGTCTTCTTGGAATAACTCTTTTCCTCTGGTTTTAGCACATTGTTTGGCAGTTTATTAAAACTCCAAGTGGGAGTCATACAGATTAGTCTAAATATCTTATTTTGCCTTAACACTAGATTTCTGTTAAAAAAGAACAGATCATTACATTTATTCTCCATCATTTGATTGTGAGGCTGCTACAAGCCAGAAATAGTCAACACTTGCAGAATATATAGTAATTGAGAGCAACAGTAAATTACATTTTAAGGACTCATCAAGGTGAGAACGAGACACTTCAATGCCACTTCTTGCTTCCTTGTTAAGAACTTTGCCAAAATGGAGAAATTTAAAGATTTGTTAAGCAATGCCTTATCTCATTGACCTTTCTTCATCTGGAAGATTATCGGTTCACCTAAACTTGTTGCCACGCTGTGAAGATTCCCTGGATGGCAATGATTAGCTGTTTACAACTGAGTTGCGGATAAGGGCATAAACTCTACTTATATTTATGAAGTCAAATACAATAAAAAATTTGGACCATGTATTTCATCATGTTTGTATGGCACATCTTTTTGCCATTTCACAATAGAATGCTTATATCCTGGGAAAAAAATATGAGGAGCAGGATAAGGAAAACAAAAAGAATTTCGACTAAAAAGTCTTAGGATAATAAATGAGCACAATAAAAAATCTTTCTATAGTAGTAGTTTCTCTTACTCAGGGCCCATATGTTCTTTGCGATATGCAGATATATCCTTGAAAGTCAGAATATTCTCTACCAGAGCTTTCAAAGTGTAGTTTTTCATTTCTTAAATCATAGAAAATTTTAGTTATGTAGTTAAGACCTATACAATGCTGTATTACAGCATGCTAAAGAGAAACGAATAGAGACAATAAATATGTAAACAAGGAATTCGGGAAAAAGACATCGGGATATGTGTACTAATGTTTTACAATAGGTCTGAAAGAGGAACATGGTAGGAGATTTGTGTCGTTATAAGATGCACAATAGTTTAGCAATGCCTAACTTGAAACCATCTGTAGTCAGCTCCTAAACGGAGCATTGCGCCATATTCTTATACACATTTCAAATAGCAATTTAGTTTCCACAAAACACAATTATTCACCATCTTAAATTAATTGTGATTAATTTGAGTTTTATTTGATTTGTATTCCTGCTTGTATATGATTTGTAGATCCTCTTTTTTCCAGTCAAGAACTATCAATGTATGAAATTCATATTTAGTTTTGCATTGGTTCTTGGACACAATTAACTAATACAATAATGCCAGTAATTTGTTAACAACTGAAGACTTTTGGGTATGTTCTAATTGAAGGAAGTAGAGATATTGCAAGGAATATTGAGAAATCTTCGTCTACATTGTACTTGCCAAAAAATCATTCAATGAGCTGGTACGTTTTGACAACAATCAATCATTGTAGCATAAAGTTTCCTACTAATATAATTTTTTAAACAAGTCACAATCTTTCAGTCGTCTTGGTTTCCTGTGTACTCCTTCCCTTTTCTGGAATTCCCTTCTTAACACCAATTCCTCTATCCCTCCATTTACTTACAGACTTCTACTTAAACTTGAAAACAGCTAGGTAGTTACTTTCCGTGGGAACTCTTTTGATGAAGATGTTTGGGAGAATCAACTTTATACATGCTTTGGACACAAAATTAATTTGGGTTACATTCCCCAGTGTGGTCCTCAACTGTCCCAAACCAAACTACTATTAAACAAATTGGTCCTAAGCACTGATAACCACTTACATTAGTTAGGGTTCACTAGAGAACAAATAAGATATAGATAGACGATGGAGAGATGGTAGATACATAGCTATCACTTGGAATTGACACATAAAATTGAATATTGTACTCCTTTGTATATCATTCAAAATAAAAATATTATGAACATAAAATATATCTGTGAGAAGATCCAATAATTATTTTATTCTTCTCATAATTAATTTGACCCTTTAAAATATCAAACATTAAAATCACTTTAACACTTCACTTTGAAATCTTTTCTTACTGTGTTCTTAACATACACATAGTCTAGTTACTGGGAGATCCAACACTGAGTTGTACCATTCACACCTTCAACCCATCTCCCAAATGTGGAGTCAGTAAGTTCTCAAGTACTTACTATTAAATTGTGAACTGTTTGTCAAATTTGAGATCACTGACAGATGAAAGAGTAATGAGAACTGAACAGGATTAGTTTCCTGAGAAAAGCCCAAGCCGAGAAACTGAAATGGGATGAAGAAAAATAACAGAAGTCTAACTTTTAGTAAGATATAGTATATGAGTTTTCCAGTAAATGACTCTTACGTTACCAAAGTATTCAGTAGAGTTTATTGGTGATATTTAAATGTGCAATTTTTGTGGGAGCTCTGATTTTACTTTGTGACACAACTCCCGCTTCCCCTCTCTCAATGTTCAGCAACGGTTTTCTGTTGGCAGACATGAGAGTGTTGTAAGAATTAAAGGGGAATATTTCTAGGATATTAGCTTTCTTATTTATTTTTTAGGGATAATTTGATCTTAAAATAAATTAGAAGAACTATTTTTATTAAGTAAAAGTATTAAAATATGTGTAGCTCATAAATCTAAATATTTTACCTTTTCAGAAGATTTTTTTTACACTTGATATACTTGTACAAAATACTATTGAAAGTGCATGGTTATAGTCATGGTCTGTTTGGATTAAAGACTCTTCCACTAACTTTTCATTTTTAAAGTGAGTCACATATAAATTGCTCCATGTGTTCTATTACGAAGATTTCTTCTTGTGGAATCTTAAAAGTTCAGGTGTACCAACAATACAAGAAATTACTCATGGAAGTTTTGCCCTTTCTGGATAAGAGTATAATAACATTTTACTTTGCTTGGAATAACAATGGAATAGACGTTAGGTTTCAGGATTTGGGGGAAATCAGAAATTAAATTGCTTTTTCCAGATTAAATGCTGATTTGTTTTTTAAAAAATGCTTACTTTACCTGTGGAAATTTAACTTAATCCTATGCCTTTGTTTTATTAGGCATTTACATTAAAAAGTTTTAATGTTTATTTTTAAGAGAGAGAGAGAGAGAGAGCACGAATTGGGGAGGGGCAGAGAGAGAGGGAGACACAGAATCTGAAGCAGGCTCCAGGCTCCGATCTTTCAGCACAGAGCCTGATTCAGAGCTTCAACCCACGATCTGCCAGATCATGACAGGAACCAAAATTGGGTGCTCAACCAACTGAGCCACCCAGGCGACCCTTTATTAGGCTTTTAAAGCTAATGAGCTTTAAAAGAAAAGGGAGCTAAACACTTGCAATTTTTTTTTCTTTGAATTTTCTCTCCCTTAGCATTATTTCTCCTTATTTAAAAATTAGTTTATTGACCTCTGAGAAAAGTTACAAAGCTCTTTCATAAAAAAATAAAGAATGATTCCTTTTTCTTCTATTAGATTGTCTCTTCCTTAGGTGTTTTTACCCTCCCCCTTCTCAGTTCAAAGCAGGCCTTTTCAAGTTCTCACATTTGCCACCTCATTCATATGTGATCCCCTTGAAATTCCCAGGTGCTCAGTTTCTTGGGTTGCAGTATGCTAAGCAAAGCTGAAATCACGCATAATCAAAGGCTTCACATCATACTTTCACTGCAACACACTTATAAATGATTTTGAGCATAATCTGAGAAAAGGCCAATTCATTATTTTGAATCAAAAATAGCTGCAGTGGTGACACATATTTTTCTGAAATTTCAATAAAATGTTTTCTGCCTGTTGATTTGACTTAACACAACAACAGCCACAACAACTGTATAGTTTTTAACAACCATGTGAGTTACATAGGCAGACTCAATCATACCAGGTGGTATTGACTGATGTACTTAGTAATGTAATAAAGATGCCAACCATGACAGAATTGGTTAGTTTGATATTAGGGCAAAATGCCATTTCTTCCACAAAGTTGGCTAATAAAAAATATTGCTTACAATGTGACGAGACCTGTCAAGGAAATTTATGGTATGCAAAATTCATAAGCTCTCAAGTATTTCTTTGGAGCTTGGCAGTGCGGGCAGCCTATAGTGTGTTCTCTGTGTAAGAAGCAAACAAATTGAATGGGGGGGTGAGCTGGCTAGTAAGCTGCCCACATTACAATTGATTAATTGGAAATATTTCATCTTCTGCATCCATCTTTTATCTAGAATGTTCTTCTTTGGAGAGTTCTATATTTCACATTCAATTTTTATGTTCACTTGCAAGTTTCTCCCATCCCACAATTCAAAGAGAGTCTGTTGAAGGGGAAATTAGAGGCTGTGATTCAGAATTCAGTGAGTCTAGTCTCTGCAGAAACTTGGCAGAGGATAGAATCAGTTCTTGGGATGCCAAATTTAGTGGCCCTGGGCCAGGTGCTAATTTTGAATGCATGGCACACATCACTTTGTGTCTCGATTAAGCCATGTCTGTGAATCCCATGCAAGCCCAGCAACAGATTTTATGCAACGCATGTATTAGTGTTCAGCACATCATACATTTAAGTCTGGCTTTAAACATGTCACAGAAATTACTTCTTTTACATTATAAATTCAACCTCTTTG
Organism: Crocuta crocuta; assembly: GCF_008692635.1. Lineage (NCBI taxonomy): Eukaryota > Metazoa > Chordata > Mammalia > Carnivora > Hyaenidae > Crocuta > Crocuta crocuta. Next base: position 2,306,703 of record NW_027527388.1, on the reverse strand, counting down.
AAAACAATTAATAAAGAAGGTTAATTGACATTTTTGTCCATGAATCTTTTAAAGTTAATAATAGCAATTTTGGTAATTTCTTATAAGGGCATATTCAAGAAGAAAAAACTAATCTTACATAAATGCAAAAATATGGTAGCAATAGCATAGGATTATTTTGTCCTTACACTTATTTGCTTCCTCAGTATATATTAGATCATGAATTTGGATTTGTTCATTAAGCTAATTCAGAAGTCTTCGAGAAAACGAATAAAAATTATGGAGGAAAGAAAACTAAATGTCAATGTATAAAACTAGATTAAAAGCTTTTATTTTATTATCACTATTTTCACTTTATTTGAATCATACTGCGATTTTATCACCTGGCTACCTCACCAGAATGTTTCCCTTTGTTTTCTACACAGGGAAGCTAAAACTTTCAGTGTAGGTGAACTGCAGAAATACCATCCTTTGCATAGAAGTACATCTGGTATTGTTCCCATTTGAAATCATAGTAAGTATATAGGTAAGTATATATAAATATATACATTTATTTATATATGTTTTTAAAATGAAATAATTATCTATTTTATCTGTAAAAAATTTTAACCTTTATTTATTTTAAAGAGAGAAGTGGGAAGGGGCAGAGAGAGAGGGATAGAGAATCTGAAGTGGGCTCCTGTCCACATACGTGCTGTCAGCACAGAGCTCAGTGAGACACTGGAACTCACAAACCATCAGATCATGACCTAAGCCAAGTCAGACGCTTAACTGGCTGAGCCACCCAGGCATCCAAAACATTTTCTTAAAGTTAGTACCAGAGGTGGCTTTTTTCAAGGGCGTTGGAGCCACTGAGTGATGGAGGATAGACATGCTGCCTTAATGTGCTGACCTTGAATGTGCCAACTTGCTCTGTTTTCAGCCCAGATTAAACAGACCAGGATGAATCAGCTACAGCTGGCTCTGTGAGTTACAATAAAACATAAGGTTCTTGTAAATCTATTGTGTGAGAGATATACATGAGTCCTCTATCTATACTAGTAATTTTTTAAGTCACCCCATATATTAGAAATCCCAACCTTTTATTCTAGGGGAAAAGTCCCTTAGTTAAATGGTTTATTTTGCGCTTTTTTTTTCCTCTACTGCATTTGATTTTCATTCCTGTGCTTCCTTTTAGTGTGTTTTATGCAACTCTGAGTCTTTAGTCACCATTGGATACTTAGGAGAGAAAGGAGAGGAAAAGGCAAGGACTAAATTAGAAACTCCGTTTGAATTGTTGGCTTTTATTCTAGCCATCTTCGTCTGAGTCAGAAATAATGTGACTTTTTTTTGGAATTAAGAGGAAAAAAGATTTCAATGTAAGTTATATCGTTATTTTACAACATGCTTGCGTTAGCCTAAGGGAAACACAAATGGAAACAGAAGAAACTTTTGAAGCACAGTGTGAAAAAATCTTATTTTCATCCAACACTAGTTTGACTTGAAGTGGATCTGGTCTAAATTGTGGGTACCATGGTCATATATAATGGAGATGAGATTGGGGAGGCCTGACATCTCTTAATTTATTTATTCCACCAGTGTAATGCTAGCCACCTCCTGTTTTTATTATTCCAATTTAATGCCAGCCATTTCCTGTTTTCATTAGACCATTGTAATGCTCGCGTCCCACTGTTCTCATTAGTGCAGGACTGTGTAATGGCAGCCACCTCATGTTTTCATTATAAGAGAGCTGTATGGTGCCAGCTGCCACTTGTTTAACTTTACTGAGAAGCATTTGACCATGGACTACATACTTCTAAAAGCTCATAGCAAACAAGGTATAGGAGTCCAGGGTTCTGGTGGAGTAGTGGTGAGTGGTTAAGTGGCTTATTTGCCATTCATGTGTGAGAAATATAGTTGCCAGTAATGGCTGGGAAACGACAAGAAACAGTGAACTCTTGAACTGCTTTGTTATTATTGTTGTTGTGTTTTGTTTTGGAATAATTTGTCTGACAAAGACCTTCACAAAGATTTCAAGACTCTGTATTGTGGTTATGTGTGGATAGATTTCTATTACCGAGAAGAGTCCATTGCAACAATGGATGGCATTCATTGAGAGTTTACCATGTGTCCAAAGTGCTTCTAAACTTTCTATGTAACAACCCACTTATTTCTTTACAACTGCCTCTTTATTTCCATTTTACAGATGGAGAAACTGAAACATATAGTAGTTACGTAATTCAGAAGGTGGCAAATACCCTCCATGAGGAGCCGGATAGTAAAGATTTTCTGTTTTGTGGGACATAAGGTTTTGTCCTAACCACTCACCTCTGCTGTTGTACTGGAAAACGGCCACAGACGACATGGAAATAAATTAGTGTGCCTGACTCCCAATAAATCTTTATTTACAAAAATAAGCTGGAGGGATGGATTTGGCCCAAAGGCTATTGTTTGTCCATTGGTGATACAAGGGCACATAGCTAGAGTGGCAGAAGAGAGTTATGGCTCTAATTGAGGCAGTTCATCTGCTCAGCCTATGACTTTAACTATCATCCTCTATTCCTTTCTGTAAATTTGTAACTGGAAGTAGTTCCATTTCCATTCATCTGGGAACCTTTATTATGCAATGATTAAAGTTTTCAAAGAGAAAAATGACTTTGCTTAATTATGTGGTTTAAAATTTTTTTTCCGTTTTATTCTTTATATGTTTATTGTTTTCTCCCTAACGCTTTTATTTATGAAGCACTTAAGGATCCTTCTGAATAATAACATAGATATAAAATTTATTATGGAAAAATAAAAGGAGTCTTTTCCTACGGATTAAAAAAATAAGCTGTTGAATATATTTTGACCCACATTTTTTTCTTTATGTAAAAATGTTGTGGAATAATTTCTTTTTTAAACCCAGCACTTTGTCACCCTCAGATTGCTGTATTATTAACGTTACCAAATAGGGTAATTGACAGATGTGTATAGTTTGTTGAAATGATTAAAAGCTGTTGAGAATTGTAACCTGTCAGTGTTCCCTGGGAAACAAAGTCCTATCCATCTGTTAGGGGACTCTCTAAATGACTGTAATGAGTCACCTTTAAAATGGCAGCTGTCACCCTAGGATATGAACCTTGAAGCATGAAAAAAGAATATATTTATATACTTAAAGATGCAAGTGCTTCGGTGAAGAAAGGCAAATATATTCCCAAACTTCATGCACTGGATCACAGAAGGGGGTCAGAAAGCTGTGCTTTGTTATATTAAGCTGTGGTGTACAGTTTGCATCCCCCGTGTGTGAGGCTGATAAAAGTCAGGTAACCAGAAGCAATGTCGAAGTTTGGAAAGACATTCGACGTCTGCATGTAACTCTTCACTTGTCTTTAACATTTCTCAAAATGAATATACCCTCGCAATGAACTCTGTACGGCTCAGTGTCACCTGTGGAAATTACCGTTATTGAACTGCAACGGCAAAGGCACGGCGGGAGAAGATTGAAACAGAAAGCCAGTGCACTAGCTGCGAGGTTAGAAAATATCGGGATTTTTCATGTCCTCTTCTGGCTGCTGGGTTCAGTATTGCCAAGTCAGGATGGATGAGTGAGACGGCTCTTATATTCATTCTCTTCTTTCAACTGTTTCTATTTTCTCTCTTAGTTTTGGTGTTTTATCTAAAATAGGGCAGGTGGAGTTATAACATTTGCTGTGAAATAAAATGCAAATTCCACTATGCAAATAGACCATTAGGAAGTAAATTAGCTTGAACAGTAGTGGTATTTCAGCAATTATATTGCTTTTTAATATGGAGAGATTCCAGCATAAATAAAACCCAGCAAGTTTGTATATGAGCTGAGTCGGTGACTGAGTCTCTACTGGAAGGAAGCCCTCCCAGGCGGGGGCTGTGGTTTTCTCTTCAGTCTCTCGAGTGGTTTCCAAAATGTTCCTGGTCTGTTGGTAGCACCAGCACTCACTACAGCGTATAATAACTTTATTTATGTTTAATGTTTATTTCTTTATTTTGAGGGAGACAGGGAAGAAAGGAGAGGCAGAGAGAGAGAGAATCCTAAGCAGGCACTGGGCTGTCCAAGCAGAGTCAGATGCAGTGCTCGATCTCACGAACCTTGAGATCATGACCTGAGCTGAAATCAAGAGTTGGACGTTTAACTGACTGAGCCACCCAGATGCCCCTAATAACTTTATTTTCAACACACGTAATGCACACTTAGGCAAGTTATACCAAATAAAATCTCAAATGTGGATTGGCTGTGGTAATTACTATTTACATTAATTGGCCTGTCAATGTGCAGACTTTCAACTTTGCCACTGGAGTTCCTGTCACCCTCTCAACACATTATCATTATTATTTTTAAACCAGAGTCATTTCAAGTTCAAATTCATAAAATGTGCATTGGAACCGCCCACCTTGCATTACAGATGGGTAAAACAGAAGGTGTCAAGAGAAATAAAACTTTTAAGAAACCATTTGCTCTAACCTTCCCCTCACCTCATTTAGAAAGTCAATCTGACAATTTTTGGCATTCCACATATTACTTTGAAAGAATTAAAATCAGTATTTATGGCAGGAAGATGCCTAAGAGATCAATAGAGACATTCATTCTACAGCATCCAAGCTTATTTATGGTCACTCAGTTTCTTGAACCCTTGACCTGCCACCCCCCCATCATCATCTTTTCTAGAACTGGGCTCCCCCAAACCCCCAGTGCCATGGTAGAGACAGATTCTGCACTTTAAGGATAGATGACTTGAGGCTAGAGGATAAGTTGATCATGCCAATGGACCTGTAAGGCAGCAGTAGACTAGACCCCCAACATGGTCCCAGAGGCAGACTCTTATCTCCCTTTACAGCTGGGGGATTTTGTTTTGCCTGCCCTCCTTAGGAAATCAGCCTCAGGCTGCTTCAGGAGGAGAAAAGTAAACAGTCATCCAAGCAACATCTTTCCTTTTCATTCCATGGAAATTCTCCCAATATATGTGTTACTGATACTGATCAGAACCTGAGATAATACTTTCAGCTGGAAAAAGATGCTACCACTACCACTCTCCACAGCAGACTAGACCCACAAAACGTTGAACATAAGTCCTTATGCTAAGTAACTTAGAAGACTTCCCAGGATTTTTCTCAAAACTATGGAAGGAGACATGTCAATCCATTTAGTCTTCAATACCCATTATCCAAAGCCCAGTGTTGCTCATTCCTCTTTTCTTAACTACATCCTTTCTCTCTAAGGCAGGATTTCTCAACCTGGGCTATTGTAAATAATATTTTATGGGGTATGGGGTAAATCTTTGTTGTGGAGGTCTGTGTGCAAAACAGGATGTTGGTGGCTGGTAGGCGACCACAGCAAACCTACACCCTTACCTCCTGACAACCAAAACCGTATCTAGGTATTGCCAAATGTACCTGGGGGACAAAACTGTCCCCAGGTGGGAAGCACTAATCTCAGTCATATTTCCTATTTCAGTGTCTAAATAATCAATAATTATAAGCTTCTCTACTGATATGCATAAAACATTATGGAAGCAATAAGATAGGATACTTAGATCAGCCTGGGGGTTCCCAAAACAACAGACATAGACAAAATTTCTTAAGACTAGAATTATTCTGCCTCACAGAATTCATACCACAGATAACCAGGAGATGCCTGGAGAATTTGGAAATGTTAAAAAAAAAAAAAACACTTTTCCGGGGGATGATATCATGCATGCTCTTGATCTTCATCTTTCTCTTCTGACTTTCTTTGCTTCCCAAAGCTTCAAACATGATTACAGATTTCAAAGGAAGAATTATTTCTGGGAAGTTGGAAATACACACATAAATACTCTGCTGAGGGCTTGAAGCTGAGAATTGCAAGATTCAGCAAAGTTGGCATTGTCACTATATAGTTGGATCTGCCCCAAGAACAAGGTGCTATTAGGCAGCATCTTATAAAGAATGGATCACCAGGCAGCAGCAAGCTGTCTTAGTGTTATTTTCCTAAATTCACATTCCACTTGGCAAGCCTTTCACAGAACTCTCCCAGCTGGTGAACCTAATTCAGGTGTTTTCCAGCCTCTTCTTCTTTGGACTAGGCATACATGTGTCATCTAAATTCAGCATCACTACAATTCTCAGTGCAACCTAACCCACCTTCTCAACACTTTCTGACTTTATAATCAGAAAATATTCAGACTTTATTACATGTGTTTTTGCACACACTGACTCTTTCTTCTTCCAGAATGCATTTCCTTTACATCTCCATTGCCAAAATCTTGTCTCACCTTAAATACTCAATTCAAAGTTCATTTTTCTTTTAACTTTTTTAAATATTTATTTACTTTTTAGAGAGAGAGAGAGAGAGACAGAATGCGAGCAGGGGAAGGTCAGAGAGAGAGACGGAATTACAGAATCTGAAGCAGGCTCTGGACTTTGGGCTGTCAGCAGAGAGCCCGATGTGGGGCTTGAACTCATGAGCAGTGAGATCATGACTTGAACTGAAGTCGGATGTTCAACCGACTGAGCCATCCAGGTGCCTCTTAATTATTCAATTCCAATGCTGATTTCTCCAAGAAGCTTCTTCTATTCCCTCTCCTGATCCTACTCATTTACCAACTAAAATCTGTGTAATATCTTGTAAAAATTGTGTAAATATCTTCATTCTCCAGTATATCTTAAATTTCATAGGGACAGAGACTATCCTGTGTTAATATCTGTATGCTCCATTGTATTCAAAAACACAACACATGCTCAGCAAATCAGTGTTGACTTGAATTGGGATGTTACATTCTAAGGCAGAAAATCACCAGAGAAGCCACATTTGACCAATTCATTTATTTCCTTTCCTCCTCTGGACATTGAACAGAAAGTAAATTCTAGTACTTATCCAAAATGAAAGAAATGATGAAATATGTATAATAGTTAAATTTCAGAGGTATTTGGGGAATCAATGCAGATTGAGACATTATAGGCATGTAATCTCAAAAGTAAGGGTCTTATCTTCAATCAAAGCCAAACATTTCACATGAGACGTTAAAATGAGGATTTCTTAACATATAGGAACTAATAATAGTAGAATATGATTATTCACTTTCTATCCCTTTTTCAACATTTCAATGAAATAGCTAGGTAGTCTCACATAAAGTTTTTTAACTAAGATCCTGCATCCTATTTATTATTTTACATACTTGTGTTATATTTTAGTATGCATTTTGTCAATTTTAACACTCCATGTAGGTTATGTAAAAAAAAATATTGTCAGTTTTCTTATAGGTTAATAAAAGTAGCTTGGACATATTTTACTTGAAGTAATTATTGGGAGAGACATCACTACGTTCATAACTGATGGAGGTATATATTACATGAAGATGTAAATATATGTGTATATATATATATATGAACATATTTAATGGGAAATAGATGAAAAAGATTAAATAATAGATTATTTTGAGAGGAAATTATGAAATAACAATGAAAATAAATGAATAGTCATATGTAAGACAGCAGGTTAATATTGAATGCTTGATACTATGAATACAGACAAAAATCTAATTTTAAAAAGGAGAGGATGAAAGCTTAAAAATCTTATCTCAAAGCAAATTATTATATTAAAGATGTAGTCTCTCAACTGCAATGCAAGAAAGAATAGTATGAAAATGTGTTTTAATATCACTAAAGAAGCAATATTGAGATATTCAGCAGATTAATAAAATGAATGAATATTACATCCCATGTATTTGAATTTAGATTTTCAAAACATAAAATAGCTGATTAGTGTTAAAGGGATATTAAAATTTATTTCTGCAGGTGTGTGGGTGGCTCAGTCAGTTGAGCATCTGACTTCAGCTCAGGTCCTGATCTCATGGTTCCTGAGTTCAAGTCCCACACTGGGACCTCTGCTGTCAACACAGTCGGCTTCGGATCCTCTGTCCCTCTCTCTCTCTCTACCTCCCCCCCCTCTCAAAAATAATAAACATTAAAAAAATAAAATAAGAAAAATAAAATTTATTTCTGGACCTCTTGAAAATAAAGTTGATTTTCTGTAATTGTAAAGAAAGGCTTTAAATATTTTGATAAGTTAAATCCAGGCAGAATCAGAACAACTTCACTTTTGATTAACCAGCCTGAACATGACTCCTTTAGCAATTGCAATCTTTCTTTTTCATCTCGTCATTGAAGAAGCCAATGATACAATATTTTATTGAACGTGGATGCTGCAAATCGTAAAAAAAAAAAAATGTGCTCATTCCTTAGCCATATTGCTACTGCTTAAATTCCTTTCCACCTTTATTTTGTGACACTGGTTTTTAAAGTTAGTTGACTCTGATATCTTTATACATGTATATTAGTCCATATATATGGGTGTAATATTATAAATGTCACTTCAATATTACTAGAGTTTATGTAGTTATTTATAAGAAAGCAATCAGTAATATTATTCGTTTAGTATATGCAAAACTTCATGACATAAAGAAAAAGCCACTATGACTGTTTCTAGGTGAGAATATACCAAGTTCACAGAAAAATGAATATTTCATAATATTCCTTTGGAATATTTTGGGGAACATACCACCAATGTTGTGAAACATTTTTACATACAGCAACAAAAACTTGAGAGAAATCTTAAGAGAGAAATGATTTTTTTATGTCTTTTCACTTTCTTGGAGACTATAATCCCTATTCCCTACTTTTCAAATTATTTAATACTATTATGAACTATTAATATAGAGACTATCTAAATTACATGACTGTCACTTTGAAGGAGAAGGTATATTACTGGCATAGTTTAATGTTTTTAGATAATAAACTTAAAACACTAAAGAGGAAAGATATTAAATAGGGCAAGATTGCAGGAGGCACAAAATCTGTTGTGGCAGATTCAGAATTCTTAAATATTAATGTCCTATAAATTTGTGAAAGTGCTCTGTGAATTGGAAACAGAATTTATCAGCATTAATTTAGCCTTGTGTAATTATTTTTTTATTTGTTTAACCTAACCCTGTAAACTCTTAAGAAAGCAAGCATGATTTTTCATATAAGTAGTGCTGAAAACTAATATTTTAAGAAAAATATAATGATAATATGTATAAGGTAAACAACAAGAGTTTCAAACTTGGTTTTGTTTGTTTTTAGGAATCTTTGAAAATATGATGAAATAATTTAACTGAGTAAAGTAATGTCAGGAAAATTGATTTTAAAATATAAGTCATAATCACAATTTAGTTGATAAAAATGCTATAGATAATGTAATATGTATAAGGAAAAAAGGGAGCGAATGTTTGAAGGAGGAATGTTCGAGGGAAACTTTCCTCTCAAAGTGATGTTTCACTTGTAAGACAAAAAGAGGGAATACCTATCTTGACCTAATGAGTGGTAAGTCAAACTCTTGCTACAAAATTTGTAAAACATCACTGAAATCTTCCCTCTCTTAATTAGTCCTTTTAAGATACCCATTACCATTTAAAGTAGTTTCAGAAAATGAAGTTTTTTTCATGGTTTATTTATTTATTTTGAGAGAGAAAGAGAGATAGAGAAAGCACATAAGGGACAGAGAGATAGTGAGAGAGAATCCCAAGCAGGCTCCACACTCAGCGCAGAGCCCAATGTGGGACTTGAACCCACAAACTGCGAGAGCATGACCTGAGTCAAAACCAAGAGTCGGATGTTTAACTGACTGAGCCATCTAGGCGCCCCTAAAGTTATCTTTGATAACTCTTTCTCAAATACTTGATTATTCTTTCTGAAACAGCTAAAGAAGCCATACCCTCTTTTGAGATGTATATATGTTCAGTATATATATGTATATATATATATACTGAAAATATAATCCCTAACATACAATGGGTTGTTCAGTACTATTAGTGTCTAAAATGAACAGGAAAGGATATACTTCCTTGGTGAACCATGTGCAACCATCTCAAAAAGCATGTAATAAGGAGTTTGAGGATGGTCCATTAACTCACTGATCAATATCTGTGTGCTCTATTGGTGCTATAGTGACCTTTAAGAATTCATTCCCTCCATATCATACAAAGCATTGTTCTCAACAATTGTCAAGTAATTGTATGTTGTGGGCATATTTATTTTAAAAAGCATAATTTGAGGGACTTGATAGTTTAGTGACACAGAATACACATGTAATATATGTCCCATTCCTGACTCTCTTCTAATTGCAGCATAGTCGGATAGGATTCTGCATTTGAATGACTCTGGTCCCTCAACCCTGGTTAGACTGGTAAGCCAATTAACAGCCTGTTCTACTCTCACACTTGAAAGCAATGAATGGCATGGTAGGCATCAGGTTTTTGTTATTCTTTAAAAAAGACATTATTTTCATTATGAAAAGATAATAGCGTCAAGGCAACATAAGGTCAATTCCTATTTTAGGTTATATCACCTAGGCACAGCCGACAAGTACTCTGACGGCAACATATTGAAATTGGCTTAGTTCTTTGTAACTGAGGATCCTTGTATAACACCTAAGTGGTGCTCAATAAATTAAAAAACTCAACAAATAAATGAGCAAAAAAAAGAACATGTAAGCCACTTAGTCTATCCCAATAAGCCTAAGCCATACAGATCTTCTGAAATGTGGACAAGCTGTGCACCCTTCATGATATATATTATGCTGTCAGAAGAAAATTAAAAGAAAAATCCAATTGGGCAGAGTATTATGTTTTTGTTTTTAATTTAGGAGATGTCATTCATTGGGAGTGAGACGGTAGAAATAGGGATATGTGGAGAAACCAGGGAAAAAATGCAAACAACTGAATTCAAGTTATAGAGAGCAAGGTGCATTAGAACTTACCTATTAGTTTTAACCCAAAGGACTGTGACCCTTGGGCCACTCCTTTGATTACTGTTTATCTATTTCTGGGCCATAGGAGCCCAGGGCAAATACACTATAGGAACTCAGTAGATGTTTGTTGAATAAGTAGAAAGAGAGGCTTATTATTTTAAGTACCATGGTAAGTATATATTAACTTTAAAAGGCAGTATAAGTATGTGTTTTCATCAATCATGTAGATTATGAGAAGGTTTTAAAAAGGGACTTTATCTGAAGTCCTTTTGGTTCTTGTCACAAATTATTTTCAAACCAACTGTAAAAATTAAAAGCCACAAGTATCTAGGCTATGACTCCACAGTAGCCATTTGACCAGCCAAATTATCAGTTGTCCGAAAGACTATCAACCCATTCTTGTTGGGAGCCCCGTGATATTACTGTTCAAGAAGTTTTTCAAAAAAATCTTACTTTACTGGCAAGCAAATAACGAGCAAAAACAGCTGTGACGCCACAGTTGGTTTCCAAAATAATTATGGTCAGGGTCCCTGTGGTACACGGTGTACAACACATCCCCTCTATGTTAATGAATTCAAGGGAAGGCAACACCACTATTAGTAATAGCTTTTTATTCGGAGTCCTCATTTTCCAGATAGGTCACATTAAACACAGCCATTAAACAATAGCGTTGAGATAAATCCATACAATGTATGCTGCTTTGTTGCTGTTGTCCTTGTTCACCAATCGCTTGGTGCAGCTAAGAACCTTATGGAGTGATGGGGCTGATAAATGGGAATAGCCAACCTGCAAAACACTGGGGCCAGGAAAGTCAGACTTTAATCAGGTCTCATTCAATTATGTTTCAAATCAACACATCTTGATAGCCAAAACTCTCATTTGAATTAATGCTGTGATAAATGCTGTCTGTTGTCAAAAGAATATAATTAGACAATAATGAGTGGGCATATATTATGCCAGACCTCAGTCTACTTGTTGACCTCAGCAACTTCTACTCCATTAGGCAACAAACAGCTTTTAACCTAGTTCTAATAAAGCATACTGGTCTATTACTACATTACTTTTTTTTTTTTATGGTGTCATTCTTTAAATTGAGCACTGCCTAGATCTTTTAAAGGGAAGTCGTGTTTTACAAGATCCCAGGAAAATGAAACAGAGTCCATCTCCCAACTAGGAATTCAATGAATTCATGGAGTAGTGAGCCAATCTTTGTATACTGCCCGCAATAAAGATAAGTATGTAAGGTTAGGAAATAATATGAAAGCATTCTTTAAAATTGCATGATATGTCTCTTTCATGTTTACTTTGGTATAGGTATAACTAACACTGATTCTCACTACTTAGAACTTTGATGAAAAGATCTTTCATCATTAACATTTAATGAAAAGGTTGTTTTGTTACTGACTTTTTTTAGTTTATCAGTAAACAATCTTCAGAAGTTTTTGACTTTCTTACAAAAATTTCTATAAATTCTTAGTCTGTGCTTCACTTCAGGTATTTAAGGACGTAAAAGACAAAGTATTATCAAATTATTCTTTTTGAATGTGTGGGATTTTTTTTGAGGGGTTGGTTATTTGGAGCATGTGAATTAAGACAATTTCCCCCATTCTGAATGATGCTGAAACCCCTTGAAATATCACTGTTGGATCAAGCATCACCCCTTAGAGCACGTTGCTCCATGGAGGGGTGATTTTGGCATCTCATAGACTTCCTTGGAAGCCGAGCACCAGAGGTCTGTGATAAAGGCAGTCGCCAGCCAGATGAATAAAGGCGAGATTCCCTCAACTCAACTATAAAAGCCTCGCGTCCTGACTGCTGAAATTACCACCAACTTGTAAATAAATAATCACTACTAAATACAGATAATGTGTTAAACAGCTAACACTAGTAAGTCACTGGTGACAGAGAGCCTAAAGGTAAATTCCTCACACATTGGCACAACCGATTCTTAAAATCTTATAGTGTTTTAATGTCTTCAGACACATATAATAAATTGAACAACTGGTTACTCAGCGTTAAGAATGTTTTAAAAATAAACCCTACTCTCTTTGTTGATCTCATTTATATACTGCCTTAGATTGAACTACGCGGCTATCTGTCTAGTCAGAGAGAAGCGACACTTGGTAAGACTAAATGGAAATTAGTTTCCATCAAATTTCAGCTATCAAGCTAAATCAACCTGTAGTCTCCTGGCAAAAAATAACATCATAACAGAGACAACACATTTCAAATACATAAATTGTCCAAAATATAGAGAGTCAATTAGGTTTCACATGTACAAGATCCCTTCTTTTCTAATTTAAACATTTATGAATAATAAAAACCAAAAGTAGAGCTTTGGAAAAGCTGTTACTAGGAACCAAATCCCGTTCTCGAGAGAATAAGGCCGATGGGAGTTGTCAGCTCTTCCCTTTCAAAGTGGTTTTGCAAACGAGGTACAGTCTAACATCTTGACGGCATTTGACGGAAATATTTTCAGTTGAATTTTTTGAGGTTTAAAATTACAAAACTTAATTCAGTTCGGTGTTTGTGTTTGTTTTTGCTTTTGTTTTGTTTTTAATATAATGGTTTTATGACATTTATGCTGTTTCTACACTGGCTTGGTGGCCAGAAAAGAAGGCACAGAATTCTCCACCAGTTTGCAAATAACGCATTTTTCTGCTCCAGTGCACAAACAGCCTTTATTTAACTCAGCACCACATTTTGTAAGGTATGGGCTGGAAACTGTTTGTCATGAAGCTGTAAAATGCCAAAAATTTTCAACACTGAAGGAAAATGTCAATCAAGGCATTTTCCCATCTGCTGCTACTTCTGCAAGTGCTAATTTTGTTTTTCCCAATTCCTGAAATTTGAGGTTTCCTAGCCTCATATGGAAGTTAAGTTTGAAACTTGCTAAATGTCACAAGAAAAGGTGTAACCAAATGAAGGAATAGAAGGTGTACTGTTCTTGAAGGACACCAATAAAAGGAGGCGGAAGAGCACTGAGAAAAAGGAAAAACATTTTGCTAAGACCCAGACCTCTTGAAAAACACAACACAATGCAAATAACCAGTGCTGGTACCATACATGCATTAAAGCATTTTTCATGGTTTGAAATATAATGGGAACACACATCTTGAACGCCTTAAGATACTTCTGAGAACCAATCAACATTATGATATCTACATAGGCAGAAGCTGTATGTTACTGAAAAAACGTGAACAAGTTTCAGGTATTGGTACACATATGATTCTTGTGATTTAGCGCGACTTTAATAAAAGCTTCTACAAGGACTTGCACATAACCATGACTGACGGATGTATTTTTTGACCTTTCAGTTAGCTCCATCAGCTCACTCAAACACATTTTGAACAGATTATGTACTGTAGTACTTGGTAGACTATACATTAAACAAGAGACTTTGCTCTGAGGCACTGCTTCCCACACTCCATGGGGAAAAGGAAGCAGGAAAAAACAAAACTCATAGAGTTCGACAGCTACCGAGGCAACACTCGCCATTTACAATATAAGCCCAAATATTTTTGCAACACAACTATATATTAATTTAATAAAATACACAATATAGCTCTTATACACTCAACAATTTGGCTCATATGCACTGAATCTGCAATAAATCAATAAAAATATGTCATTTGATGTAAACACATTGAATCTTCTTACATTTGCACATTTAAATGGTCATGTGATTTGTGATGTCTAAGACATTTTCACTTTCCTGAGCTATTTTAGTGTCCAGAAACGAATAAAACATATTGATAGTGTTCATTTCCTCTGAATATTATCACTCAAAGGTAACTATTTTTCAGGTCAAATTTAAAACATACCCATCATTACTTATATGTTTGTTGGACACTAAAATGCTGAAGAGGCATTTTAAACTTTTTAAAAATTTCTTCTCCTTTAATGAAGTGAATTAGTCTATGTGTGTGCAGGACAAAATGGACTCTATCTTTTTACATTTAACTTTTATACGACATGAAGTGTCTTACAAATGACCAAGTTTTTTTTTTTTTTTATTTTTTTTGACTGATGATATGGAATGTTCTTTGTGTTTATATGTGTGGCAGGTAACTTTATACAGAAATGTTTACCACAAATATGTGTTAATGTTTGGTGTAGCTTGGACTACTGCAAGGTCTTTCCGGGACGTTAAGTAGAAGCCTGTGATGACGGCTAGAAATCCACCACAGATCACAAATTACGACCCTGCTTTGTATGGGGTTTATAGGTAAACAGTTAAGTCAGCATAAATCACGGAGGACAGTCTCAGAGTGATCAGAAATACTTCAACTCTCACGCTGCATACCTTCCTAACAGATTGTCAAAAGGTAACGCGTCTCCTCATCCTCCTTGGTCTTCTTCCCTTTTTCTTCTCTCTTTTTCTTTTTCTCTTTCGGCATCATTAACTTTGTCCTAATATAAGTTTGGTCAAAACAAAACCATTGTTATCTCTGAAAAAGAAACAGCAGTGAAAAGAACATACTTGTGGGCACTTCAGATGTTCACTAAAAGCCTTAAAGCAGCATTGGTCTTTCTTCATCCCTTCATCCTTGTGAAAAAGGTTGTCACCAGGAGGGATCATTTTTAAATCAACAGAAGAGACAAGAAAATGCCAATGCTTTTTTTTTTTTTTTTTTTTTTTCCCCTCACTTTCTCACAGCCACAGGGTCATTTCCCCGGCAGTCCTGCAAAAGCTTATCAATCTCTCTCACGACTTCCTCTGCATCCACTGATTCTCTGCCCAGATCCCTGCTGGGGTGGTCAAGCTGCTCAAGAACAGCACCCATCTCGCTGGAATCCCGGCTGGCTCTAGAATGCACATCTGCAAAGACCCTCGCCATCTGATCGGGAGCCATGAACGGAGGGTCTCTCGGTTGCTTACTGGGTGACAGATACTGACTGTCAGTGGGCAAGTACTGGCTGCTTGCTTCGGCCAGGGCTCCTGGCTTTGCTTCACAACCATCCAGAGAGCCTTTCGTTGAGGTGCAAGGCTCAATGCATGCCTTGGTTGGGCTGCTTGATGCTGAGGGGACCTCTTGGAGGAGAGGGCTCAGGGCACGTTTGGCTTTTAAATAAGGTTTAACATTGGCAATGAGAATAGTGTGCTCTCGCTTGTCTTTTCCAAATGTACAAAAAGTCTTTTTCCCAGTGGGATTCACAGTTTCGTAAGTCTCAGTCTCAACATTAGCTTCAACTGTGGGTACAAAGAGATTTGTGCGGTAATCTGCATTTTCAGCCTGATTGGCTGCAGGGAACTGTGGCATCCAACACCTGTCAGAATGACCAAGCACTCGGCATTCATCTGTGCAATTAACGCACTCTTCTGGTTCTGCAAAACAAAAGAGAAAACAGCAAATCCAATCATTAGGGTTGCTTTTAAATTTCTACTGAGGCTGCGATCAGCTCTCAGTGGGCTTGTTTGACCTCTGGTCTCTTAATTAAAAAGGAAAAGAAAACAATAATTAAAACATTTCAGGATGGTTGCATAAACCTGCTGGTTGAGACAATGGTTTTATTTAAGTCTATCCTCTAGATATTAATGAATTCCCATAGCCTGGGAAGAAGTAAAAAGTGGCCATTGGAGAATCATTCTCAGTAGAATAGAACATCACTGTAAACTAACCTCCTGGAGTTTTCAGTTAGTCTTTGTTCCGTATAACCCATCCTGGAAACAGTGAACTTCAAAAAGGATTACCAGGATTAATTTTTCAAATCAAATAACGGGGCAAAAACTAGATCACATACTTCCATAACAAGTCCTAAGCTGCTTTTTTCCCCCATGTTTTATCCTTATTTTGCTTGTAATTGTTATTTTGGTGACAGTCATGAAATAAAAGGTTTCCTTTAAAAGCCTACCTTTCCTACTGAGAGGAGCAAATGGAATTTTCTATCAGAATATGTTATGAGTAAAATTGTTAAAAAGTGCACATTCCTGTTTTATTAAATTTGGGTATGGATCATGCAATCAGTTTCCTTCACTTCAGCTTTTAGTTTTGGTCATAAGTAGGTGAAAATGGATTTAGTCAACAGAGTTCAGATGAATGACAACTCATGATTTCCTGTTTTCAATGATAATGTCTTCTGTGACAATGTTTCCTTCTCTCCTTGTCCAACAGGCATACAGAGAATCGAAATAAAGCATTCTTTAATGATCTCTATTTCAAAGATGCTGAACAGAAAATATGAAAGAAAATTCCTTCATTATGACAATAGCGGCATAATTCTACCACCCCCATTATTTTGAACTATAACTTTGAGCTACACCTTCCCAGCTGCCCCTTTCGTCTACAAATGATTGTTTCCCATTATGTTTAATGGTTCCTTTTAAATAAAGGCCTTCTTTTTTTCTTTTTCCAGGAGAGGATATTTACACTTTACCTCTGCGTGATGGGAATAGAATTCCCTACACACTTAGAAACCCTTGGGACAGCCATTTAATTGATGTGAGAGGATCTCTACAAATTCAGTGTCCTGTGCAAGAGAAAAAAGGCCACATGGAAGATACTTAAAATAGAAAGCATCGTATTTCTATTAAAATAGAAAGCACTGACACATTTATACCGTCACTTTTCAGTCATATGTGAAATCTGAGTTCATATTTAAAGCATATAAATAATTCCTTATCTAAAAAAGAAAACATAGGGGCGCCTGGGTGGCTCAGTCGGTTAAGTTTCCGACTTCGGCTCAGGTCATGATCTCATGGTTCGTGGGTTCGAGCCCCGCGTCAGGCTCTGTGCTGACTGCCAGCTCAGAGCCTGGAGCCTGTTTCCGATTCTGTGTCTCTCTCTCTCTCTCTGACCCTCCCCTGCTCATGCTGCCTGTCTCTTTCTCAGAAATAAATAAAAACATTAAAAAAAAAGAGTCAAACAGTATCTGTATGGGCTACCTTTAAAAAAAATAAAATAAAAAAATAAAAAAGAAAACATAAACTACAACTTGACTTATCTCAAAGTGCTTTAAGAGAAAATGATTTCTTATGAGATTATTTTTTTTCCAAAGAAGTTAGAATAGTTTTCTGACAGAATAAAAACATTGTGGTATTTCATAGCATGTGTCATTCACATTTGTGAAATGTTAAAAATGTATTCAGGTAGCTTGCCTCTATTTAAATTTTGTCATGTTTTCAAAAATATATTTTCATATGAACAAAGGAAATATGTTAAGTTTATTATGTAATGCAGGGGAAAATGGTGAACTCAAATACTCATACCTATAGGCTCAAATACTATCTGTGTCTTGGAAGATGGTTGGATGGACACAAACAGCAGGAGAAAAATCTAACATTATAAATTTTATAGAAAGCCTTCCTGTATGGATATAAAGTTGAATAGAAATTTAAAAACAATGAACAATGTTTTAAATGTTTTAAAATTTTACATTTTAAATGGATATCAGAAAATTTTCATATCAGGTACCTGTGTTGCATGGGAATTATAAAAATTATCTCTACATCTGTGTCCATTTGTGTTAGGAAAAAATGTGTATCGTTTTAGTCAACCAATTTTATCCTCCACAAATACAGTAGACTTTACTGTCTATTTCATTGGATAATATTTTTGTAGCTTTTAAAGCCATGACTTTTATTTTTATTGTTTTTTAGTATTTTTATTAATTTTTGAGAGACAGAGTGTGAGCTGGGGAGAGGCAGAGAGAGAGGGAGACACAGAATCCAAAGCAGGCTTCAGGCTCTGTCAGCACAGAGCCCAACACGGGGCTTGAACATACCAACGTGAGATCATGACCTGAGCCGAAGTGGGATGCCCAACCAACTGAGCCACGCAGGTGCCCTACCATGACTTTAAAAAAATTCATTTACAACCCATACACTCTCTTTGAAAATGCTAACATAGTTTTATATTCCAATATTGACTAGCCTTCAATTTCAGCAATGTGGATGGCCTAGCACTGAATGAATTCAATATGAATTTAAGAAGAGAGTAAAAGAGACAGAATAATGCAGATGTATGAGAGTATAAATCGACCTTGAATTTGAAACCATCAACATGAAATGATTGTTTGCACTTCACAGCTGAAAAATCTGCAGCTTTTTACTCCACTCCTTTAGGTCCCAACCTAGGGAGCAAATTCTAAGTATTGATTATGATACATTATAAGCTGTTCACCTTCTGATTAGACTGTAATTTTGACTGCAGCAGTTCCTGGACAGTGAAGAAAATCTAATGGACACTTTTGTACAAGCAGCAGAAACCATGAGCAAAAGGTGGACTATAACTGCCAAGGGTCAAATAAAAATTTATGAGAAAGTGAAATTATTTCTGAAGGAACATAAGTAAATAGATGAATAGGTAGGTACAAAAAAGAGACACAGGTAGTCTATATCAAATGACCACCTAGACATAAAAGTAGACAAAATGCAAAGCATAGAAGAGAAAAAGAAAGCAGAAGGAAAGCTAAGCGGGAGGAGGGAGAAAAGAGGAAGGGGAGCTGTGCGGGAAGATTTGTCATGTATACCTTTTCCTATATATTTTTAAGATCCCCTCAATAAGCTAAGAATGTATAATAAAAATAATAGTGCGGAGTATTTTCTCAAGACCTAGAGCTACAAAGGTAAATAATGAAACTTCTTCCTGTCCCGTAGGGAAAATGGATCCCACAATAGATATGTCCAATTATATACAACAGAAATGAAAAAGAAGCAAATTATATAGACAGCCGCTATTTGCATGGATTTGATATTTGTTTCAGAAAACAAACTCAGAGGCCCTGGAAAGAAGTAAAAATAATTGATCCAAGTCTAAGATCCACTTTTTTCTTCTGGACTAATGTGATATTACAAAGAAATTATTTACCCTCATTTTCACCCTTTCCTCAGTATAACATGATTACCCTTTCACAGAACGCACCCTTTGCCAAGTAAGATGTCATAATCCAAATGGCATGTAGATGAGAAACTGACAGATAAGCATCCTTATATTACAAAGAGAAAGGTATTCTGAAGTCCAACAGCTGGAACTCTGGGCAATTCTACCAGTAGGGAAAGTTTACAGTGTCACATTTTTAAAATGTATGATTCCTTGAAGGACGATGTGACAACCTGATAAATTTAAGTGCTTGTTTAGTATTAAGAATTATTTTCTATACTCCTATAGCCATATCTGAGTATTACACAAGGTCTCAAAAAGAGGGATCTAAGGGGCGCCTGGGTGGCTTAGTCGGTTAAGTGTCCGACTTTCGCTTAGGTCATGATCTCGCGGTTCGTGGGTTTGAGCCCCGCGTCGGGCTCTGTGCTGACTGCCAGCTCAGAGCCTGGAGCCTGTTTCAGTCTGTGACTCCCTCTCTCTCTGACCCTCCCCTACTCACGCTGTCTCTCTCTCTCCTAGAAATAAAAACATTAAAAAAATTAAAAAAAAAAAGAGGGATCTAAGCATAGTCATCTTGATTATTTTAATTTTCCATCTTAATTTATGTATTTTTGCAAAATATATAAAGTCACACAAATGATTATAGTACTTGCAATTCAGCTGTACAATAAACCACACACGCACACATACACGTGGAGATCTTTGCGTGTGTGTGTGTGTGTGTGTGTAAAATTTGACCTTTCTCCAGGATATAGTACAAACAAAATTTTAAAAATGAAATGTATAATCAACGTATTCCTGAAAATTTACTAGCAGTTATTGCCACAAGAGAAATACAGATGAAAAAAATGAAATGCACAGGAATGTTCTATATTCATAATTTAGGAGATAACATAAATACATATAAAATCACATATATATACACATTTACATATATACAGCACTACATACACAATGTACATTTGTAGGTAGAAATCAATCTCCAACAACAATTCAATCTTTCCCTTTGCCCTTTGCCCTACAACCGTCAGTGTGAAATCTGTGATTGGATCAACAACTTCACTACCTCTGATTTTAGAATTTTATATAATTCAAATAGATTTAGACATAAAGATGTCTGAAATCTGCATATTCATAGTGGCTGACATATCTGAAAGCTCTCTTTTTAACCTAGACAAAGTAGTTTAATAACTTAATCTTAGCGATAGTAGGCAAGCAATCGTTGGTGCCAAAATATACCTTCCTAGGAGCTGTCATTGTGGAAGTTACATCTCTGCGAGAAAAAAATAATTCAGGTAAAATGTCAAACTACCTGCCCTTAGATTATTGGGTTTTAGCCATATTCCACAAAGGTTTCCATAACTTCATGTTTACAATGTGACTTTAACATTGTAATATCACTATATCAGTAAGGATACTGATCCTTTGCAAGGATATGTAAAAGGTGCCAAAGATTACTATGTATTAGATTATAATTTGAAGCCGAAGCACTATTTAAACCAGTAAGGACTAATAAAGATTAAGGGAGTTTTCACTAAATCTGATTACTTTGGGAGGAGTCTGGGGAAATGATCCTTATGTATCAAGACTCCGTTGTGTTCATTGCGAAGGGAACGTGCCAAGGAGCCAGCCCCCATAAAATTTCTTACTTTGAGTTAGCCTACCTCTTTATTCTAGTCCCTCTCACTCAGGCAGGACTTTCTCACAAACCAGAAATTAAGCTTATCGTCCCTGTCTTCAAAGCACTATACCACACAACTGGCAACTAATTTTTTTATAACTACTTAGGAAACTATTAGAAAACATACAAGGATTTCCTCCCCTTATTTTCCATGTGACTGTGTCCTCCAGAGCCCATATACTTGTACAAAAACATGCATATCGCTCCTAGCATAAGAATTTCAGATATGCAGCAGATTTAATTTTTTTATAATGAAGAAATAAAGGTGTCATAGAAATCCGAAAACCAAATCAATGAGGAAGCTCTAAAATGCGGTGGCCATGGGGGAAGGGCATTTGAGAGAGAGTTTTCTCTGCTTTTTGACTGTCAACAAAATGGCTTTATTTCTGCTTTGTAAACAGCTTTAAATAGGCATAGTTTTCTTCTCTTAGAGTGGTGGTTGATACTGTTTCTAACAGCATCTTAAAATTAGAGTTGTTTCCAAGTAGACAACTCTATAAATGGAAGTCCATTTTTTATTCTCGTTTTTCTTTTTTATTTCTAATTTACCTTTTCACCAACGCAAGCTTTCATAACACCTAATTAGCTGTCTGGAAAAAGCAGAAAGCAGGCACCCACCTCTATTTATGGCTGGCACTCGTGTTTGGGATAACTCTACGGAATCTAAACTAGGTACCCATCACAGATTATTCACCAGGAAGCAATGACAAACCAAGACCTTCGACTGGCAGTTTCTGTGTATCCGTTTCCTACTGAAAGGTTTTGCTGGTATGAGAACAGCTTGTTTTCTCTGTCTTTTTCTGTTCTTCAGCACACACACTCAATTTTGCACATGCACACACACTTCCTTATGCACAACAGATTATGATTTAATCCAAATATATTCTAACATATCAGATAAAAAGGATCAATGCTAAAATAGAAATCTCATCAGAATACAGTCCAACAAATCTGTGATTAAATTTTCCTTTCAGTGAGTTGACATAATTCACAAGATCCTGTGAACTGACACTTTTCTAACATAAACAATTCTTTCTTTTTTTGGCGGTTGATGATTATTCGCTTACTTTCCTTTACCATCCTATAAACCCCTTACACTTGTTATGATGATAGGGTGAATCATCCTGTGTAAATGGCACCTTAATCTATATTCATTCAAATTATTTCCATTTATGATTTCTATGTCCCATTTACTAGCCTATTAGTTAAAAATAAACCTTCTGATTTCAGTCTATGAGAGGGGTAAAAATTTCACTCTCGATATTATTTCTAGAGACAGTGTTGGAAACTTGTCTCAAAACTTTTTTTTTTCTGTGTCAGAATAAGAAAGAAAAAAATATATTACAATTTTATCACACGCTTTTTTATTCTGCCAGCGTTCACATGACTGCCAGGCTTAATTTTAGCACAATTTTTAATAAGGTTGGTGCATCCCTTGTGCAGGAAAGAAAAGGAAGAGGTTAGGGAAAATGTGGGATCAGAAAACCAACCACTTTTCCTTAGCTAAGTAATCTTTCATCTATTGCATTGTATTTCCCGTGTTTCTTGTGCACAGGGATCTGATGTTTTACTGATCAAGGAACTAACACACAAACACACCTGTGGGATGTGTTGTTGCTTCTTTTTTTAAAAAAATGTTTATTTATTATTTTGAGAAAGAGAGAGACAGCTTCTTTTGTTGTTTTGATAATGACAGTGGGGCCGTGAATCTTGTTACAATATGCTGATGTGCTCATTTCATGAGGATGAATGTTTACATGTTGGCAATGATACCACAAATGCGGTTACAAGTCCAGAAACTTGCACTATTTCCTAACAACTGGCCCTCAGGAAGCAGGATAGGAAACATAGTTCACATAATAAAAAAACCTGTGAGAGAAACATATATATTTTTAGGTTCATCCAACAGGGCTTCCAGGTTTCACGCCAGTTGTGAAATACCACTCTATCTGCTTTGGATAGGTGGGAAGCACATTTCGAAGTAGAAGTTATTATAATACTATCAAAGAGTCAGACCATGGCAGCTCTGAAGCCATGGTCCTCTGGTGCACACCTGCATTGCACAAGGCTTCTGAAGGTATGGGCATGGTTGCATTCACAGCCCGGAAACCAATGGCCAATGTCATAGTCAATGGAATCCAACTGCAGCTGGGTATTCAGGGCACTTGGAGCATTTGCACTTATTATTCAGCACACCTGCATGCCTTCACGGATGGGTTTAAGTGTTTGTGACCCTTTGGACATAATAACATGTCTACCAGAGTGAGTTTTCTGGCATATCTATTGTCCACATATAGATAATTCACAAAGATGAAGAAAACTTAAATTAAATGGAAACTTAAGTTAAAGAACGGAAGCAAAAGGACTAAGGAAATTCGATATGGAAGTATCAAAAGTATTGTATAAGTGAGAATCTAATTGAGAATGCATTGGGAATCTATAGCACATATATAATTGTGTCTCCCACGGTGCACTGCTCTGAGATTAACATTCAAATTTTAGCTCCCCCTGCCCACCCCCATCACCTGGGGCAGCCATCACCTGGGGCAGCAGATGCTTTAAAGTGAAGGCACAGATAAATGGGGCCATCTCCTTCCTTCCTTCCTTCCTTCCTTCCTTCCTTCCTTCCTTCCTTCCTTCCTTCCTCTCTTTTTCTTTTTTCTTTCTTTCTTTTTTTTAATGTTTATTTATTTTTGAGAGAGAGAGAGAGAGCTTGAACACAAGTGAGGGAGGAGCAGAGAGAGAGGGAGATAGGATTCCAAGCAGGCTGACAGCAGAGAGCCCAATGTGGGGCTTGAACTCAGGAACCCTGAGGTCATGACCTGAGACAAGGTCCCAAAAGCCAAAAGTTCGGGCACTTAACCACTCAGGCACCCCAGGCCATCTCTTTCTTAACTGGTAAGCTAAGAACTGACTCTGAAGCTTGATATTATACTAATGATACAAAGTTTGCATTTTTTTTTTTTTATTTTTTTTTAGTAAAGGACTCTGACAGAGACTCTGAAAGAAAAAAAAATACAGCCCAAATGCACCAGCAAAGTAAAGACAGCTCAAAATCAGTGACAGCATTAGATGTGTACAGTTCGGTGGTTAGTTTGAAGAAGCTATACTCAAGAATTCACTAAGTAAGAATGAATAAAACACCAACTTTGTGCTTAGGCATTGGAGGTTTCCAAGTAAAGTCATCTTGAATAGAATGCTGTAGAACAATAATGTATCAAATAAAAATTTGTCATAAATAAACCTATGTCTATTCATTTCTAAAATTCTCCAGTCTGTAAGAGTTTATCTCTTCACTAGGCACTTACATTTTGTTTTTGTTTTTGTTTTTTAATTTTTTTAATGTTTTCTATTTATTTCTGAGAGAAAGACAGCATGAGCAGGGGAGGGTCGGAGAGAGAAGGAAACACAGAATCTGAAGCAGGCTCCAGGCTCTGAGCTGTCAGCACACAGTCCAATGTGGGGCTCGAACCCACAAACTGTGAGATCATGACCAGAGCCGCAGTTGGACACTTAACTGACTGAGCCACCCAGGTGCCCCTAAGGCACTTAACATTTTGACTAGAAACGAGAAACTAGATTTAACATCAGCTAGGGGAAATAACTCACAATCAATTACATTTTGAACTATGTTATATGAGTGTCAAGCAACAGAAATACAGAGAAAGTCCTATTACATTGTGAAAAGCTTTGTTTAAGAAATAGGGCTTGATCTAAAATTCAAAGGATGATCAGAGTTTCAACAAAAAATGGAGAGCAGGAAGAGGATGATCCAGAAGAAAGGACTAGAAAGTGAAAGAGTCACCACACAGAATTGTGCATTTCACAAGACAGTAAAAGACCATTTTATAGGTCACAGGACTTATATTGCAATGCCAAAAATAAATTATTAATGTATAGAAAATTGGCTAGGACTTAAAGGAGAATGGAAAAGCTCTGAATTTAAACAAAAAACACACAAAATTTAAAAAGCAGACAATGGAACACTATTATAGGTATTTGAGTATTTTCAAATGATTCTTAAAATATTTAGGCACTTGATCAAAAAGTTATTAGCATTTATTAACATACAAATCTGAGATGAGCCACAGGGCATGCAGCATTCAAATCAGCATTATTTCTGAAAACAGATATATAGACTTTAGGCCCCAACCAGGGTATCTCCAGCAGAGCACAATAGGGCACGGCATGATTAACTGGCATAGGCATTCAGACCCCATTGTGACCCCATTCTGCTAACATCTCATCCTACTCCTTATAAACTAGAGAGTCTTAATGCATGTTGACTCAACTGATATTTTATATTAACAGTATAAATCCTGAACTTTATAATTCTGCATTAGCAAAATATCTCTTCTTCTTACCTCTGCTTTATCTCTCTTCACTCTTTCTCTAATTTCCCATTATTATTACTCAGTCATAGAATTGCATATGATCACATATCTGAAAGACTAAAGGATTCTTTGAGAAGGCCAGAAGAGGAAAGGTTTGGAAGAAAGAAGATCTGTTTGGTGTCTAGGAGAGAGGTAATAAATACTCTTACAAGGCAAGGAGAATGGCCACAAATAATTTAGATATGGAATCTCAGACACTTTCCAAAGTTGGTTCTGGATACCATGAAGAATAAATTTCTACAGGAAATTCCTGAAAATTTCCAAAATACTCATTTCTTTTTAGGATAAAGATAATGCCACCATTTTCCCACTGAATTACATATATTAGCATTGTTCTCTAACTCTTATTATTTTTTACTCCATTTGCCTCAATGAGATCCTTATATTGCTTGAGGATCAAGATATGGAATACATGTTCCATTCTTTTATTCTTGCATGCTCTATTCCTTGAGTACACAGAACACACTCAATATTCACACGTGAATGCTGTCACTGGTTTAAAGAAAGAGTAAATTTAAAAGATATCTAATACTATTGGTAATCTACAACAGGGGAGACTACTTTTTATAATACACTTATTTCAAAATCATTCAAACTAGAATTTAATTTAAAAATTGAAACAAACAAAATAACCCATTCATTTATGATGCTATGAGGTTAACTTTCAAAATGATCCCAGAACCTAAACAAAGCTATGCAAAAAGGCTGTCTTTCACTATGAGATATACAGGATTTAGAGTTACATCAGATCTGGGACACCTGGTTGGCCCAGTCAGTAGAGCATGTGACTGACTCTTGATCTCATGATTGTGACTTCAAGCCCCACGTTGGGCCTAGAGCTTACTTTAAAAAAAAAATGAAGTAACATCAGACTTATCTGTTAAATACCATGTTTATATAAAAATCTAAAGTTCTCTATTTATTATTGAGAAACTATAGATTTCTGTATTTATTATTTATTTATTATAACTTAAAATAAGGTTAATAAATCTGCCTGGAATATATACTGAAACATAGAAGTCAGAATATTTTCCCCTTATGGATTTTTCAAGATCAGTGACACCTTTATTGAAATTAAGTCTAGATTTAAATAATCACCTCTTTATATTTTTAAATTATAGAAAGTAGTGAGTATCCTAAAAACCCACACCTCAGCATCTATAGGTTTCTTGCTTCACTCCCAGGGTTCTCCTTTTGTCTTTTTTAGATTCCTCTGCATTGTTGTGTCAAATGTGACAGTTTCTCTGTTGTAGTTTATGTTAGCTGCCTCTATATCTTATACTTTATCTGACAGCTATCATTACATATGAATTAATTAATTAGTCCTTGTAATTTTGAGTCTTGAAAGGGTTGACGCAGCTTCCAAAAGAACTTGATTTATATGCAGTGATAAACCTAGCTCTGACATGCAATAGTTCGTAAAAGCTGTTTGGTTTACAAGGACAAATTTAAGATTACAGCAACTTAAAACCTACTCCAAATTTCAGCCCCAACACTATTTAAATATGCTACTATTCTTCATCTTTAAAGAGGATGTTTTCCTATGCTTTTATTGCTTGTGTTAGCTAACCCCATCTCAGATAATGACACCATTTTTGATGACATGGATGAATACATCTAAAATTCAAGGCGTCCTCCCAGCAAAGTGGTAATCCTGTGAGGAAGGTCAATGAAAACATGCCTATTAAGCTGAACTCTTCTCAAGAAGCAAGCATGATAGTCTTATTAGCGTTTTTCTCTCAGGATTGCTATCTGATTTCTATTGGGATATATATCTGTTTACTAGTTTAAATCCCGTTGTTCATCTTATTACTAGCACTTGATTGTTTTCAATTGCTAGAGACAGGTACACAGAATTGGGTGTCATTTTTAACATCCTCAGAAAATAGAGTTAATTCAGATGCAACTAATCCTCTCTAGCTTATTATTTAGTGATCAACACCTGCCAATAGGATTTGGGAGTCCCAAAAGATAGATTTTTTAAGAGAGATTTTTCTATTTTTATATTTTCGAGTCTCATTCTAGTCTTATAAAATTAGTAAGGTTCTACTCTAGAGATAGATCCAAAGTTTCGATTCAGTTACCTTAAATTAGATGGACATGGTTCCAGAAGCACAGATGAATTAAGTACTTTTAAAAATGTAATGTTTTTAAAGAAAAATGCAAAACAAAATATATTTATGGACATATATTATATGAATGGGAAATATATATGAAACTATACTTCTCCATAAATGATTCCTACAAATATTACTTATATTACAACTTAAAAATGAACCAAAGCTAAATGTTCTTGATATGCATGCATACACACACATAAATGGTAATAAATATGTATTTTCACCAAAAATGCCTTCTGTGAAGGCATTGTCTGAAAGTACTATTCAAATTAATAAGTGTCCCAAAGTTAACTTTAGGAAAATATACCAAGGGGTGCCTGGGTGGCTCAGTCGGATAAGCACCCAACTCTTGGTTTCAGCTCAGGCCGTGATCTCATGGTTAGTGAGTTCAAGCCTCTCATGGAGTTCCTTGCTGACAGTGCAGAGCCTGCTTGGGATTCTCTCTCTCTCTCTTTCTCTCTCTCTCTCTCTCTCTCTGCCCCTCCCTGATCACACTCTCTTTCTAAAAAATAAACTTTATATATATATATACATATACATATATATAAACTTTATACACACACACACACACACACACACACACACCCCAATAATTTGAACCTAAACAATGTGGCCTTGATCTTACTAAAACAACTCCTACCACCAAGATGCTAATGCTGCCACAATTATTGCTACTATTATTATAGATAGTTTTAAAATACATAAAGAGTAGGAAAAAAGGATAATTGACAATTAAAATAAGGCCTCTTCTTGGAATTACTTCTCTGAAACCATCCTGTTCTTATTACCTTTACTGTGCTGTAAGTTTATTGGAAACTGATGTTTTTATCCTGTATGATTGGGTCATCCCAGAAATGAAAATTTAAGCAAAATCAATACACTCAATACCATGTTCTAGAGTAAATATACAGAAATGTTTCTTGTAACGGATTTTACTGGCAATGACAAGCCATTTTTCTGTAACAGCTTTAATATTTTGTAATCATTAAAGCACACCGAAGCAATGGAGAAATTGGGAAAAGAGGTCTGGAAATTCATATATAGAAAGATAGGAGATGTATACCTCTGTATCACCCTGCTATGTAATCAGAGTCAAAAAGTGATTGGAGAGGCTATCTTTGAATAAGAGCAAAGATAAAAATGTGTTTTTAAAGGATACGAAAGCTTATCCATTCATATGCAATATTAACATCAAAAGGTGGCTACAATGATGTTTAAATACTTTCTTATCTTGGAGAGTACTTTCTGTGATTTAATTGATAATCAGTCATACCTGGAGCAAAGAACAGATGATAAAAGTGAAATGTATTCCCCATGAGTGATATTAATAGGAAAATAAATATAAATATATGAAAACTTATTTTATTTTCAGGCTTGTAATCTAAACCTAGTCTAATTGGAAATTCATATTGACATCACAAGGAGAATTTGTTGAATTCGTTGAGACAGTCTTTTTTTTTTTTTTTAATTCAGGCGTGCTATATTTTCTCCCCTAAAAATATGTATGCTCAATTTCAGAAGAAGTGATCCTTTGTGCTGTTGAAGCTATTTTTGAAGAGCTGCCTAACAATTTCCATGGTCACTACTGAAAGGTTATACAGTAGTCCTCCCTTTATGGTCCAAGACCCCCCGTGGATGCCTAAAACTATGACAGCACCAAACCCTATATATACTGATTTTTCCTATACATACATACTTACAATTAAGTTTATTTTTAAAAAGTTTATTTTATAAATAAGGAGCACTAAGAGATTAACAATACTATCTAACAATAAAGAATCCAATTATAACAATATACTGTAATAAAAATTGTATTGTGTGTACCATTCTTGGATAATGTGAAGTGATGGAATACCTATATGATTAGATGAAGTAAGGTGAATGATGTAAGCACTATAATGTGACATAGGTTACTACTGACCATCTGATAAGATGTCAGAGGAGAGTCATCTGCTTCTGGACTATGCAGTTCACTTCAGGTAACTGAAACCGTGGAAAATAATACTGTGTATAAGGGGAATGCTGTAATCTGAACTACTAACCCTAGTGATCAAAATCCTCCATAATCTGGCCCAATTAAATGAATTAGGCAATTCTGTCATTAAAAAACCAACAAGCTTAGATTCTAACAAGTTGAATTTGTATACTTTCTTTTCCAGTAAGCATTTCTGTAATCTAACTGAACCCTAAAATTCCTTTAGAAGGCTGTAATTACCTAAGTCAATTGGAGGATGCGGAACCTGCTAGTGGACACATTGTTGGGATCACAACATGTCTGCTTAAAAGAGAGAACAACTTGAATTTGAGAAAGTGTCACCCTAACCTTATTTTTTAGGTGACTTGATGAGTATGTTCCTTGATCTAAAATGATCTAATATTAAAACCCAACATCTGAAATGGAATGAAATATAAATATTTGATTTGGCAAATTTCTAATAAAATATGTATTTGTGTTTCTTCACTGAATTAATAAAAAACATGCACGATCACAACAGAAAATTATCTAGTTAATTATTATTATAAATAAGATCATTGTGGAAAGTATTGCAAAATAGAAAAATTAAGTTAGAAGTACTTGGCAAATAAAAACTTCTTATCTATTGGGAATGATGTTTTTATAATTAAAAACATATATATCTGCACATAATTCTGCATAATATTCCAATATAAACAATTCATTGTAAGATTAACCATTTATTTTAAAAGCTCATAGTCTAACATATATAACTCATTGATCTACTTATTGTCCATAAACATAAAAGTTGTATCTATAAGAACCAAATAGTTGAGAGATAACAGTGATTTCAACCAAAAGATTAAGTTATTATGAAAAAGTTATTATTATAATAAATATATTATGATATATTATAATCATCCTAGTATTTTAAAAAGCAAAGAAATATATATGTACAAAAATAAGAAAATATTATATTCAATAAGCTCCAGTAATTGAGTTTTAAATTGAAGAGTTGTATTGTAGCATATATGCTGATGGAAAATATTCAAAAGAGTCACTATCTTAATACTTGAAGTGAAGGCAATATACGTGTTAAAATGACACCTTCCAATACATCAGATAACTATCAACGAAAGAATACATCTGAAAAGGCACACATGCATTTCCTTATATATGCACCCTTTGTACACATGATGGAAAAAATACTTTCCCATACCAAATGGAAATGAATGGAAGGAGCCTAGTCTAAGGACAAAAATCTTCTGGAACTATTTAGTGGAAGTAAAAATAAAGACCTAATCCACCTCACAACAACTTGTGGGTTTCCCGAATGTCAGTCATAGCTCCCAGAGCACTGAGTGTTTCAAGTCAGTAGACAGTCATGGTGAAGCACGGCTGTGTACATGCACACACATGTACATGCATCCGAAGCACGCATGCGGACATGAGCACAGTGTCAGCGTCAGCTTAAGAGACGGAGATCTTTAAGGACACATAAAATAATGTGCAGACATTTACACTCTAAAGGCCAAAATGCTTTTTTGGTATAAATGTTATCCTTAAATTCAATTTTTACATTGAAGTTGAAAATAGGAATTGATAAATAAAATTCTTTTTCCCAATTTATTATAATTTAGTGAATGTGTAATCACAACTATTTAAGGATGACAAGGGTGATTTTATATAAATGTGTCAGTATATGTGTATGTACATGCACTCATATTGTCAAACTTCCCACCTTACTCCCCAAAATTGGAAATAAGTAATACTTTATTCACTGTAACACTATCTGTTTCAGGCTTTTACTTTTATTTTCTCTAGGATTTCCATTCATTTCCATCTAGAAATAATGCAACCTCTTCTCTTTTTCTGGCTTGAGTAAGCAACACAAATAAATATAACAGTAATTGTTAGATTACTGTAACATACATGTGTATTTTTCAACCACAGCAACAACTTGATATAATAATTTTCTCCACTGGCTTGTTTCCCTCATGTAGAGATTAAACTACCCAGAAACCAATCAAATCTCTCAAAAGCACTCAAACAACTCAGACTTGGACTATGTACAATCCAGACTTAGAAAAATATCATAAGATGAGCTAAAATTTCACCTGAGATAGATACTTCTTTCTGTCTTTCACTTAATCCATCCAGTTATTTCAAATTTCAATGTGTTTTACCAGATTATCTGAGTCACATCTAGAGCATATTCAAAATTAAAATATATTGACAAAATTTATTGACTGCAGGGGATTTTCATTTTGAGCTTCACTAGCTGTTGCAATTGATATCAACTTGGTTCCGCCCTGTCCTTAGGAAACTGTATTAGGGTGATGTGTACAGATTTTACAAAGTAATGTGTAAAAAAGCCTTTAATATATTTCTATAAAATGACACATCTAATATGAAATGTATTTGCCTGTCCAAAGTGAAAGAAGAATTTGTGGACCTAATTTCTCAGGTGAAACAGTTTCTTCTACAGAATGCAATAGCGATATAGCTTGCTCTATACCCACAACTAGCATTCAAGGAAAATAATCAATCCCCTCTCCTATACCAGCCCTCTCTTCATTCCACCAATTTCTTCCCTAGCATTTCCTACACTAACTCTGAAGTGAAATTTGTACAACCAGTGATTTTTTCCATTAAACAATTACGAATTGGACCATTTAAACTCATTTAAGAACAATAAATGCGAAATCCCTGATATAAATGAATAATACGTAGATTCTCTTTTCAACCCTTAACCTCCCACAGCTTTTCTTGAAATATTGAAAGTAGTGATGCAAATAAAATAGAATAAATCACTTATTTACTATTCTATTTTCCTTTAAAGAAATAGTCTACAAGTTCTGCATTTATGTGTGTATAGTCTTATGAGTGTCATCATCTAGCAAGTAAAATTCGGACCACAGAGAAGAAAGCTAGCAGATGAAGAAATTGCTCACCTGGAGGAAGCAGATCAACAGACTGAAGTCTAGTTGTGATGGTGTGTAGGGTGAGGATAGCAAAGGAAAGCAAAGTCGGGAATGCTTGAAAAATAAAATATTTTTAGTTAACAAATAGAAAAGCCAAGTGGGAAAAAAGGGCCCCTTGAATCATGAATCCTTCTCTATTGATTGAAATTGTTATATTAAAATTCTTTAGACTGATCAGTCTCTAAACGATACAGTCATTTGTATTTCCCCAGATGCGTAAAACTTAGCGTTATTTGAAGAAAATTACTTTGGGGGTGTATTTCTGTTTAGAGGAGATAGAAACAATGCAGAATAACTATATGAATGCCTAGGTCAATGAGAAAAATATTCCTGTGATGATGGATTCATTTATATTAAATCAAATAAAAACATTTCTGTAATAGTGGGTAGAAGATGTAAATAAGCAGGCCACCAAAATCAAAGTTGCAGACTGTCTATTCTTTAATACCCCATAGAACAAGGCTTTAATAAAGTTTTCACTGCTAGTGAAATTTCGATATGTGTTGTCCGGAACTTGAAACAACAGACTATTTGAAACTTAGCTCTTTACTCAGTGCCCTAGAAACCTTCAATTGTTAAAAGCATATTGATTTTAGTAGAGAAATATATATATTTCTGAAACAATGTCAACTCTTTTCTAATCCAACATATAACAATAAATGTTATTGTTCTAAAGAAATATTGCATTTTGTTTTTATTTTTGTTTTGCTTTTTAAGCAGCTCTAACTTGGGCATATATGCATGTGTATAATTGACCAGTTTCTTAGACAAAAAATAGAATGCTTTGTTTGCATCTAAATGCATAGTGAATATATGAAATCGATTGCTATCCAAAAGTCCTGCCAAAAAAATAAAAAGCCAATTGGTGAGCAAAGTAGCTTTATTTTTTAAATAGTCTCATTTTCTTATTTTCAACCTTTATTCAACATCTGTTGTTTGCCCCTCCCCTGGAATGTAATTATGCAGGATTCCAATGTAAAACAGGTTGAGTAGTTAATAACAGGCAGCTCAAACATTTTTCCACACTGTTTCTCTACAGATGTTTTCTCTCATTTTTTTTTCTTTTCTCCCCTGGCTTTGTGTTTAATTTGTGTATGTTTCTCTCCTCTTCTTAAAGTATATTCCCACAACAGATGGAAACACCTGAAAATAAGTCTGCCTCATGCACATGTTTAAATGATGCCTATTGTGATATTTAACACAGAAAAGAGAATACAGAATATTGGTTTACAGAAAAAAGTAATTAATCTGTATGTCACCTTGTTACTGTGTTCAATTTAAAATTCTTAAGAGACGATCTAGTTTTTGCCAAAGACATTGGAGGGAAAGTTTATAGTCCACAACCTTCATTTATTCTTATTTTGTTACCAGGCTCATTTGTCTTTTTTGCATTTGGCACAGTTCTCTTAAATTTTCATTCCTACCAGAAATAGCACTTTTTTTTTCTTTCCACTGACCATTTTACTATGTAAAAGGCACTCTACATTCAGTTGATAATAATTCAAATTCAACGATCACTATCTAACATATTTTAGATATATTCAAAGTACATTATATATTTTTAAATAATATTACCAGAGTCATATAAGGTATAGAACTCTTTTGTTCAGAAAAATATATTTAATTGAGATTGAAGAAAAAAAAAAAAAAGTATAGACTGTGCACTGGGTTGGGTATTGACCCCCACATGTCCACCTGGAAGATCAGAATATGACCTTATTTGGAAAGAAGGTCCTTGCAAATGTAATTACTTCAGATGAAGTCATAGTGGATTACAGTGGGCCCCGATCCAATGTATGATGTTCTTGTAAGAAAACTGAGACACAGCGACAGTCATGTAGAGAAAATGCCATGTGAAGGTGGAAGGAGAGATTGGAGAGTTGTGGCTAGGATTGCTGACAACCACCAGAGGTAGCTAGAGGCAAAGAAGGATCCTCAAGACTGATTAGGGAGCAGAGCCCTGCTGATACCTTGATTTTGGACTTTTAGCCTCCAGAAGTGGGAAAGAATAAGTTCCTGTTATTTTAGGCCACCTAGTATTTATCTTGTTATAGCAGCCCTCCGATCCTGATTTTGGTATTCAGATGTGATGTGCTGTTGAAACAAATACCGAAATATGTAGAAGGGACTTTGGAACTGGGTAATGAGAATAAGCTGGAAGAGTTTTAAGATGCATGATTTTTAAAAGTCTGGATTGCCTTGAAGAGACTATTGGAAGAAATATAGACATTAAGAAACTTAATTTAATGATTCTCCTCCGAGCTCAGTAAGAAGTGAGGTGAACTATAGAGGAGGTTTCTATCATCTTTGAGGATATACGTGTGGCTTTATCATCAAGAGTGGAATATAGATAGAAATATGAATGTTGAAGGTGCTTCTCATAAGGTTTCAGATGCAAATGTTATTGGGCACTGGAAGACAATGTTTGTTATAAAGTGGCAGGAAACTTGGCCAAATTGTTGGCTAAAAAATATAGCTTGTCCTTGATGAATTTGTATATTTAGCTGAAGAGCTTTCCAGCAAAGTGTAATACGTGTGACCTGGTTTCTCTTTTCTGGATACAGTAAAATGTAAGAGCAAAGAGATCAATTAAGGAATGAACTTTTAAGCAAAAAGAAACCAACACCTGATTTGGAAAATTCACTACTTATCAGATAGCATGCTCTGGAAACAAGGACAAAGGTGTGGCTGGCCAGTCATTTGCTGTAATGATTAGGGTGCTTATGGATCCAATCAACCATCAAAGAGAAGTCAGGAGTAGAGATATGTTTATTGAGGAAGGATCTGTGGAGAACACTCTTATCTAATGGTGTAGATGCCCTCAACATCCACAGAAGACAAAGTTATTGAGAATTTTACATCCCACTGCTAATGTGGACCAAAAGGGACAGAGACAAAATGAAGTACAGCCACAGATACAGGACTAAGAAGAGTGGGTTACTGCCCCAGAGGGTCAAAAAAGCTTCAAGGAGAGAGCACACAATTACTTTCAGTTCTTGAAACCTAATGGAATTTGCCCTGCTGCATTGCCAGATTCCTTTAGACTACTAACCTCTTTGTTCCTTCCATTTTCACCCTTTAAGAATGAGAATGTCTACCCTGTGCTTGTTCCATCCACCACTGTATTTTGGAAACAGGTAACTTCTTTTCTAGTTTGATAGGTATATGAAAGAAGAGGAATGCTGCCCAGAAGGGACCATACCCATAGTCTCCCCTACACCTGATTTAGATGCTGAGATGTGAGACTTTCTGAGTTCATATTTAGGTTCACTTTGGGACTTAGAGTCGTGCTAGAAAGGGTTGAGATGTTGGATGATATTGAGAGGAGGTAGATAGATTTTGTAAATGGGGTGGATGTGAATTTGGTGGTTCAGAGGGTAGACTGGGTTGAATACTGCTCCTCTACAATTCATGTCCACATGGAAAGTCAGAATGTGACCTTATTTGAAAATAAGTTCTTTGCAGACATAATCACTTCAGATGAAGTCAGGTAAGTTAATATTAAGGTGGGTCTAATTCCCATGACTTCCTTCTTTATAAGAAGAGAAACAAGACACAGAGACGGCCATACAAGGAGGATACCACATGGTCATGGAAGTAGAAATGGCAGTGATGTGTCTAGAAATGCTGGACCACCAAAAGAAAAGAACAGGCAAAGAAGAATCCTCACCTAGAGCTATGAGACAATTGTCTTGCTAATACGTTAGTTTTGGACTTCTAGTATCTAGAATTGTGAGAGAATAAATTTCTGTTTCTTTTCTTTTTCTTTTCTTTTTTTTTTTTTTAAGTGACCCAATTAGTAGTATTTTGGTACAGCAGACCTAGGGAGCAAATATAGATTGTCAAAAAAACAAATGCAAAATATAAAATATAAAATACCCAGATGGCCAAAAAAATGTTATGGAGAATGACAATGGGGCAAATAAAAAGTAGATTCCAGAAAAGTAAGACAAGATTGTTATGAATGAATTAAAATGTTGTCTTCTGTATTATGGTTCATAAATAAACTAAATTTGGTGTATGTGATGGGTTTGTATGACAGTAAAACTGATGCCACTTAGTAGAGGCCAAACTGAAATCACCCAGGAAAAATATGTGTGCATGTGTGTGTGTAAGACAATCCAAATCTTACCAAATACTTTCAAATAAAGTATTTTCTTAAAATACATGCAAATTAATAGCTCCCTATGCTTATTTTGTAATTTTCTAAGATTGCTAAGACTTTTCTCTTCAGTCTCTATTACTTTGATTTTTATGTCTACTAATCACATCTTCAGTCCATATATATTGCAAGGTTTGCTTAACATTTCCATGTATACTAGTGGGTTCATGAACAAAATGTGACCTACAGCTTAAACAAAATGCTCATCTGTACACATACATGCTTAAGTGTTTGGATTAACAAAGAAAGATAGTCCCTAGTAAGGAGAAAACATCTCCATATATATAAATATGGCTTCAAATACATGCATGTTTTCAGTTAGAAACTTCCCCTTTGAAGGCATGTATTAATAAATGTATTAATAAATAAATTTCCACTTCTTTTTGGAAAATGAGTGCATAAACCTTAAAATAGTCTTATACTTGTTTTTTGACTTGATTTTCATTTTAGTGGAAAAAATAAGGCAGAAATATATTTCCTGTAAGAAACATGATACCAGGGACACCTGAGTGGCTCAGTCAGTTGAATGTCTGACTCCTGATTTCAGCTCAAGTCATGACGCCAGTGTCATGGGATCTAAACCTGCATCAGGGTCTGTGCTGAGCATGGAGATTGCTTCAGATTCTCTCTCTCTCTCTCTCTCTCTCTCCTCTCTCTCTCTCTCTCTTTCCAAACACTAAATCTGTGGGCTGCTGGATTTTGGACTTTTTCTCAGCCTCCAGAACTGTGAAAAATAAATTTCTGTTGTTTATAAACACAGAGTCTATGGTAGTTTGTTATAATAGCCCAAAAAGACTAGAAGGACTAAGGTAAGCACTTACAGAAAAAAGATTATTTAATATTAATACACTGGAACATGAAACCCAAAAGAAACACAATGTGTGTGTGTGTGTGTTAACTTAAAAATTAACTTAAAAAATACTCTTGCTAATAATTCATATAACTACTGCTAATATACAGTCTATTTTGGTGAAATTTAGTATCATATCATATTTTTTAACGTTTATTTTTGAGAAAGAGACTTAGAGAGCATGAGCAGGGAGGTGCAGGGAAAGAGAGAGGGAGACAGAGAATCCTAAACAGGCTCTGTAGAGACAGTGCAGAGCCCGATGTAAGGCTCGATCCCACAAACTGTCAGATCATGACTTGGGCTGAAACCAAGAGTCAAGATCCTTAACTGACTGAGCCACCCAGTCGCCCTCATGAATCCCACTTTAAAGAGCTCTATCCTTATGTCCTAATCTTCTCCCAAAACCATCACACTGAAGAATAGGTTTCAGCCTCTGAATTTTGAGAGGAAACAAAAATACAGTCAATAGCAGCACTCCACTGCAGGAAAGGAAACAGTGCCGTGGGAGAAGAGAAGACTACATGTCAAATAACTCTACAAAGAATGGAACCAGATCTCACAACTGGTCTCACAACTACCTAAAAATGAAAAACAAAACAAAACAGGGGCACCTGGGTGGCTTAGTCGGTTAAGCGTCCGACTTTCGCTTAGGTCATGATCTCGCGGTTCGTGGATTCGAGCCCCGCGTCGGGCTCTGTGCTGACTGCCAGCTCAGAGCCTGGAGCCTGTTTCAGACTGTGACTCCCTCTCTCTCTGACCCTCCCCTGCTCACGCTGTCTCTCTCTCTCTCTCTCCTAGAAATAAATAAAACATTAAAAAAAAAAAGACAAACAAAACAAAACATTATATATATCAGTATATGTTAGTTATTGAGTATTCATATGCTTTTTGCAAGTGTAGAGCCTAAGAATCGATCCAAGTTATGCATCTCTCAAAGTGATTGAATCTAATGGTGTGTAAAAACTGACATTAGTCTCTTACACATAAATGCAAGAAATGTATCTCTTACTGTTTTGTTATATTGTTCACAGTAGAATATATCTGCCATGTTATTTCACTTTCTTTAAATGAAAAATCAATGCATGCTTTGTTGCAGCATAGAAAATTGCCCCCTGTCACTCTGTTCCAAATAATGTCTTCTAAATACCATGCCTTCATCTCAGGTTTCGGTGGGTTCTTGGTGGGGATTTGAGCCATTGAGCTGGGCTTTACAATAGCAAAGAGCTATTAAATTAATTTTTCCTTGCTATTTGGCTCTCAATCATTATGCTGACCCAGAAAAAGAATGCAAAATTAAATTTTTAAAACTGATTTATATTATAGGAACTATAATCAAAGGGAAACAATACTTGATACACTTTGGGTTTTCTACAAAATTCAGCTGACTATCAGGTTGCTTTAGTGAGCAGATTTTATCATCTGTAATGCTTACCAAAAAGCCACGAAGGCATTATAGGCCATGTAATCATCATTATCTTTGACGACAGCTACAGAGAAGAGGGAAATCATTTAATCCATGTTATTCTGATGTCAAAACAAAACGGCACACTGACAGGTACAGGCCAGGTCATAATTAAATTTCAGAGATTACAAAAACCTATGCAGCCGAATTCTCATTCATTTTAGTCTTGATATCAGAGGACAGGTATCTAACAATATTAAAACATCCAACTAAGTCAGAAGAAAATCTTATCTGAAAATTTCTCTGTGAATTTCCTTCATTCAACAATAACAGTGGCAGTAAAAAGAAAAAAGATAAGTCGACATTCTTATTACGACAGACAGCAAACATCAGTTGAGGGTTGTACAGGCAAAAATACTGAGCTTATATATTCCACAAGTACAAATGAGTTATATTCTGAAAGTTTATTCCTTGTTCTTGCTTTGGAATTCAAAATGCATTTTATAACATAAAAAGCCATAGTAAAATAGATTCTTAGTTTAGTTTACAAAAACCTGCTTAACCCGTAGGGTGGCCGACTATAGTACTAAGAATACTAATTCTGGCTTTATTTGGAAGTCCTAGCAACAAGGAACAATAAAACGTAAGAGGAAGCGGAGGAAGAAAGGGCTGATTCCCTTCATCCCAGAAACCGGAGGGAGTCCATGGGGATAAATGAGTAAGAGTTTGTTTTCTTCTAATCTCCGTTGATCTCTCTTCTGGATATTTCCTCCACTGAACACTCTTTCTTCCACCCTTCGATTTATTAGACTTCCCTTGTTTTCCCAGTCGAGGAATATCACATTGTCTTACTGACTCTCTCGATAAGTTTGCTCTGTGCCCAAATTACCTAAAGGCTTTTCTGCGCTCAAGAAATCGCTCCTTCACGTCAAGCAGTTCATATCTGGTGTACGTTGTGCATACAAACAAAGCTGATTAAGTTTATCCAGATTCATGGGATTTAATAACCCCCTAATTCCCTCAAAATTTAAAGGAAAATTTCACACCTCTTATGAACTTTTTAATGGATTTGTCCGCCAAAGCGTCCGTGTTCTTACAGAAATGGTAACATTTACATGACTAGGTAACTGTCTCATCTGTGAAAACTGATCAAAGTCAACTGGTGACATACAAACACAATTGGGGCAGCACACACAAATGCACATGGGCACCTGCGTACACACAAATGCACACACACTTGTACAGAGAGACAGAAAGGCCAGTGTCACATGGAAGGCTGCCAGCCTCCCTAGCTCGGCCTGCTTCTAAGAGCTATTTCCTTTTCCCACTTTCTGAAGGCACAGCCAGCAGCAGGGGTTCCGAATGTGGCAAAGACAATGAGGAAGGGAGAGTGTTCTTCTGTGTATGTGGGTCATTTATAAATCAGACACTACTTGTCTTGCGACACGCAGCTGCGTATCACAGTGCCGAGGCCTCTCAGTGCTCCGAGAGCACAGTGCCCGCGATGAGAGGGCGGCCATGCCGTCTTTGACTCTAGCTCTCCGCTCTGGGTGGGTAGAAGAAAATTTCAATCTTTAAAACTGCATTCTTACAAATGTAAATAATATTTGGCTTACAAATAATAATCATATTTGGCTTCCACATAAAAATAATGAAGAAGGGCAGAGTCGGAGTTTGGCAAACCGCATGGCTGGATCTGACATCTCACTATATCTGTTCTGGAACCACTGAACTTCCACATTCTGTCACTTCCTCATCTGCAAAATGGGGATATCCTCATGGGGCTATTGTGAAGGTTAAATGAGCACATGCATGCAAAGCACTTAGAACAGTTCACAGAGGCCACTCAGGGAACGCTGCCACGAAGTTATAGTGCCAGGGAGGTGCTGGCAAGTCCAAGAAAGTACAGTACAACTTGTTCACAAACTGAGTGTGAATGTGGAGCCTGTTGGAAGTGAAAGCCACTCATCCTGGGAGTCATTGGTTTAGCATTCCAAAGCGAAACGTGTCATTACTGCTTTTGCTTTCATTTTCAATATGCTCAATAGGATACTTCTCACCCCAAATTCTAGCATATAGTGAGTAATATACGTAACCTTTTAGGGGTGGTATTAATTTACACTGTTGCAGTGGAAGAGCATATGATTGTTTTCCTCGAGGGCATTTTTGGAATGAAAGGAATCAGAACTCCAGAAACACTGATGTTCTATCTCTACACTGTGTATTCAAGATTCACAAAAATAGATGAGACACATTTCCTGAAGGATAAAAATGACTAGATGGAAAACAATTTGAATCATGACTTCCCTGTTAAAACAAATACTATAAAACAGAAAGCAAAATTATGCATATTTTACAATTAGAACATGAGAATCCAATAACTCTAGCACTTGTGAGAATGCATTTATTGTCCTCTGCCTTTAGGGCTATTTCAGTAGAAAAATTTGAGAAATGCCAGAACGGTAAAAAATTTGATGTGGGCCACACACAAACTAGAACCAGATTGAAGGTTAGCATGCATGTCCCACATCTAACATACTGGTGTTTTTTCACACTCTATTCTAGAATTTATGTAACCAAATCAGGAAGTCAAAAGAGATGGAGTAATACAATGACAAGGTAATTTGACAAACTATGAAAAGCATTGTAGCTTTTGTTTTTCTTCAACTTTGTAAATTAAGAATTCTTTTTTCTACCATATCTTAATCTTGGGAGAAAATAATGAGAAATATTTATTTTTTGTTGGGTCTTTTGTTTTTAAGATTTTATTTTTAAGTAATCTCTACTACACCCAACATGGAGTTTGAACTCACAACCCCGAGATCAAGAGTCACATGCTCTACCAACTGAGCCAACCAGGAACCCTGTTTGGCCTTCTATTCAATATTTACATATGGTTTATTAACATTCAAAGAAATGATGACTCAAAAACTACATCTTATTTTATTCTTAATTAAACATTGTGGAAAGAATCTCATTTTCAGAATTACTTGGTCTGAACTTTTCTAAATCCATCTCAGGTTTCCATGTGTATGACTGTCTGCTCACATACAGAATAATAGCTACATTGATACAGTTATTTTATATTTTTCCAAAGGTATTTAAATAA
Source organism: Crocuta crocuta (assembly GCF_008692635.1). Classification (NCBI taxonomy): domain Eukaryota; kingdom Metazoa; phylum Chordata; class Mammalia; order Carnivora; family Hyaenidae; genus Crocuta; species Crocuta crocuta. Next base: position 2,264,487 of record NW_027527388.1, on the reverse strand, counting down.
TATCAACATAACTCAAAACAAAAGAAAGCATGTTTCACTCCCACAATCCCGCCATCTCTTAAATCTATCATACGCACCCAAACTCCTTTCCTTGCAACTATTGTTTACATGCATACACAGTCTTTGTGTAGTTTAAATCTCAAAGGAAGTGTGTGTGTGTGTATGTGTGATAATTTAAATTTTAAGGATGAGAGGTTTAGAAATCATGCAATAACATGTCTTTATTTTCTAGGTAAGAAAACTGAAGTTCAAAAGAGCTAGTAGCAAAAAAAAAAAAAAAAAAAAATCCCAAGTACAGTTCTTTTCCCACATGCTCTGTATCTATATATTTTTATTTTTCTGTTGTTTTTCTGCAGTAGCCACCCACTAATAACAGGTGACCACATAACATATGGCCCAAGGAAGGGTATTTTTGAAAGTGATAAGGACCACTATTAATGATTATGTCTGCACAACAGGTGTAGACAGAGATTTTTCCTGAGTAAACCATGACAAATGATAATCCACCCAGAGAGGTCAAGTTTAGCATCCTAAGATTTGTTTCTGAAAAGGTCATTTAAGAAATAAAAGACATACAAAATTTATTTGAGATCAACAATCTTAACATTTTTTCTAGAAACTAATATGAAATTTTTTTCAAAACTGGAAAACAATCATATATTTACTGACTAGATTAAAAGATGTTTCATCTATATACATAGAAAAATGCAGTAGGAAATCTTTACTGCTTTTGTGACAAAAATCGGCACCACCACAAACAAAAATAAGGGAATGTTAGGGAAATCCATATGAAATATTAACTTAATCAAAAACCTTCAAACCAAATTAAGAGCCATAAAAAGTAGTAACAAAAATATGCCTTGTGAAAAAGTCTAATAAATATAGCAGCTAGTAAAAAGCAACATACAAAAATTAAAGAAGGATGAAAAGGCATTAGATCCTTTTTATATAATTGCATTCTACAAGTATATACATTTTCTTGTATATACTTTCATTTTACCCAGAATGAAAATGCAAGTATGCCAAGAGACTGTATGATTTAATCATACAAAACAGAAGAGAAAAATGTAATGTGCAAATTTGATGAAGTATTTGTGGTGGTGCTCACTTGAGTAATCAAGGAATGACAGATCAATAATTAAAATTAGAAAGATAACTGAAGGAATAGTTTCTTTAAAATTCAGGAAATTGATAGAAAGCAAACTTGACCTCTTTTTTAATTTGGGGAAGAAATAAATCAAAGGTATGAATTATTTCACACACACACACAGACACACACATACGAACTTTAAAAATACAACTCAATGTAACATAACTAAATATAGAGTCTCTGATATCTCTTTTGACACAACATCAATGCCTACAAGGGAATGCACACATTACAATAATACATGCCGAAACCATTCATGTACCATGGCTAGTAATTATCTAGGACATTAAAAGATCCTGGCAAAAGTTAATCTAATAAATCTGCCATTATCTTTAATACTTCAGATCTGTGCCTTGAGCTAAACAGTTGTCAAAACAGAGCTCTGTTTACATAGAACTGAATCGGAGTGCGGAAATAAAGATGTCAAGGATTTTCTTCTTTTTTTTTTTTCCTTTCAGTTGCTGACATGAAATGATTAGCTGGTACATTTTATTCTGACTTTCCTCAAGGTGCCAAAGATCACTTTTCCCTCTTATAAATATATGCTACATAACGTGAAGGTGACTGCTCATTTGAGTCCTTCCCTTCTAAAAACTGGCTTTGGCAGTGTTCAAGGCCATTCTACAAGGCAACATTACTGATTATTATATCTCTGTGACCTGAATGAATCAGCCTCAGAGTGAAAGACAATACATTGGAATATTTTTCTAAAGGGTCACACTTTTTAATGGTATCTGTAAAACAGGTGAATTCGTTTCACCACATAGTACTCAGAATTAGGAACTGGAGTAAATTGTTCAAAACACAATAGAGTGCCCTTTGGGGTTTTCAGTGACATAAGCAGACATAATTGCTTGCTGTTTCTCTGGAAGATTAAGAGACAGCAGTGTGATATTTATAAAACAACAAAGACCAATGTTAGGATCCTGATTTTCCTTCAACACTGTGACTCTGTGCGTGTAAATATTCTATAACCTCTATTTCTCTATCAGGTCAAAATGAAAAGTTTGTCCCTAAGAGTATCTCCCAGTAATGGTACTTAAAATAAGCATATGAATGATCACATGTTATATAAAAAATAAGCACAACAAACAAAAAAATACTAAAAACCCCTATCCTCTTTCTATATGTATTATTTTATATATTTTTTGCATATATGTACACAAAAATGCAATCAATTCAGAACATTTTATAGGCCAATGATGCCAGAAGATACTTCAGATCAAGGTAAAAATCCACCTGATGAAAACTCTGTGTACACTGTTAACGTCAAAATATACAAAATATACATTTACTTGGGTGCCTGAGATGGCTCAGTCAGTTAAGTGACTGACTCTTGATTTAGGCTCAGGTCACCATCCCCCAGTTTGTGAGTTCAAGTCCCACCTCAGGCTCCATTCTGATAGTGCGGAGCCCACTTGGGATTCTCTCTCCTCCCTCTCTCTCTACCTCTCTCTCTGCCTTCTTCAGTGTTCTCTGTCTCTCTATTTCAAAATACAAAAGCTACAGGTATGTGTGTATGTGTGTGTGTGTGTGTCTGTGTGTGTGTGTGTATAGTATATATAGTATATATATATATATAAACTTTAAATATATATATTACATAAACTTTAAATATATCTATATCTAAATCACCATTATAGAATTTCCATGCTCCACTGGTATGACTTGATAATGCATGGAAGAAATGAAGAATATCTGGAATGGTGAAGTATGTTTTAATATATTTGGAAGAATGATGGAAAGGCAAGTAGAATTATGATCTATTTGATTTCATATAATAAAGATAAATCATTTAATGTGCAATACAACAGACTTATAGTATTGGTTCCATTTTGTTTCCAACTTTCTTGGTAGCCTTAAAAAACTTCACTTTTATTTGAATTGTGGGATGTAAATGCCAAACAAATGGACTCTGTGTTTACTTCATTATTAGTATTCTATGCTTTAAAAGAAAATATTCGAGAATATTTGACCTTTGATTCTATATGGAGAATATATAAAGACAGCCATTTTCATCCAAGCAGCACGATTTGGTAACAAGTGCTTCATAGTTCACTTTTGGTAGAAATGTGTTTATAATAAACTTAAATAGCAGATGATACGGTGACAGAGCTATTCATGTTACATGTAAGAGAAAGTTGGCTTCTTAACAATATTTTCCCAATTTTGCTTTCTTGGCAAAGTTTTGCATTTTTTTTCCTATATGAGTTGTATATAGTACATGTTATATTAACATAAATCAGATGATAGCTTACAGGACTAATATCTCATCAGGAATAAGGAAAAGTCATCTTAGATTTCTAGCATGAAATACTCATGCAAAAATTGCTAAATTGCTGTTCTCCAACATGGCTCCTCTCCATAAAAAGGAAATATTCTGCATAGCCATGAAAGTTTAGAAAGAGTGGGAAAACAACCTGAATTCATGGGTTTTCAGCTTAATGAAAACAAGCTCAATGGAGTGGGGGGGGGGTATTTGAAAATGTGAGCAGGTGCCTAAATGAATAGAAGATTGCCTTCACAAAAAATGGATCCTCCTCTGAAAAAAAATAAAAAGAAGAAAAAAAAGCAAATGATTGCTCTAAAAAAGTAAAGTTTTAATAATGAATAAATAAAGGATAAAAGACAAAAAAATCCCCACAAATTATTCGATTTGATATAAGTATGTCCTAATGATTTAAGTCTACTTTTTAAAAATGAGAATTATTTAAAACAAATCAAGTAGGCAATTATCAGTTTGTTGAGAGTATGTCAATCAATTATGGACGTGGGAGTAATTTAAGCAGACGAAAGCACTGCCACCCTTCATATTTGACTCCTTTCTTCTATTTACACACATAAAAACTTCAACAGTTTCACTGCCATTTAGAAGGAAAATGTTTTTTTCCTCATTGTGAATTTCAATTTACAATTCTTTTCTAATCTCTATTGTTAATGCTCAAAATGTGTAAAATTTTATACCTTGCTTATAAAAAGAAAACCACTAACTTCTTTTACCTAAAGTAAATGATAAAAATAAATTTAAATCTCACTATTAATGTCGTGAAAAATGAAATATATTTTACTGGATACAGTTTAAGACAGTGCAAAGAATTGATTCTACGACATTTAAAACAGTCCAATTATTTTCTTTGTTTATTTTTTGTTTGCAAAAAATTATGTCCTTTGTTAAAATAATCTATTTTAAGTAACATTGACATTTTGTAATGATATTCTATTTTTAACATGTTATTCTACTCATATAATATGATTTTCTTTCTTAAAGTGTCAGGATTAAATAAATTAGTTTATATGAAATTGTAAATCTGCTCTTAAAAATTAACAAAATAAGAAGAATTTAGTTGTCTAAAACTGAGGATTTAAATAATATTATACCATCTGTAGTTTTCTTTGTGCATTCTAGAATGAAATAATCTTTTAATAAAATGCTGTCTGTTGAAAGTTAAAAGTAACTGGTTTAGAAAATTAAGGTAATAGTTACAAATCAATACAATTATCAACCATCTATTCTTATTCCTAAGAAGAACTGTTATAATATCTGTAAACTGTATAGAGTTTACAAACTCTATTCACATTTATCAATACATTTGAAATTCATCTCTAAAGAAGACAGGCCATTGTTATTTTTTCAAGAGGATCCTGAATTTCAGAATTAAAAGAACAAGTGGCAAAATTAAATCAGAATCTAGGTGCTCTGCTCTACTATTTACTGCTGCATGAAACAAGATATCCTGAGCAGACTTAAAGTATAAGAATAATTGCAGAGCCATAATCCCTTTTTTAGTAACATGGAAATAATATCCAAATTGCAGAATTACAGGCTTTTTTTTTTATCCGTGAAGACAGTGATGATATATGTAAAGAGTTTAATACAAAGCAGAAATGTGATAAATGACAAAGAGGTATTCTACTGTATTGACCCATAATTCTTAAAGTTTGCCCAATTTTCATTTCCAAAATTAACTTTACTTCAGAGAAGTATAGTTTTAAGGAAGGGAATGATAATCAGTAGGCCATAACTTAAAAATGGGTTGATTTTGAGTAAAATGTTTGGAGTAAATACAATTCCCCCTTAAAGACATAATTTATCTTTAGAAATCAGTCTTTCCCCTTCTTTCTTGCCCTCCCTCTTTCCTCTTTCTTTCCTTCCTTCCTTCCTTTCCTTCCTTTTCACCCTTTCTTTCTCTTCTTTTCCTTCCCTTCCTTCCCCTCCCTTCCTCCTCTCTCTCTCTCTCTCTCTCTCTGTCTCTTTCCTTCTCTCTCATTTGTAATGTTGCTTTTATCTTGTATGTTCCTTATATGACAAACTTGTTTCTGGCAGCATCCCAAAACCAAGTTGTTAAGCTAGCGTTTATAGTGACAGACAAAAATTTACAAACTAAACATGATCATGCCCTTTCTTTTGAGAATTACTTAATTTTGTAAGATGAAATTATCAACATACTTGGAGCCATTGTTTTATACCAGATACCACACAGCAGAGAAAAGACAACTCAATTTTTCCTTCTCCATATATGCAATTTTAACTTATTTAGAACCGAAAAACATAGTTGATTTCATTCCTTGCAGGCATTAAAAAACTCTTTTAAAAACTATATTCAATTGGATAATTGAAGCTTTCACTTCCTGGAACAAAAGTGTGTCCTACTTAGCAGGTATGCTGAGCAGTAATCAACTGGTTAATAACATACAAAACACTAAAGTCTATATAGCACAGAGGCCAATATCTTTCTACTCCTCATCAGGGAATTATAGAAACATCCTGACCCAGCTCTCTGGACACACAGGAGTTGCCATCCTGATTCAGATCCTTGATTAATATACTCTAGAATGATACATCTGGCAATGGCCTACATAGGATCTCTCTGAGGACTAGGGAAAAAATAGACTCTATTAAAATGGAACAATTATACTACCCTATACTGTGTGTTTCAATTTTCAGCAAAACCAAATTTTAAAAAAAGGTTAAAATTTTTAAAATAACCAAATGATGATCTCAGGAGACTTCAGGATAACATAAAAAGAAGATAAAATTTACCTTTGTATCGTTTCTTTTAGAGACTAAAAGTACTGCTTAGTGTGTTTACTCAACAATAAAGAAATTCACACAGATTTCATTTTGAAGGTTGAAAATTTGCCTCTAACTTCTGAATTAGCTAATGTTTCGTGACACTTTTCTTAATGCAGCATATTCAGTTCCGCAGGAAATCCCTGCATGTAAGAGGAAGACTGACACCAGCTTAGTCCTTCCTTCATTCTCCTTGAAACCTTGTCATACTCATCACTTTTTGGATTCTAACAATTGCTTTCTATGATGGTAAGTATGCAAGGCTTGCTGACATAATTTTATAGATTAAAAAAAGTAGGTATTATAATGTAGGAGTTACATTGTGCCCCAAAACTATTGCAGAGAGAACCCTTCCCCAAACAGTCCTTTTTAACAATGAACACCTTTGGCTGAGAAAATATAAAGTGTCATACACTTTCACTGGTTTACCTACTTCTAACTTTTACATCTTAATAACCGAGTGAAGATTCAACTTTAGAAACAGCAAGGCAGGACTGATTTCATTTGTATCTAACTTGACCCAGAAAAAAAAAATATATAAAACTTGACAATGAAATATCCAAGAGGTGTTACTATCAATTATCTGGATCCGATATGCTGTTCTTTATGTAGCACAACTAAAAAATATAATTCACTTTATATAGCTACAGTTTATAAATTGGAAGATTCTTACAAACTATTTTGACTTTAATTGGTCTCCGAAGATAGGGTTTAAATTGGTATAAAAGAATATAGAATATGAAACTGTAAAAACTAATAGGTTTTTAAATTTTCCCCTTATATCAGAGATTTATAGAACTATGTTCTTTTTTATTTTGCAATAGTACACTACCCAAAAACAATAAAAGATTATAAAAGGCAAGAAAAGTAGCATAAAAATTCTTATAAAATTAAGAAAATTGTTTGACTAATGTGAAGTGCTGTGAAATAATTTAATCCTTCTTATAAAAGATATGTCCGAGCAGTCCAAAATTAAAGAATAAACAGTAATCAATGTTAAATCATTGTATCGGCACCATAATATTTGAAATAATAAGATCCAAATGATTTTAAGCAATTTAATTCACCACTGCCAAATAAAATGTGTAGGACCCACCTCCACTCTGATCAACATGCAATTCCTCTAAGATGCTCAAACTTAAAAATATAAAATATGAAGGGGCAATGCAAAACAAAAATTTAGTAGACCTAAGTTTGAAAATTTGAGTGTTATTTGAGAAAATATATTCTGTGTCCTAACTGCTTCATATACTTAATGAAAATAAGTGAACATATCAGTTCCTTAAAAAAATTTTTTTCAAGTACTATTTTAATTCACAATGAGTTTATCACATTGAAGCATAAAAAAAAGTTCATCTGTGCTCAACTGTTCACTTTTCCTTATTTAATAGCAGAAGGTTCCTTGGAAGTTGAAAAGTATGGAAATATCATAAAGTAGAAGTACTGACAACAGTCACATCCCTTGTATGAAGAGCCAGGAGCTGTAACCTCCAATCCAAGCAGTGCCATGGATTTCTTTCTGTCTATGGGAAAGCTGAGAAATTCCATTGTTTCTATTTCTTTAATTGAAGAAATCCTTAAACCTCTTAAGAGTTTATTAGAGAAGTTGACATGATGCTTTGATTATAAATCAAGTTCAAACAAATATAAGATCAGATATTATATCGTATAGATTATCTTACTGCTGAATATGAATATTCCTACATATATGTTTGCTTTTCTAAGTGGAATGGTAATTTGGAAAATGAGATGTACTTTTATAAAATGAGCTGGAAAAGCTAAATAAGCAGGTTTTTTTTCCTCCTCTTTGAAAGGAACAGCATGAACAAGAGATAAAGAGAAACAAAGAAAGCAAGAAAAGTACTAATCTAGAATAAGTGAATTGAAAATACAAGTTAATTTGTGTTCTTCCCTTCTGCTCCAGATTATATTAGTTCATCGAGCATTGCCACTTTTAGAGCTTCATTCCTATAAATGGATATGAAATGCGTACAGCATTTCAGACTTCCTGGATGTAACTTTTATATTAAATAAAATATTGAATTCCTACAGAACAAACCAGCCGAACTAGTCTATAGCACATCTTATTTCATTTTAATAAAAGGCTTTCAAAGTTTTATTTCATCATAAATAAGATTGCCAAATATCAGGCTAGTTAAGTTCAAAACATACTAACGACATTACAAAACTGAAAAGTAAAAGTAAACTAATCCAGATAAAATTAACTGTTGGCAATTGAAGACAGCAGCTAGTTAAAGTAACATTCAATCCTTGTATAGAAATGAAAGTTGCCAGCATGGTTCCTGGGCATGGCTGAGAAATGGAGAATTTCTCATTTATTTATCCATAAAATTGCAGACAATTTAATAATAAGCATAGAACTGTTATTCAAAGCATGAAAATGCTAAATATCAATGTCTGGATACCAGAAAATAGAGGATGAAAAGAAATAGTAACAGAAATTTTTATCAGTCTGCACCATGAAATATTATCAAGTTGAAATTATCTTCCCAAATTTTATAAGCCTTTTAACTTCCTGTTCTCAGTGGCATTTATTAAACCATAAGTCACCCTAAATTGGTTTACTTGTATTAAAATTTAATAAGCTCCAGTATACATTCAAAATAGAAAGTCATAGTCTTATATGCCTTTAATTTAAAAATAAATACCTTTGTTGGTTGGCATAATATTAATATGTTTATTGATTTAGGGAATGGTAAAATATGTAAGGACAAAACACTTTCACTGTGGTAACAACTAAAATTATTCTAGATAAGCTGTTTTATCTATGGATTAAATTTTAAATGATTTTCTTTCTCATGAATTCTCTTTCAAACTAAACATTTTCACTTGTAATACACAAGGGAGATGAGTAAAGTGATTTGTAAAGTTATTAAACTTTTAAGTGATATGTGTACACACTACAACTATGAGAAACAAAAAGAGCTTGTATTCTTTTTAAAAATTAAAATGCAAATGTTAAAATCTTTAACATTAAACAATAATCACACAGGAGCCAAATAGACCAATATTAATTTTTATGTTTCACTTTTTAATTTCTCCATTGTTCTATATTTCAGTTTTCCTGCACAATCACTGTTTATCTTATTGTATTAAAAACTTCTATATAGTAAGAGAACCATAGGCTATTTGGTTCAAAAAATCAGTCTCCAAAAAATATTAAACGTGTTCCCTTTACCCTAAAAAAAGAGCCATTTTCGATAATAAACTATAGGATCATCCTACTAAATTCTGTCAATAAGTGGTAAGATGGTTATGAGTTAATGAGTGAATGAAGTTAACTTAAAATGAGCAAAATGTTTGTCTTATTTCTCTCTCTCTCTATTTTTTATTTAATAGAACTTTGGCTAAAATAATTAAATGTTTGTCTATAATATCTTCAAAATCAATTTTGGGAAACACTTTTGACTAATGAGTTGATAAACAGTTATCAAAGAATTAGTAACTTCTTATGTTTCCAATGAACAGGCACAGATGAAAGAAAAAAGTATACTGCAGACACTTTTAAGAAGACATAATTTTTAACTCAAATGCATGTAACCTAAAAGGCTGCAAAGTGATTCTACCAAAATGTTGATGCTGCATTTAAAAATCACAAGGGATACTATTTTCAAAGGTTATATAGTTATACTGTCAAATGAAGGGCATACAATATAGCTAGTTAGAGAATAATGCAATTAGTGAACATGCTGTGATTAGATTATTTTTAAAATTGTACCTGGCACAAAGTAAAGACCACACAGTTTACACATTACACATCATCAAACCTAATGATACTATAAAGGATTTGTAATATCACTCATGCATTGAATCGTTTCTTTTTTACCCGTGAGAATTTTCAGTTTTATTCAGAAGTCATATTCTCTGATCCTAGCTACATAGTAAATATATTATTTCACCTATTCAAAATTCATGATTTTCCTCATTTCTGTTTTTTCAATTCAGTTGATGTTGCATAATTTGATAAAACAAGGTATATTCCTGTGTGAGTTTTATGGTAATAATTTTAGGTTTTCTAAATCACTGTATCTAAAACCTGAACTCTCTTACTCCGTTAAATGATATCTTTATATTCTAATTGGATAAAATACCTTTGAGCACAGTCTCATAATGTCTTTATTGCATTAAACTTATATTATAGTATTTCTTAAGCCTATTTGTGAAAACATTTTTGCACAAATAATGCCAATAATATAATAAAAACCAAGCATGAATATGGTTAGAATGCTGGTCTGAAAATTAAAATTATTTTTCATATATGGTTTCTAAAACCTAATTAAGTATGAAACATGCAAAACTAATTATATTTCCTTTTTAAGAATATTCCCTTTATGGATAGTTTATGCTACTTATTTATGTGAAAAATTTGAGGAATATATATCCTGTCAATTTTCTTAAATTCATATGGGATCTGTATGTCTTCTTTGAAAAAAAAAATCTATTTGCAACATTTGTAGATGGAGCTACAGAGTATTAAGCTAAATGAAATAAGTCAGAGAAAGACAAATACCATATGACTTCACTCATATGTGGAAATTAGGAAACAAAACAAATAAGTAAAGGGGAAAAAAGAGAGGAACCAAGAAACAGACTTTTTTAAAGTAAGCTCTACACCGAATGTGGGGCTTGAACCTCACGACCCTGAGATCAAGAGTTGCATGCTCTACCAACTGAGCCAAGGAGGCACACCCCAAGAAAGAGACTCTTAACTACAGAGAAAAAAATGATGGTTACTACAGGGGAGGAGGGTGTGGTGATGGGGTAAATAGATGATGGGGATTAAGGGGTGTACTGGTGATGAGTATCAAGTATTGTATGAAGAGTTGAATCAGTATATTGTACACCTGAAACTAATATTACAGTGTATGTTAACTAACTGAAATTTAACTAACAGTTTCAAAAAATAAGATTTGCAATGAATTTTAGTTTTTTTTAAAAATAGTTTATTGTTAAGTTGGTTTTTCATATAATGGAGCAGCAAAAAGAGGAATCAAGAAAGTGATCCCATTCATAATTGCACAAAAAAACCGTAAAATACCTAGGAATAAACCTAACCAAAGATCTAAGAGATCTGTATGATGAAAACTATAGAAAACTTATGAAGGAAATAGAAGAAGACACAAAGAAATGGGAAAAACATTCCATGCTCAGNAAAATGGATAAAGGACCTGACTGTGAGACAGAAAAGCATCAAAACCCTAGAGGAGAAAGCAGGAAACAATATTCTTGACCTCGACCCGCAGCAATTTCTTAGCAGGCACATCCCCAAAGGCAAGGGAATCAAGAGCAAAAATGAACTATGGGGACCTCATCAAGATAAAATCTTCTTCATGGCAAAGGAAACAATCATTAAAACTAATAGGTAACCAATGGAATGGGAAAAGATCGTTGCAAATGACATATCAGATAAAGGGCTAGTATCCAAAATCTGAATTTTAGTTTTTATGAAGAACCTTAAAAAAAATTCATGTTCTTTGAAACTTAGTAATTCTGCTTCTAGGATAAATTCTTAAACAAATAATAATATGTATTACTATAAATTTAAAAGTACAATTATTTGTAAGAGTAATTAATATAGTCCATTATCTATAAAAGTAATTATGAAGTGCATGTATATGTGTATTATAATTAATTTTCCCCATATAGAGGCATGCTTCAGTAAAGAACTGTTCAACCACAGTTTTGAATATTGAGTTGAATGCCATGCTGGACTTTGTGTTTTTATTCAATATGCCAGATAAGCAGGGACTGTTCTGGTCATTCACTGCTTGGAACTCTCTTTTCCAGAGAGTGACCTGGCTGTACTTCCTCACTAGCTTCATGGCTCCCCTCCCTCATGACTTTTATATGTTGACTAGGATGCATATTCACAATGAAGTCTACTGTCTTCCCCTTCTACAATATATCTGGCTTCGCGTAGATACTTCATGAAAAATTATTAAGTAAATGAACATTATTGCCCAGAAATATTAATTATTATATACCAGCATCATCTTTATTATTAACAACAAAAGGACTGCTGAAAATTTGGGACTTCACCAATGAATTCCCTCTCAATGAAATTTTAGTTATTGATATTACAGATATAGAATGAATCTTATTTCTATACTGAGAAAATAATTGGTGGAATTTGAATAGAGGCTGCAAAATCAGTCTTAGAATGTCAGAACTTTCAGTCTATCATCTATCTATGTATCTATCTATTTATCTATCTAATCTATACAGCATTATAAAGTGGCAAGGCATATTAGAGATAATCTGGCTTGGTCCTTTCATATACAGGTAGGCATTAAAAAGACCCATCAAGTTAAAGTCATAGTAAAAGACAAAGATATGTAATTGGTATTATTACTGAGCCAACACCAGAAATGAATGTACTAATTCTAGATCTAACATTCATTATAATGATATAAAAATTTTAAGAAGACTTAAAAATTTCAAGTCTTCTGTATATTTGATGCTACATTAAAGCAACTGTATATAATATATAGTATTTCTACAAATATTCATGCAACCATGGATGATACTTAAATTGTCAGTGGGCATTTGAGAAAAATCAGAAACAAAAACAAATCTTGTTTAAAGGGAGAGATCAGCTTCAGATATAATAGTCACTAACCTTGGTTTTTTTTCTGACCAATAAATAAAACAAAATGAAAACTGTATTAGTATGTGCTGATTAGTATAAAATAGAAATTGTATTATACTCGCTATACACAAACCCAATTTTTCCTTTAAAAAAATGTTTAAATGTAGTATCTAACGATCCAAAGAGAAAAGCTCATGACCTCTAAAGACTTCAGAGAAAATGGATTGGAGATACGGGGATGGCTGTATTAAGCTTTTTTCAGCAGAGAAAAAATTTCCAAAGATGTTTGTACCTCATTGCAGTAAGGGTAATCTCAGTGAACAGTCACCCTCTCCACGGTTTATCCTGATCAAAATACTCTCACAGGATTCTAACCATCCTGAAAATATTGTACCTCATGGGAAAAAAATAAATCTACCATGTTCCAGGACTTCACTCCCCTGAGGAAGCTCCCTCCTCTTCTCAGCTTTAGACAACAATGACAGTGAGATGTGAGAGAACAGTTCATCACAGGAGACTTTGCGGTAATTGCCCTGGTGTGTGTGACAAAAATCCCATTATCATTCTCTGGTATCCATGGTCAGCTTGGTGGTCAAATGTATATACATCTCTATCTATTTTAATAACAGAATATAGATAACACTTTACTGAATCCAGTGAAACGCACTGTATGGATCAACAATGAATGTGAGTTTCCCCTCTCTGACCACAGAGAACTATTTCATAACTATTCTTTTGATGATGCAATGTTAGTTTTTTTTTTTAATGAAGAAGTGGTTTCTTTAATAAGAATGACCCTAAAGAGCCAGTCACAATTATAAAATGAAAATTTAAATCCAATTGAGATTGTGTTTAAGCTAATAGTTATTTCTAATTTGAACACTTCAAAATGCCTATAAAAACATTCTTTGGAACCTCCACTGACTTCCAGGGTAACTGTTCTGCACAATGGGAACAAATTCAGTTCTCTTTCTCTCATTACTGGTGTTTTGTGGGTCACTTTCAAATTTGATAATTCCAACCATTTACCCTTCTTTAAAAGTTCAGAAGTAATTTATTTTGCACTTGTGAGATATGGAACATAAAATTACTTTTAATAAGCAAGAGTAGAAATGTAAATGAGAATAAAATAAAAGTTAACTACCTAAAATTTCATTCTATCAAGTGAATTTGGAATTGTAGCCATGTGCCATTTTTAGAATTCTATTAAAACCATTAATTAATATTCTGAATACATATTAGAGATTACTGATTAAGTGATAGTCTGGCAGCTAGAAATTTTCCTATTTTACTCCCGAGTCTTAGTTTGTACATTGAGAGTATGACTCACTGGGCACTTATGAAAAAATATTAATATTTAAAATAAGAGTACAGTCATCATAACAAAAATTATGAAACAGACCACAGTGACATTCTAGGCTCAAAAATTCCAAACATTCCTTGTTCACTGTTCAAGATGCTTCAAATTTTTTAAGCATAGGACATTCCTGGAAGAAATGATTAAACTTTCATTAGGCGTTTGAAATCAAACATATCTTCTTTTACCCTACCTAATACCATCAGCACCCATAGTTTCTAAGTCTAAAGTTATGTCACTTTCCTATCCTATATCCATTTTATTATGCTATAAATCTCTTTTCTGAATCACCCACACTGTATTTCTCTGATAGATTTCACATCCAACAAATTGCCCAGTACTGTTAGTTACATTATTTGTACTGTGTCAAATCTTTATCTTTCTGTTCACACTGACCACTACACGATTTCTGGTCCTTCTCACTTTGTATGAAAGTTACTGAACCAGATTGGTCTCCTTGATGCCATCTTTCCCTTTCTACAATGTGTGCAGTCACAGAGAAAGTTCCCTAAGTAGCTGTATTTCTTTGATTATGCTCCTACCCACACATTTTTAATGACTTCTACTGATTAAAAATGCCCAATTCTTGTTTAACATCAAATATTCTGCACAATTTTGTCTCAGTTTTTTTTTCTATGACAGTTAACAATGTTTTAAATAAGTTTTTAAATTTAGAATAATTGTTTTAGTGTTTATTTATTTATTTTGAGAGTGAGCGAGAGCATGCATAGGTATGCATTCATAAGTGGAGCAAGGGGCAGAGAGAGGGAGAGAAAGAATCCCAAGCAGGCTCTGGCTGTCAGAGTAGAGCCCAAGGCAGAGTTTGAACTCAGAAGCCATGGGTTCATGACCTGAGCTGAAATCGAGAGTTGGACGTTAAACTAACTGAGCCATTCAGGTGCCTGAGAATAATTTTAAATTTACAGAAAAACTGATACTAAAGAGAGCTCCATGTACCTCACACCCAACTGGCCCTATTATTAATATCTTATATTCCTATAGTTCATTTGTCACAATTAATGAACTGATACGAATATATTATTGTTAACTACAGTTCATACTATATTCAAATCCCCTTAGTTTTCACTTTATGTCCTTCCTTATTCCATGCAGGATATAGTTTTTCAATATTTTTATTTATAGGAGAGGGATGAAAATTCCATCCTGCAACTTTCACAGCTGCAGATACGATAAATTTTACTCTACCCAATTTTTAAAGTCAACTCTCATGTATATGTTGATTTCACATGGTAGATGTAAGGTGTGTTGTTACAGATACACTTTAATAACAAAAAGTCAAAATGGATGTTGTTCCAAGAGTCTGAATGACATAAATACTTACTGGGGTAAGCTACTAGAGATCAGAACTTACGTTTGTTTTGTGCATAATTTTATTCCTTAGTGGCTTATACAATGTCTAGCACAAATAAATGTTGAATCATTTATTGTAAACTATATTTGAGAAGGTAAAAGATAATGTATGCCACTGTGAAACATTAGTAATACTTTACACATCAGTATAATTATTACTAGGCAGACTTTTTACCTTCCTCAATAATCTTAACAGATATTGCACATTAAGAACACAAACACAATTATAAGGGGATACTTACAGTACTAAGGGAACAAACTACTTTTAGTCTCCCTTGAATAAATTAGAAACAAACTATAGATAACATACTAATTGCTATCTATCATATCTATTTATCATTGAAGATTTCAATAAGGATTTATATGGCAATATACTACTGACTCAATTTGAGTTTCAGTTATCTTTGAATCAAAGCAAAATAGAAATCTGACTTCTTTTAAACTAATTTATAATGTTGATAGGTTCCCCCAGCTATAATTAATGACTATGCTGTATTATTAAAGTGAATTTGAGCAGTTTAACATTATTGAACTGACATCAGAGAAAGACTATGTACATCTGAATAAAATGATACAATATCACTCGAACATTGATAATATTAACAAATGCATCAGAGTGTTAAAATGAACTGATGACATGTCACTAATAAGTATACTGAAATGAATGTACATATTTATATTTATAACACCATGGTTCCAAAAAACCAAATTAGACAAAATGTGTAACCTCTACTTATAAAACATTATTTCTCATAACCTAAAACAACTAATTTTCCCTATAGCTTTTACAAAACTGCTTCTTTCCCTGTTGTCAACATTCAAAAACCTTTTAAATGGTGGTTAATAAAATACTGTCATGTGAACATGGAAATAATTAGACTGTTAATGAGTTTTGAATACTCTTGTGCTAATAAATCTATGTGAAAATGCATTATTATGTATTGTTGAAACATTTTGTAATTTCAAGGACAAGTGTCTAATAACCTGGTAGAATTTGCAGGCACAGTCACAAACACTTCAAAAGTTAATGATATTCTGGGGCGCCTGGATGGCTCAGTCGGTTAAGCCTCCGACTTTGGCTCAGGTCATGATCTCATGGTTTATGGGCTCAAGCCCCACGTCAGGCTCTGTGCTGACAGTTCGGAGCCTGGAGCCTGCTTCGGATTCTGTGTCTCCCTCTCTCTCTGCCTCTCCCCTGCTCACACTGTCTCTCTCTCTCTCTCTCAGAAATAAATTTAAAAAATTTAAAAATTAAAAAAAAGTTAATGATATTCTGATGGATGTAGGCTATGTGTAATTAAATATATTTTTTGATGCTTTTGCCATTCAAATTTTGGAGATAAATGTATGTATATATGTAAACTCATACATGTTTTCATTCATATGTGTGTTGGCAGAAAACAGAAAATAAGCAAATGAAAGTTGGAGCACCTTGGTGGCTCAGTTGGTTGAGCATCCAACTCTTGATTTCAGCTCAGGTCAGGATCCCAGGTTTGTGGGATCAAACACTGCGGCAGGCTCCAAGCTAAGCATGGAGTGCTTAAGATTCTCTCTCTTCCTCTACCCATCCCCCATGCATGTATTTGCACTCACACATGCACCCTGTCTCTTTCTCTAAAATCAAACAATTTTTCAATTAAAATCAAAGTTATATTTAATAAAACAATTCTAGAAGGAAATGTATTTAATAAACTCTGGAGTTTGATGTAGCCTAGGTTTTTAAAAATTTCAGTGTTTTATAGAAGGAAAGAGGGAGAAGAAAGAGTATTGGTATCCTCCATAAAATGCAAGGAAGAAATCTGGAAAACCTTGGGCTCTAGAGGGTTGTTTCTCTAATCTTTAATATTTGAAATATATGTTCTTTTTAAAGTATAAACTCAAGAAGATTTCACATCATGCTCTGAAGAGGTACACTTACCCTTTTCTTTGGAAATTCTTTAATATTTGAGTACCTTACTACTCTTCTTTTTCTTAATGTTGTCTATTATTCCTTCTGACAAATCTTTCACTTTCACCACTCTGCTTTCACTCTAAATAGACTTATCTAATTATTGATGGCTTTTTAAATCAGTTACATGGATACGATTAACTGTATCAGTATTTCATAGAAATAAATGAATACCACTTTTCTGGGTATTCAAATCTAATGATTTTATTGCAAATATGGCTTCTCGGTCTAGTAGTAAGAAGGATCACTTCTGAGCTTTGTGGAATCTTTTCCTGCCTCACCTGAGGGTCAAGGTAAGCTTTCATGTTACTAAGCTGTCTCCTCTGTTTCATTTGCTTTGCTCTTTTCCTGAATATGCCAGTTTATCCACTCACTGTAATTTTTGTATACACTTCATAGTCCAATATTAGTAATGGACACTCAAAAGATAACCCAACTTTATCCATCTTTTCCTCCATATTACAGAATTACCTGAAAGTCTGCAGTCAGATATTTCAAGTAGAATATCATATATTTCAAATAAATTGTACTTACTTTTCGCATTACCCTATTTTTCTTTTACTCATTCCTATTGCACCGTTTGCTTTCTTTGCATATCCAGATTTCTCCTTGATTTGTATTTTTAATACTTGATAACCTTTTGTTTTCTTTTTTCTTTTTTCTTTCCTTTTTTTGGTAAATAAATGCTAGGAATATATTGAGAATACAGGGAGCATAAGAGAAGTATCTCCTTCACAAAATGCAGCTTGCAGACTACTTGAGGAGACAAATTAGTGCAAAAAAGTTCTAAGCACCAGCAGCCTTTTTCTTGAATAGGAAAGAAGACACTGAAAGAAGACCTCCCTGGCTGGGGAACAGTAAACTAGCAGGAGAGTGACACAGGACAAGGCTTATAGGTAGATGTTTTCCCCCAGATTACTCTGTGGAAACCACTGAAGGTTTATACTTGGAAGGGTGAAATGATCAAATCTACCTCTCAAGGAGATCACTGTCTTGCTAATGGATAGTAGTTAACTAACAGGGCATTGAAGGAAGCAGGTGGGCACCTGCCTAGGAGGGTGTTCTGAGAAACGGAGGCAGCCTGGATAGGGGAAATATACTGGAAGTAGTAAACCGAAAACATTTCAAGTAGAATTGAGTAGTGTGACAACGGGACTTAATAACACATACTGTGCTGCTGAAGAGAAAGAAAAAAAAGGAGTTCCTTTCCTTGTTTCTAATTAGAGTGGCTTGGTAAGTAGATGGTGATGCCACTTACTGGGATTAGAAGGGAGCTGGCTGGGATGAGCTTGTTAAAGTAGAGGGGAAAATATTGGTAGGATTGGGATGAGGGGAAAATGAGGTAAATGAAATTTTCAAGCTGTTTTGCTCTGTTTTAATTGTGCAAAACCTTTGATCAAATACCCAGAGAACTATGAAATGTCTTAAGAATACATATGGAGTACAGTGTCTTACAAATTGTAGATCATCTATAAAGTGGGATTAAATTTGTTTACATGACTTCGATATCTTTGACTAGTCTATCATATTCTCATCCATGGGCAAGATGCTTCAGTTTTGTGATGCACAAGCTTTTCATTTATTACAGGAGATAACAGCATCTCACTGGCTTGCCATTAGGACAAAATCTTTTTAAAAGTGTTTGCTGCAGGGGCACCTGGGTGGTCCAGTTGGTTGAGCTTGGTTTCAACTCAGATCATGATCTCACAGTTCATGAGTTCAAGCCCTACATCAGTCTCTGTGCTGACAGTGCAGAGCCTACTTCTCTCTTTTCCTCTCTCTCAAAATAAATAAATTTCAAAAAAAAGTGATCGGTGAAGTGCTTGTCCTGTAATAGATGTTCAGTAAATGTTATTTTTTAAATTCCTTTTTACTATTAGCTGATATTTTGCTAGCTGAATAAGTTCACACAGTTTTTCAAATATAGATCATCTTTTAATGGGTTCACTAAGATTTATATTTAAGATAGGGTTGCCAGCTCTGCTATAAAATAAAACGGGAAGGGGAAAAGATCAACTTTGCTTGTTATTAAACATAACAAACAAAAATTTTCTTATTAACAAATATAAGTAGTAGTACTTTGAATTGAGTACTGTTTCTTTTGAATTAATTGTATTTAGTGCTCAGAATGATTTCAGTAAAATTTCTTGGGTACATGCAATTAAATTGCATGACATGTTATATAAAAATGAAAAAATTTAAACATGCTTCTGCCTGTTTGAATTTTGATGATGGATCAGTTTGGCCATAGGTTTTTTTCATTTCCAACTCTCCTCTGATCTATTATTAATTGATCAGATAACACCACTCAAAATAGTTTTCAATTGCTAATAGTTTTCAAAAACTCATTAGTAAGGAATTCGAGGTCTATCATAATCTAACTCTAACCCATCCATCTGGCTCAGTTTCTCTCCATTATAACTCTACACTGCTATTCAAATACAAATATTTCTACTTTTTTTGCCACTCTGGGATTATACTATTAGCTTGCCACATCTCTAAATCTTTGATCATCATCATATTATTATCCCAGTTTCAAATATTTAATTCACCCTGTATCTTATAGATCTACTCCACTTTCAAGATCCTATTAAAAGTACATCGAAGATGCCTGAGTAGCTCAGTGGGTTGAGTATCAACTCATGATTTCACTTCAGGTCATGATTCTGGGGTCGTGGGATGGAGTCTCAAGTAGGGTTCTTAGCTGAGCATGGAACCTGCCTGAGAATCTCTCCTCTCTCTCTTTCTCTCTCTCCTCCTCTGCCCCTCTCCCCAGCTTGCACTTTCTCTCTCTCTAAAATAAAAAAGTATAATAGGATAAAAAGCACATCTAATATGTGAAGTTATTCCCTATTCATTTCTCAGCAGAATTAATCTTGTTTATACCCATCATAGTTTTTAATTAACGAAATTACAGTTAGATGGATAGAAGACTGACATCTTCAAAGACTAAACAACTTGAAGGCAGAGAGTCATATACATGGGTACTAAAATGATATTTATTGATGTTTTAATTAATGGTTGTTATACCTACTTCTAAATCACAATACAATGCCATGAGTAAAAAAAAAAAGTTATCAGATATATTTACTCAAGATGCAACCTATTGTTTATTGTTTTCCAAAGGTGTAGAATAATGCTTATGTACATCACAATAATATGCACATCACATGTATTAAAATTTTCTAAAGTTTTCTTGCCATCATTCTCTTAAATATTTAAAATGTTTTTAAAATGTTACTTTGTAGGGGGAAAAGATCATATGCCTATATAAAGGATATCATGTAATAAACGGAGTAATTAAAATTAAGAAGGAAATTATTCAGAACAAAAACAAAACAAAACAAAATCATTTCATCTTTCAATATGAATTTTCAAAACCTCAAATAAAATAAGGGGTCCCTGGGTGGCTCAGTCAGTTAAGCCCCTGCTCAACTTCCATTCCCATCATCATCTCACGATTTGTGAGATTGAGCCCCTTAGTCAGCACAGAGCCTGCTTAGGATTCTCTCTCTCTCCTTCTCTCTCTGCTCCTCCCTATTCATGTACTCTCACTCTCATTCTCAAGATAAATAAAATAAACTTTAAAAAAAATCTCAAGGAAAATAAAATCCAGGGCAGACCGATCAATCTCCATGAAACATGAATTTTGTTTAAAAAATATACCCTCCATCAGAGGTGGGGGTGTATGTGTTATCAGTCTGCAAATTCTAAAAGTACTACTCAAAAGAATCTTATGAAATGATTAAACATTTAAACTCTCCAAGATTACTTTTTAGCTTTCTAAAGTAAATATTTATCACATTAAAACTATTACAGGGATGAAAGACTCTTTTTTTCTACTTGAAGCAAGACCCCAACTGCACAATTACATTATGATTTAATAGGAAATGGGATTAAATAATTTCTTTCGGTGGTACATAAAAATTTTTTCATTATGTTACCACTTGAGTCATCAGTATAACTGGTTGTCAAGAATTTAAGGAAGCAAAAGCTCCGACATGCAAATTAAGTACAAGCCTACAATTCCTTGTCTATAATTTTGAAATCCAAAAATATTTCAGATCTGGAAATTATTTTGTTATTCATCTAGTGGTAAACACTGACTTGAACTGAAATAAGCTATTTACAGTATTTATTATGGTCCATTTACTACAAATATTCAGATTTTTTTCTACAAAATTTAATGTGTTTGATTGTGAGTATGGCCACAGATTCCAGTGAGGATATTACATAATATATGATGTACATATTATATCACCTTTCTAAAATTTGAAAAATCCTTAATTCTGGAAAATATATTGTTCTAAGAATTAGAAGCATACATATCAAAACATCAAGTTTCAAAAATTTATTCAAGCTATGAAATTGGAAAGTACCAGAGGAGCAAATGTTAACATATATAAATATATATATTTAGTTTGCATTATGATATGTTTGTATTTCTTATTTTCTAACAATCATAAATATAAAATAACAGCCATCCATATCTGTTTTTGACAGATACGCACCTTGGAGTAGAATATTTTGGTAATTTCCTGATATCCTCTGGCTTTTCACAAATCTGAGGTCTTTTTGCTTGTTTGTTCGTTTTTGTTTTTTAATATAAATGCTTATGTGAAATAATGAGATTGATGACCTTTGCCTTGCACCTTATAGAGAAGATTAGACCCACCTATTATGAGCTCCCTATATGTATTTTCCTTTCACCTTTACATTGATCTTTTTAACTTTTTTTCTCCTTTCTTTCCTTTACAGAAAAAGAGTTGATCTTTACTTTAAAGTTAGCATCTCCATTACACTCCAATGAATATCCTCTATCTAGTCCAGTCCTTCAATATTTCCTTCAAATCGGATCTTCTGCCTCAGTATATTAATAATCGGTTACCTTAAATGATTAAAGCATTTTCCATTCGTAATACCATCTTCCTTAGCTACTATTTTCCCTTTCTTTCCTTATTCCATTATATTCACTGGTCTTCTTGAAAGAGAAATTGCTATCTTCAATTCCTGACCTTACTTCATAGTCTATCTTTGTGAAATCCCTTTTCTTTTTCATTACTCCATTTTAACTCCTCTCGTGGAAATCAAGAGTTATCTGTCAGTTATCAGATTGCATAGCCATTCCTTGAGCCTCACTTTCTTGGATTTCTCTAAAGAATCAAAATGTTTGTTCTTATCCATCTCTGGCTACCGTGACACTATGGCTTTCCTACTTCCTCCCTTCCTCACTGACCACCATTTTTGTTTTCTTCAGCATTTTTTTCCTTCTGTCTCTTCTCTGGGACACATTGAACTATTCATTATCCCCCAAATATTAAATATACTCTCCATATCCCATGATTGTGTTTATGTATTTGTTGTGTTTCTTCTATCTCTCAAAGTAAAAACGTTGTTCATCCCTCAAGTCTTAGATCAGATTTCATCTCTAGTATGAAGTCCTCATTGAATAATTGACAATATTCTATCCTCCTTTTGAAATTCTCAGATCCTTTTATTTACACCTAATCAATAGCATATTATTTTCTACATTTTATTATATTTTTAGTACATGTTTCACTTCCACTACCAGATATCAGTTCTGTGAAAGTGGATTTTGTGAGTCTTGAGAGAGTTCACTTGACAATTTCATCGTCATTCGAAAGTAGGCTCAATGTGAACAGGAATGTTTGTTTTGCTTACTATTCCATTCTCAACACCTGGGGAAGTGCTTGGCACATACCAGAAAACCAACGAATATTTTTTGAGTAAATATACAACATAGCAACTAAGATAGTGCCATATACATAATGATACTATAGAAAGTGTTACTGAATTACATTAAAAATTCAAAACATTTTATTCCAAGTGAATATTCCTTCTTTCAAAGCAAATGAGCTTGGAAGTTTTACGTTTATGCCAGTAGTCCCTATTTGGGACTCTACTCTTAGCTGGTTTGTTGAATCATAAAACAGAACTTTCTCAGTATCATCTTGTTTTTAACAAAAATAGTATTATCCAACTTTACTTAATGTATTGATTTAATTTAGCTCTCAATTATATTTGCTTGGAAAAGAAATGTAAAAACTCTAGGTTTTAGTCATAAAACTCATCCATGAAGTCTCCAGATTTTGGATTGTAACAGAACATACTGAACGTGTTTCTTGGCAGTTTGAACCTTTACCGAGCTTTCTCCCCTTTCAACTTCTAAATTCTGCAGGATTCTTTCCTGGATCCTTTTTCCCCCAATAATCCTGTATTCCAATCTCCAGGATTCTTTTCTCCCAATGACTTTTTTCATCAATTTACACACTCATAGTATGATCCCACATCAGGAGGATTGTCCAAGTTTATACCTCCTAACTTCTACTCTGATTGCCAGATTATAATTTCCAGTTGCCTGTTCTGATATTCATCTAAACTCTTTCTACTTCCAAAATATTTTCCCGTGGTGACTTCACCCTGTGTTTTCCACTTTACTAAACTGAACTTAGTCACCCAAGTCATGATCCTCGGATTCATTATGACACCACGTTCTATCCTGCCTCACCGTTTTCTAAAAGTTCTCTGGTTAACTGAAATTTTTTTGCTTTGTTATTGTTTATTCCTAGCATCTTTTAAATGGTGAAGTTTCTTTAGTAAGTTGTTTTCAGCATACAAAGAAGTATTGTTCATTTAGAGAAAATGCTGAAAGTTTCAAATATTTCTGTGTTAATTAAATATGTACAGTATAGATTACACAAAAACAGACTTAAATAATTCAAGTTATAGTACATTTATTTGGGTATCAAATGATTTTTTTCCTTTAGAAACCATTATCCCCAAATCAATTTCAAATGAATGATAAACAATTTATTATAATCATAAAAGTAGTGTCATATACTAAAAAGTTTTTTAGTCTTTCACTTAATTCCATTCCTGGTACCTCTTTACTACTCTGGGCCTAATCTGCCTTTTCTGGGCCTTGCCTCTTCCTCTGCCCTTTTCCCTGCTCATGCTCTCTCTCTTTCTAAAAAAATTAAAAATAAAATAAAAATAAAATGAGACTTAGAACTTTTATCTCCTGAACCTCCAATGGCTCCTTGTCCCATCACCGGGCTTCTCATAATCCCTCAGTCTCATTCACACCCTTTTTCATCTCACAAGTCCCTACTCACATGCATCTAACAGCAACTTGCCATACATCACTTCGCTTCATCTGTGTTTGGGAGAGTGGCCTGTTACCCTCCCTCCCCATACAGATAAGCATTTTCTGAATGAACCAGTCAGCTCAAATGTCTCCTTTCCTGGGAATTTTCCTTGATCCCCCTCAACCCTTGGCTGGGTTTTTTCTCATTACTCCATGCATACTCAGGACGTGTCTCTCACTACACTAACCTCAGACCCTATATGTGCAATTCTCTTACTAGAGTGTGAGCTCCTGCAGAATCCAGCTTGTGCATTAGTTCATCTCTGCATCCCTGACACAATTGTTCATTGAAAGAAAAAAAAAAGTGGTTAAATAAATCTCTCCTTGCCTTTGGTGCACTGAGAAAATGTCAGGGAGCCACAGTTACAAGTGTATATATTGTGCCCAGATGAGAAATATATACACCCTCATGTTTGGTGACAAATAACACAGTATTGGAATGTCTACATCTGGTATGATACATTTTTTTGACTTTTGGGGGCTTCTATTCATTCATTCAATGTATATAATATATATTTATACATTAAATATTTATTCGATATGTATGAAAGAACAAGAAGTAAGCTCTCAGGTATAGCTGCTTACATCTTCAGATTTATAAGGAAATGAAGTGTCATGACAAATCTGAGGTACCTTCCAGAGGTATCCAGAGGTACCTTCCAGAGACACTGAGGTCTCTCTATCATGAGTTCCAGGAATGGCATGAAGAATACAGAGAGCTCAAGACCAGCAAATGATAAACCTGGACTAATACTATCTCTGCCTCTAACTTGAAGATTCCTTGAATCTGTCTGTTTTCTTGCTTATAAAACAGGGGAATTATACTTTAAGGATTCAAGGAATCTTCCTACCAAATATTTCCTCATTTGGTTTTCAAAAGAACAGAGAACCTCAATACCAGAATATGGGTTTAAAGTGAAATAATGGAAAATTTCTGGAAGAATCTTAAGACCTATTAACAATTTTTCACAATTTTTAATTAACAGATGAACTAATAACCATTCTAGATTGTTATACTTTATGCCATATGCCTATTTTCATAGAACTGTACATAATATTAATAGATCATTTTATTTGTAAAAATGAAAAAGAAATGTCCTTATTAAAAAAACACAAAAAAAATACTCTAGTTTTATCAGAGTGTTTGAAAGAAACAATAATTCTAAGGCTAGGAAGGGTGCCTCTACCCCAAGGCAAAATGAGATTTTAAAAGTTTGGGAAATACTGTCCCAACATTCCCAACTTGGAGTATTTTAGCAAAAGTCATCACTAAAAGCAAGAGAACATCACAATCACACGGAGTCTATAGTAAATCAGGCAACACTTGTGAGGGAGGCTTTATGATGAGAACAAATGTGAGGGTGATAAAATCTCTCTATTTTCATGATACCAGCTGCTGGATTCTACAAACAGATGTTTGTAATGACAAGAAACAGAGATGTCATTGAAACTTTTAAAGTTAGGTGAACTATGAGACATTTGCAAAGTTTTGTAATAAAAAATGAACTGAAGCTGCTCATAGTTTGGGGAACTACTACATATTTTATCCAGTAAAATCTAAAGCCAGATGAATTCTGAAAGCCCTAAGACAGCACAAAAGGGTGAAAAAGTTGACATTAAGGTGCTCTTAAATAAATGCAGACGAATACAAACTTAGAGGGCTTGAAATAATAAGAATTCTTAGCAAATAATAGAATTTCTTAAATGCCACATATTTGAATCATAAAGCAGCAGTGCCTTTAAAAATTTGTAAATGATTTCTTCCCGGTACTAGTCACCCATTCCTTCTTGCAAGCCCCCCCGCCCCCATATATGGCAGTAATTTTCCATTTCCTTCTTGACTATTAATAAGTTTACAGCAGCATTTCTTTTTAAAAGTATTTTCAAAGATTGCAAGATGGCTTCTCTGAAAATACTTATTAAAAA
This sequence comes from Crocuta crocuta, assembly GCF_008692635.1. Taxonomy (NCBI): domain Eukaryota; kingdom Metazoa; phylum Chordata; class Mammalia; order Carnivora; family Hyaenidae; genus Crocuta; species Crocuta crocuta. Next base: position 2,237,886 of record NW_027527388.1, on the reverse strand, counting down.
CTATTTTCAGAGATTGTGAGGATGAACATCGTCATCACCTCTGTGTCCTTACTTGTGTAGAAGCTATTTGCTGGTGCTTGTTACAGGAAGGTCCAGGAAGAGACATAAACTGATTGGAAGGGTCAGAGCTGCAGTAATCAGAGGTGCAGAATAGAAAGTAGAACAGAAGCTTGAGATTATAAAAGTACTATACAAGTACGTTCCTATTGCTGGTCAGTTCTAAGGGAAATTGCAAAGTAGGTCAAGTTTGTGTCCAGTGTCCTAATCCTGTCTCCATAACCCCCTCCCAAATTGGAAGACAAGAGCTTCACCTTGTATTCTCCCATTTCCCTACTATTTCTTCCTTAAATTATTCGTTCATGGTAAAGTATAGGTTGTAGAAACCTTAATCTGTTTCCTTTCCAGACATAATTAGAAATATGGTGAAATTGCAGTCATTATGCAGTAAATTAGGGAGGGCGATGTGAAAGAGTGGGGCTTAGAGCCTCGCCAAACTCTGAAATCATATAACAAATACTGCAGGCTTTAAACTAGCCTAATCCTGTTTTAAATATGGGGCCCACAAGCAAAATTCAAAAGTGACTTAAAAAAAAGAAAGAAAGAAAGAAAAAGAAAAAGAAACGACAACAAAAAAATCCATTAGCTTTAGTTTTTGTAGTTTTCCAGAATGTCCTCTGGGAAGAGGGAAGAAGGTAACCCTTAAGAATGTAATTTAGTTTTAAAACTGAATTCACTGAAACAACCTAGCTTACTTTGTATTTGTATTATTCTCAACTTTCTACTGATTTTATTTTTATTAGATTTTAATCAGGAAATCCATTGTGAAATGTTTTAAACCCAGAATGTAATTTAAGAAGTCAGATTTTCTAGCCGAAGAGAGAGGACAGAGGAGGCACAGAACTGAATAGGAGAAAAGAAAGAAATTATAAGGCAATTAAATAAAAGGAAAAATGAGAAAGAACTTGAATGAAGCAACGTCTAAGGATCAGAAAAGCCCTGGAATCCAGTGACAGAGGAAGGGATGGACAGCTGGCCACCTAACAAGGCATCAGCTTCCCTGACGGTGATGTTTCCACTGCATCCCTAGCAAAGGTGGTCAACACTTCGAGTGTGCCATGACGTTCCACAAGCTTCTGGCTTCAATTCAAGACCTTGGTTTCAGTCAACTATACAGATAGCAGAAGATCGATTACCCTTGAAAAATTGAGAACAGTCACTGAGTTATCAATAAGGAGCTCAAAGAAATCGCCAGACAGCATTTATGAAAACTCCACATTTATTATTTGGGAATCAATAGAGACTACTGAATTTTAGGGAAAGCTTACTAAATCTTTTTAAAGAAAAAATTACTGCTAACAATAAAATACTTTAGCAGACTTCTGTGATGGACAGAAACTCCAAAGTACAGGTACTTTCTTAAAGAACTCAAAGTGGATTGCTTTATCTACCTATCTACCTATAATATTTTACATATATATGTATCTATATACCTATAATACTATATATATAGTATATATAATATCTATATCTATATCTATACCTACCTACCTATATATATACCTACCTACCTATAATATTTGACAAAGGGAGTATTTAGAAAATCTAAGTGACAAATAGAGAGGCAGGGCACAAAAATGCAATCAAATAGAAAGAAACTAAGTACATTCTTTGAGAATTTTTTAAATCCCACTAAGAGACACCTCATTCTATTAGAGGATTTAACATAAAATCCTTAAGGCTATCCCCAGCTGTAGTGCTGTCCATCACTCCTTCAATTAACTACTGAAACCTTTCAAATATTTTTGCTAAAATAATGAGCAACATGTACTACTGCTGTATATTTGGGACGATTAAACCAATGGTAGCAAAAAACACAATTACCAGTAGTAGAACAAATGAAAAAATATGCACAAAAGAGAAGAAAAAAGTGATATTTGAACTAATAGAAAATCTCAAAGGCTTAAAACATTTGCAAAGGAAAATCATTATTAGTAGAAAGTTCCATTGAAAATGTGAAAATTTTTTTTTGGAATTAATTCCAAAACATATTTCTATGTTAGAGAAATATTTTGATTTAGAAATAGAATATTATTTTTCTTAATAAAGAAAATTTAGACAAGGAAAGAAGCAAACAAATCTAATACAATGTAAACTATAATATGCTACTGATTGTTCTAATTGAAATGTGTTAAGGCACTACTACAAATTTTTAGGAAGAAAAAAAGACTCATAAACGGAATTCTTTCTGTTTCGTGCTTGGTTTCTTTCTCCTAAGAGAAAATTTACTTTTGATTCTTAGGAGATTTTTGAAGGTATTAAAGATTAGGGTTTAATATTTGAAATCTGACATGAGATAATTGCTTAAATACGGCTGTCATCATCTTTCATCTGTAAAGAAAATTATTCTTTATGCGTGTGCATTGAATTAATTTGGCATTGCTTCTCTTGATGCTTTTCAAATAAATTAACAGAGTACATTGACCAAGACAATGGCTGATTGCTTCTTCAAACATTTTAAAATTATTTCTGAGTAAACTGTTCATTACGTGAATAGTATAAAGCATTGAGTAAGAGGGCGGACTCTGAAGGCATGTCATTTTATTTCTAATGCTGACACTACTTATAAATGCAGAACACTGAGAACGTTTCTTAATATCTGTTAAATGTGAGAGTAACAGTACTTACTTATCTATAAATGCAATGAAAACTAAATAGGATAATAAGTTTTAAGTACTGAATAATTCATTCAATGCATATGAGCTTTTCTGATATTCTCCCCTAAGGTTTGCATACATGAACTCAGGTTTTAACTTATTCTTCAATGTTTATTTGATATCTAGTCAAGCAGTGAATTAGAATGTGGGAGCAAATTCTCCCATTTGGAGGCAAAGTTGTGTAGAAAAGGCACAAGTTTTAGCTATATCTAGACCTAGGATAAAATTCCAACCTGCTGAGCAGATTAATTTTTTTCCCATAAGTTCAGTTTTCTTGCAAGATAAAATGATAAGTATTTCAGACTTTGCAGGTTAAATAAGCTAACAATGAAATGGAGCTAACACAGTTTATAGTGAATAATAAGAACTCAGTCAATGCTAGTCTCCTCCTTTGAATCTACATAGGTACAGAGGTAAGTGTAAACATAGATACATGAAAGAGAGAGAGTGAAAGAAAGAAAGAAAGAAAGAAAGAAAGAAAGAAAGAAAGAAAGAAAGAAAAAGAAGGGAGTAAGGAAGGAAGGGAGAAAAGGAAGAAGGAAGGGAGAAAAGGAAGAAGGAAGGAAGGAAGGAAAGGAAGGAGGAAGGGAGGGAGAAAGGAGGGAGGGAGAGAGGAAAGAAGGAAAGAAGGAAGGAAAGAAAACAAAAAAGATGATATAGATGATGGAAATAAATAGGGAGAAGATGACAGATGGAGATAGATGAGAGAGAGGGAGATAGAGAGAGAGAGAGAGAGAGATTCCCCCATCTCTACTAGTTACATACAGTTTCTTGAAGGCAGGCTCCAAGTCAAATTTATTTTTGATGTTAGTTCCTGATGAATCTAACTTTCCTCATGTATTGACAGGATTTAATCGATCTTTATTAAATACATGAACTAATATATTAATCAGTCAACCAGTCAATGAAATACTATTTTATCTAATCCTCCAAAATCATGTTTTAAAGTAGAGTTAGTATATCATCTATAATTAATAGATTAGCTAAGTCTAATCTATAAATCAGATTCATAACAATTTTCCCATATTTATTAAGAAGGATATGAGGAAACGACTTGTTTTCCAGGAGACATTTGTATTAGCATTCTCAATCTTAGACTAGCAATTATTTTATGTGTAATATTATTTACAATATATACCAAATATATGTCCTTCCAAGAATAGTCACTTTTCTAAGGTATTATCTTCTATATCAAGGGTGAAAAAACAGGTTTTCAGTATAAATTGTATCTTTAGGGGTAAATAAAACCACTTCCTTTTTCTGTAGGGGTTCTTGCTTTTTCCCATCAAATATATTGCTTAGTTGGTGGATGAAAAGAATTTAAAGAGTTAATGTGAACAGCATATAAACTTTTTTCTTTAACAAAGTTTCTCATGAAGGTATGATAATAAATGCAAACTCTTTATGCAGCTTTACAAGAATTAGCCAATGTATTATCCATCAATTACTTTATTACACACATAAATGAGTCTATGTTAGGTTCTGTATTCACATATCAGGATCCAACAACCTACTATTAAAATTTGCCTAAAAAATTCAAATATTATAATATGACATGGTCCACACACATCAAGCTCATTTAAGTAAACATTCAAATTTGTAGGAACTATGAAAAAGTTATAAATATTAAAATACCTTTTGTTGTAAATAATTTAAAACACAATATTGCATTATTAGACGGAAAGTTGCTATGGTGTATGTGGCAGTTATTACTTATCAAAAGAAGGCTTTTGGGGAGCCCAACCTTAAAATAAATTCAGCATAATTATATTCAGTGCAGAAATATAAATACATGTTATACTGAACATACGTATTTATTTCTGTATTGAATTTACCTGTGTGTGAATGTGTTTATATTAAAATTCATTTTAATTTTAGATTATAGAAATTAATGAGCATTCTATCTATTGATGTATATGTGATGTGTCAGTCTTCACGTGTCAGGCAAAAGCTCACTTTCTATGAATCAATAAGCAATAAGTGATTAGAAGAATAAATGACTGTGTTCACATAGTTTAAATGTAGTTTCTCTCTAAAAAACTGAAAAAATAAATATTAGATATATTTAAATAGTATTAGTTTGTAAACTAGTACTAACTAATATAACATATATTTGCAATTCTGAAATCTGATTTATACAACAGTTCTTTTCATTTTTTATAATTACACATAAAAACCTATTCACAGTGTCTAAGTCTTCTACATCAGACTAGCTTAATTCTCTTTGGGTGAATCATTCGCAAATATTTCATTGTGCTTGAAACAACTAAAACATCAAAACTAATAAAAAGGCATATCATATTAATAAATTGAAGATAGACTCTTAGAAAACATTGGCATTTATTAAGAAGTGTTTCTTTTTTATCTCTATTGCGGTAAACAAGTACATGTTTATTTGACACCCATGCAGATTTAGATGTAAATCAAAAAAAGGAGTCAAAATCTGGCTTTGCTCTAATTTAACTCTTGAAAAACCTAGTTTGAGGCTACAATGCACACTAAAAATAAACAAATGCTGCTAAGAGCTATAAAATTTCAATCAGGTTTTCATTTTACCTAAACATGGGGAATTTACTAAATTTGATCTTGTACGTTAGTATATTAGGATGTGCATATCTAGCTAACATATACCCTATTCTCTTTGCTAATAAAACACAAAATGGGAATGGTTGGGAAATGTCTGTAAAGATAAGAACGATCTGGTGACTTTGGTCAAATTCTTTTAAGAAGGTTACAGACTAATACCCATGGTCTTCCTTTTTCTGTTGTTACTGAGGTATTGAATAGTTGCCTTCTGTCTGGGACAAGCTTAGGATTTGCTGTTTCTTTTGATATATTATCAATGGTCCATTCCACCGTGATAAACTGCAACTCTAGTACTAATAGGTTTATAATGATTGCTTAAGCTTTACACTTCGTAAGCATTGGAAGGCTTCACTCACCTTGTTCAAGTGGTTGGCTTTTAGTTGAAGTAGTTTTCATCTTGAGTGCCTCCCTAACAGACATGTCACAGCAGGAGCCTTTGTTAGTGTCTTGGTCACTGTCAGCCTGATCACTGTCCCCGTGCCCACTGTCTCTCAGGCTGGCTCTTTCTGGGTCCTTAAACGTGGAGCTACTGAAATACATATAAAGAAAAAGAAGAGAAAGTGTTGTCTCTACGAGTCTGAATCTGACGTGTAGTCTCTTGCAAAGCAATTTTGACACGAATGCAAATGGGGAAGCCGAGAAAGTTATTTAATAGGCCTTACCTTTGAACAAACTGCTGCCTGCTGCCCATGTAATTGGGCTCTGCGGGAAAATTGTCTGTCTGCGAAAGAGAAGGAAAAAAATACGTATAGTTGTACACTGGACAAATCTCCTGCAGAGCAACAAGATTTCCTAGTGGAAAAATGATTAATAATTCAAAAATTCCCTTAATCTTCAGATTTGTACATTTTAATTAAATTGGAAATTGCTGACATGTAATTATGTACTCAGAACAATTAAATGATTCCGGTCCACAAATTACCTGTTAAAGTAAACAATGAGCCTGTCATAACTGGCATTCTCTGTTACTGCCAGGATGGATAGCCCTGCCTGTGTTGTTTCATTACCTAGATATTAAGATTGAACATTTGTGGGAGGAGCGGAAAAATGACCTAATTTCTCCATATTAAAAGTGTGAATTATTTAAGAATACTCATTTTTAAACATAATTACATCATCTGCTGGGATTCTACGCCCTCCTCGATGTAGTATCACAGAAAGTCATCCACTCCTCAATTAAGAGATACAGGGCCTTTCCTTCAAATTTTGCCAATAACCATTACAAGCATGGCACATATGGCGGAGCTCATCTCTATAATTCATTCTCATCTACATTCCTATTATGGCATTGAGCTCAAGCTATACAGGGGAAAGGGGTATTACTGCTGGTTATTGAAAGCAAAGTGAAATAAAATAAGAAATAAAACGTCACTTCAAATATGGAGAGAAAAGACATTGAGAGACCAGGCTTGTGTTTGTGGTTGTTTTTACTGCTTCCAAACTGATGTGGAGGCCTGCCAAAAAGAACTGAATTCTCCTTGTATCATGGAACAGAGTCTTTTGGGAGAAAGAGACTAGATCTTTCATGGATCTCCCTATACTGTACATTCATACACATCACTTCTTCTTGCAGCTGACTCAGCGACAAAGGCTCTCCTGTTTTCAGCATCACTTCATATCACGCCATTGTGCCTTGAAGCAGCTATGGATTCGTACAAGATCACCCAGCAGGCAAGTATCGGTGACACAGGAGCATGGGATTCACGAAGCGGAGGGCCCAAGGTAAGGCTTGATGTTGTGCAATGTGTTTTCCATATCAATAAAGCTAAATTAAATTAACAGTATTCTTTTTTCTTTTTTCTTCCCATGAAATAATTGTAATTATGCAGCTTTTTGGAACTAGTTATTATTGGGGAAAAAAGGATACGTTAAGAGTAATAGCTTAAAGTACTAAGTTTCACTGTCTGTTAAAGCTTGGGGACAGGAAATACCCTCATAAATTTCGTAATCCATAATCTTTTGTCATTGTGGCTCAAATGTGCTTTATCAAAATGCAAAGATGAAGGTAAACCAGAACAAAGGATTCCTCATTCCTAGTCCACTTTAACTAGTAGTTGGTAGCAGACGCTTTTCATTAACATGTTTTATTAGTTTTTTGGTTCTGTGAAGCACGTGAATTTTGGTTTCCATAATGGCAAACTATCAGTTTTGAAGGGTGACGATCTTCTAGTAGAAATAATAGTAGAAAACAACCGGGGCAAAACTGTTTGCAACAGAGTTTTACCAATTTGTAAAACTACAATGACTTAGAAACTCCACATTTTAACTTAATAAAATCAAGTTCGTCTTTTGAATTAGTGAAAAACATGTATGCAACGCGTTATCAGTGTCAGTTAAAGACTAAACCATGAGTATCTTAGAGCACTTCAGAAAACCAGAATACTGGGTATTAAGGAGAGAGTAAAATGTAAAATCAAAGTAGAAACTCTAGTTAGAAAATAGAAGTGCTATTGTAAGTAACCTTGTGAGCTTACTGCATTTAATTATGTGGAGCATCACAGGCTATAGATCCCTATTCAGTGAAACAGGGAAACACACTGGGAAACTTTCTTTCCATTGTTCTAATAGGGACAGTCTCTAAAAGTGTTTGCTTATTGTTAAAGTTCTAAACAGCTCTAATAAAATAAAAGACTAAGGCTAAGAAATAGAATATATTTTCCCACTGAATGAAGAGCTATTTTTAAATTCTGTGTGTTCACGGGCACACGTGTGCATGTCTGTTTACATGTATGTCTGCTTGCATGTATGCATCAGAGTGTTTGATGAACACTGAGCGATGGTGTTGCTACCAAATGTTATTCTGAAGAAAACAGAACAACGAGAGGAAGTCATAAGAGAAGGGATCGTAGGAGGGAAAGAAAGAAGAGAAAAACAAAATAACGGAGAAAGGTGAACGAAAAATAGAAAGGAGAAAGAGCGAAACAAAAAGATATATATATGCCGGAGGAGGAATGAGGGTGGAGAGAGGTAAAAAAGAATATAAAAAAGAAAAAGAGAAAGAAGCTTGGTTTATTATGGTAGAATTTCACAAAATACAATTGTTAAAAATCTGCAACCTTATCAGCAGCAGAGTATCAGAGGTGTACTAATAATGCCTGCATCTATCCATTAAATAGGTAGAAGCTTGAAAGATTGTATGTGTGTGTTTATAATTACCATAATGAAATAGCCATTTGGCCTTTAACAAACATATAACTAACTCACTATAAAAACCACACTGGTTTTAATATAGAAAATAACATTTTCATTATCTAGGCTCCAAGGGTGTCAGAAAACTCATTTAAAATAATCTGAATGTAAAATAACTATATTTGCATAGGAAAATGAAAATAGACCCAAAACAAAAGCCATATGTACCACAGCATCATTTAATTTAGAAATAGAAGGGCTTTAGGATAATTTCTGATAATGAACTCTAAAAATTTAGTTCTACTGTGCACATCTATAAATCTTAACTTTTAAGTCTAAGAAGAAAGTAAAATTTTAGGTCAGATACTTGTAGCTTTGTAGGTCTCGGCTGAGTAATTAAACACAAATATTTATATCTCTGAAAACCTTACATACAAACTAATCATACACACTTAATGTTTTCCCTTCAAATTCAACTGGAATGCAGTGACTTTGAACTATTACTTTTAAAACATATAATTTGTTTATTATTTTGTAAAAGTACTTGGATTTGGTGGGTAGTTACAGAAAAATTCCAAAAACGGCACTTTAAAAACTTTAGAATGTGATCATCTTTTTAATTTATTTCAGTCAGGAATACAAATACAAAATTTTGGCCATTTTGTACTGATTATTTGCTCATAACAAAACAGATCTAAACTATCTTATAAAACTGAGTCCATTCTCCTAGTCTGATTTTTTTGTTTCTTGTTTTTTTGTTTGATGAACATGAAAATTGAGGATTCTTAACTGTTCTTTGTACTGAAAACACAAATAAGCAAGTAATCAATTAAACAAACACACAAAGCAGATAAGTCTGTGTGATATGAAGATTTCTTTGATTATTTGCCTTTATGCATTTCTCCAAGAGTACTCAGCAAATTGTAGTCAATTTATAAATGACATTCAAAATCAGAATTTTTGTCAAGAGTATTCAATAATAAACTATTTCTGAAATATATCAGAAGATATATTTATATATTCCATAATTTGCTCCTTCTATTATAACTCAAGAAAACAAATCATGATTTAAATGTAAGCATCCTTGAGAAAGACCAAAAAAAGCTCCTACTGAAACTGAACCATGTTGGCTTAATTTGGGTAAGGTTTTTATTTGTTGAAGTAGATTAACTTCCTATGACCACTTACTTGTGCCTAAAGAAGTTGAGTTGAGTTGAAAGTGGATAGTAAAAGGAGTCAAATAGATTATTTTTTTATTACTAATATAGTAAAAATAACAATTTTTAATATACATCAAGCATTTGACAAAAGTTAACATATATTAATGATAAAAATTATCAGCAAATCAGAATAAAAGGAAACTTCTTCAACTATACAAACAGCATCTACAAAAAAGCATGTATAACTAATGTTATATTCACCAGTGAAAGATTGACAATTTTCACCTTCACTTTCACCACTTTTATTCACTACTATGCTGAAAGACTCATTAAGTTCAATAAGGCAAAATAAATAAGATAAATTTAAAAGGAAGGGGAAATTTCTCAGGTACTATATTCACAGAAAATATTACTTTTTAGGAAAATAAAAAGGAATAAAAAATCAAACTGGAAACAAAACTTCTTAGAACCAGTAAGCAAGTTAAGGTTGCCATATTCAAGGTCATCACACAAAAATCAATTATGTTTCAATATTCTAGCAACAAGCTATTGAAAACCGAATGTTCGAAAGGAATATATTTATCATAGTTCCCTAAGAAACAAATGCTTAGCAATAAATATTTTAAATGACAAATTCAGAATATATATCCTGAAAATTACAAAAATTGATGAAATAAATCAAAGAAGGTCTAAATAGATGAAGAAATATATTGTGCTTATGGAGTGGAAGACTCAACATGGTAAAGATGTCAATGTTCCTTAAATAATCTATACATGTGATATTATAACGTTCGCATTTACTGCATGATTTTCCGTAAATATAGACAAAGATTCTAAAATATATAATGAAAAGCAAGGGGACTATAATAGCCAAAATCATTTTGAAAAAGAAGAATAAAGTTGAGGAGATCATGCTATTTTAAGAGTTATTATGAAGCTGCACTAATCAAGACAGTGTAGCACTGTAGACAGAAAAGACACATAGATCAATAGAACAGAGAAGACTGTCCATAAGCAGCCCAAAGAAATATGGCCAATTGATTTTTGACAAAGTTGCAAAAGGCAATTTGATAGATAATTCAATAGAAATGAACCTTAAACTACACATCTCTCTATATATATACATATACTTATACATATACATATACGTATGTATGTGTATATATATAGTCAAAATGGATCACACATCTAAATGTAAATGTAAAACTGTAAAACTGTGTAAGAAAACCTAGCAGAAAACCTTTGTGACTTGGCATTAGGCTGAGTTTGTAGACATGATATACCAAAAGCATAATCCATAGTAAAAAAAAAAAAAAAAAAAGCCAGACTGATGCAGCCATTTGGGATTTCCTTTAAAGAAATGTAAACTATATTCACACAAAGATTGGAAAGATTTGTACATAAATATTTACAGGAGCTCTCTTTACAAAACTGGAACCAGCCCATATATCTTTCAATAGGGGAGGAGATAAGCAGGCTGTGGTGCATGCATACAATGGAAAACTATTTAGTGATTAAAAAAACAACACGCTAATGATGTAACAACTTAGATGCACCTCAAAAGCATTTTGGTGAGTGAAAGAAGGCAGTCTCAAAAAACTGCACACTGTATGATTCCATTTATAAAACTTCTCAAAAAAGCAAAAAGCAAAAACCATGATGACAAAGAAGAGATCAGTGGATGGCAAGGTTTAAAACTGACTATGGAGCTATAGCATAAAGAAGCTTTTCAGCTTCAGAACTGTTTAGTATCCTGATTGTGGTAGTGGTTTCATGAAGCATTTATATGTACATGATTAAAAATACATGGAACTCTACACTCAAAAAAAAAAAAAGGTTCATTACTATATACTAACAAAAAGTAATTCTAAAATTAAATCTAAGGTGATATCTGCCTATCATATATGCTGAAGATCCTTCCACCTCACACAGAATTATAAAACTACCAGCTCTTTTATTAAGTATCTTCAATAGTGTGTTTCTGAATTTTGTCTTTTAAAATTATACAGAGCCAACTTTTAAAACCTATGTAGAAATTCCATATTCATTTGGACAGGCTACAAATGGATTCAGGATATAAAGATCTATTTAGCCACACTAGCAAACCCAAGCAACAGCTCTATAAGACAGTCACCTTAATATGAATTATTTAGCTAAATTTTCATTTCTTTCAAAGATGTTTTTCTTGTGTGCAGTTCCCAGTTACCCAGCCATAACATAAATACTTTAAATGAAGTTTGCAGACAGGCTTTATTGCAAAGGAACAGCCTTTTTTTTTTTTAAGTAGGCCCCACACCCAGCATGGAGCTTGAACTCATGACCTTGAGATCAAGAGTTGCATCTACCTACTAAGCCAGCTAGGGCCCCCAACAAAGGAATGGCTTTTTATTTCAATGCAGAAAACAAACATGGTATATTGTGAAGAACAGGGATCCATCCTCCGAAATGGTGAGTTTTGTTTTTGTGGGGTTTTTTTAGAAAATACCTTGTATATTGATTCTATATTTGGAAGTGAACAGAATATCTTCATAAAGACTCTAAACACATTTAATATGAAATGATTAGCATCTAAGATGTACCAAAGTGTACGCAAAATATCTTCAAAATAATTTTACAACTTTGGTGGTAAAATCAGGATGCACTATTTAAAAGGTGTAGTTTTATATCTTACATGAGATAATATACAGAAATTTCTTAGTTATCTAATACAATTCCTATTATAAATTTACATGTTTTAAGTCCTGAGTGCAGCACTGTAATAATCATGAAATAATGATAACTGGAGAAAAGTCCGAGCAATTTTAAAACAATATTTGGATTTCTAGAAAATGAGATAACTATGGATGAGAAAAATAAAGATGTCATCATTTTGAGTCTCACTTCTAATTTCTAAGAAAGAAAATATCAGAATACTATTTTTCAAAAGTAACCCTGCAAAAGGAAAGAGAAAAATAATTCAAGCATTAGGAACGTGGATTGTACAGTTAGTCTTCCCCATCATAGATGCTATTTCAGTAAATGCTGGAATTCAATCTGTGATTAATTCAATCGCTACTTGATAAATATATACAGAATACCTTGGTGCTAATTTGCCAGTATTCTCTTATATTTCCCATTATAAACTCATGGGGCAGTCAGGAAACTTCCTGTGGAGAGAGCAATTTTTGACAAAACAAACAGCTCTTGCATTTCCAGAATCAGTGGTGTGGAAACATAGGAGGCAGTGCTTTATAAACTGCTGGCATCCTTGCTATCCTTTTACCTTTCTATGTCTGTTTTTTTATCAGAAAGGAGACCTTTGAGACAGAGGCTCAGCGGGTAAATTCATTCCACAAACATATGTTTAGCTCAGACCTTCGGCAATATAAAAAAAAAAAAAAATCCAGCATTCAACAATATAAAATTCATACTATCTGAGATCCAATCAAGAATTATAAGGTCTGCAACAAGTTAAGAAAATATAATCCATGGCTAGGAGAAAAATCAATTATGAAAAAGATGATGGAATTCACCAACAAGAATTTTAAATATTAGAATATTAAAAATATGGTCAAGAACATAAAAGCATGACTCTGAGAGTAAGTGCTCCTTAAAATTTGAGCCCTAAGTACCTCCCTTGTATTGTCTCATCTTGGGCCTAAAGGAGAGAAGTAGATGATATAGAAAGACCCAAATGGAACTTCTAAAAAGTGAAAACTACAACATTTGAAATTAAAAATACACTGAATACGAATGACAGCAGATTAGACATTGAGGAAGAAAAGACACAGCATTAAAAATAATTTTTTCAGTGTTTATTTATTTTGAGAGAGAGAGAAAGAGAGAGCAGGGGAGGGCAGAGAGGAGACAGAATCCAAAGCAGGCTCCAGGCTCCGAGCTGTCAGCACAGAGCTGGACGCGGGGCTCGAACTCACAAACCATGAGATCATGACCAGAGCTGAAGTCAGATGCTTAACGGACTGAGCCACCCAGGTGCCCCAAAAACATGCAGCATTTTGTACCAGGTTGTAAAAGCATTTGCTTCGGGGCGCTTGGGTGGCTTAGTCGGTTAAGCGTCCAACTTCACCTCAGGTCATGATCTCACAGTTCATGGGTTTGAGCCCTGCGTGCAGGCTCTGTGCTGAAAGCCAGCTCAGATCCTGGAGCCTGTCCTAAGATTCTGTATCTCCCTCTCTTTCTGACCCTCCCCTGTTCGTGCTCTCTCTCTCTCAAAAAATAAATAAAACATTTAAAATCTTTTTAAAAATAAAAAAATAAAAGCATTTGCCTCAATAATTATACATATTATATATAATACATTATTATATACTTGATNCTATAAGTTTTACATATTTGTGTCAACACTGTCTTTATAAATTTGTAATATACTAGTAAGTACATGTATGTTGAATACAATCATACTCTCCCAAAGATTGCAATACAAATATGAAGAAGCTTTTAATTCTAGAGGTATTGATTTAGAATAGGAATTGTTAAAGAAAACCATACTTTGACTCTTTGAAGGCGTTATTAAGAGAGAACTTCTCACACACAAATCTGGGGTTGGGGTTGTAGTTATGGTATTGAATCATTTCGTTACAGCTTCAGGTATAATAAGATGATAATGTTTTCCTCATGCAGGGGCTCAGGGGAGTGGAACTTTGAAACTTTTTTTAAATTAGGGACATACGTTTGACTGCATACATTGATGCTATTGGGTTGAAAACAAAGCCAGACAAGTTGAACTTTTCCCTTAATTCAAAGGCACTGCTTTTCACATTGATAGTAAGCATTCTCTTTGCAGCAGACTGAACACAAGGGAGTGTTAAGAGGTGAATAATTCACTTTAAGCCTTTTCATACCGACATTGCTTCTGATAGCTTTGCCTTCAACAGAATATATGGTGTGGTTCTTTCTACATTGCTGAAGTAGGCAACAGCATTTTAAGCCACCACTTATAAAGTTATCTGACAGCACCTCTGGCTTTGGAATTTTCAAAGTGCATGAGGTATGGCAATAACTGTATTTATCAATGATTTTCAAAATAATACATTTTATACAAGTATAGTGTGGTCGACATTCGTGTTTTGCTACTAAAGGCATAATAAAAACATGAGGAATTCGTACCACATTTAGCAAAAGCTAGCATTACTTTAAATTAAAAATGAGAGAGCATAAACAGCCACATCCTGTAAGCAAGCATTTTGAGTCTACTGCTCAATTAGGATGACTTAGATGATTTTGTTTTTTAAAGTAATGAGGTTGTATATTAAAACCTCTTGTTCATGTTAACTCTTTCCTAAACAACACTTATAATTTTCATAATAACTTGTGTGCCAGAGTTTAATTATGTAATTTATGAATCTTAAAGAAAATCAGCTTTGATAAGAAAGAGGAATATTGAGATAATCAAAAGGTAAGAGGAGTGCTATTTGTTATCTATAAAAGCACACAAAATAGAAAATGCTACACATTCTCTTTTTATACTTGCTGAAGGTTGGAGTCCAGAGGACACCTAGGTGCCACTGAGTGCTAGGTGTGCTTTCTCTCTGGCAATCTCATAGAGTCTTAGGGGAAAAAATTGAAACTTTGAGTTGCTGACTTTCACACCTCCAGCTAATCCACTCTCTTCTGTAAGGTCAGTCCCTCTATCTCAACCCTAGCTTATACCAATCTTTTTGTTTTCTTCCAGTGGGGGTAGGAGTGGGGAGAGTTGGGAGTTCTATTCTTTTCTGATTGGTTGGTTGGTTGGTTGGTGGCTTGGTTGGCTGATTTTGGCTATCTCTCAGCCAGATATGTTGTTTAGAAGACTCTCCTCTTCTTCCTCCTATAGTGCTCTTCTTCTCTCTCTATCAAGAATATGGAAGGTTTATTCCACTGGAGGGAATACCTAAAACTGGATTCTTTGCAATTGGGTCTCCAAACTAAGAACTCAAAGGTATATGTAGCCAATGAAAATTCATTAGAAGTCTGAACTTCTAGAACTCTGACATATGAAGAGAAAAAGAGAAAAGGGAGGGAGACAAATTGGTGACTCAGTATTTTATTTATTATCACTATGAATGCAAGATACATATCCTTAAACTCTTATTTTATTCATGTTAAAGAACTTGCTAATAAGTAAAAGGAATTTTTTTATAAATTAATTTATTTAGATTCAAGCCAGTTTTCAGTCTAGTTTATTTAGCTAATATGGACATGTTCTCAAACCATACTGCACTGAATCTAAGTTTATGGAAATAGTATCAATGTGTACTTTCTGTGTTTGGAGGCTTGGAGTATGCTGTCCCATTTTAGGATCCACGAAACAGTTATTGATATTTGTTATTCTTTCTTCTCAATTGCTCTAGGACACATAGTAATATTACAGTCTACATTCTTTTTTAACAGAGAAAACTGACAGCTAACTAACTTTCATAAAGTTACCCTTCATATACCCAACTCACTGCACAACAATGTACTTACTGGAAACTGCCAGGACCAGTCAGCATCTGTACTATCTCTCCAAGAAATAGAGAAAAATCAGGATCCATCCCCAAATTTTCAGAAATAAATTAATGATAAATTAATGTAACTTGACTTGAAATGCTTTTAAAAATTACCATTACTCCCAAAGCAAAAATAGTACTACTACCGCCCTTACCAAGAAGACAACTCACTAAAAGAGTAGGCACCTTTACCTTTCTATATTGTGTGTTAAATTATTTGAATATGCTGAACATTATACATAACTCCAATAACTAGATTTTTTTTTCCTTTGCCCAATAACATTAAAAGTTAATAATGGCCATTTATTATCAAATAGTCTAATGCATGCAGTAGGCTTAACTGTATGATTACTTACCATCGTGATAGTCATATAAATTGTCAAAATAGGCACTTCTGAACACTTACCTTTTAAAGTGCAAAAGAAATTCAAGGTATTACATTTAGCCAATCATTCCAGAAAATTTCCCAAAGAAACAAAAAACTAATTTAAAAGGTATAAATAATTTAAATAACTAACTTAAAAATCAAACTGTATGTCTGTTACCCGTTTCATCAGTTTATTTTTTCCAAAGTACGCTAAAATTTAAAACATTATGGATACAATGATTTTGGTTTACACAGTTCACCAGTCTTCCTCCTCCAAATATTACATTGTTGATCAGAAGATTAAGCCAATTATTAGTCAAATAGTAGGTTACATTTTGCAAAGAAAGAAAAAAAAATGTCAGCAAGATCAGGTTTCTGTCTGATTTTGCATCTGCCTTTCAAGTCATCACCTGTACAGGTGCATTCCAGTTCCTAATAGTATTAAAAAAAAAAAAATCGGAGGAATTCAAGGTGAAATTGAATGATGCAATACTTTTCTCATTTTTTCTTTCCCCTAACACTTTAATAGAGAATTTTTAACTCTTTATAAAAGGAAGGTTTTTTAAGTTTATTTATTTATTTTTGAGAGAGAGAAAGAGAGCACGCGTTATAAGCAGGGGAGGGGCAGAAAGAGAGGGAGAACACAGAATTCACAGTACACTCCAGGCCCTGCACGGTTAGCACAGAGCCCAACACAGGACTGGAACTCACAGACTGCAAGATCATGACCTGAGCCGAAGTCTGATGTAATCAACTGAGCCACCCAGGTGCCCTGAGAATTTTTAACTCTTTAGAAGAAACAATTCATGCCACCAGTCAACGAATTAATTTATTTTACAATAATAGTAAATACTTTGGGGGAAGTCTGTGACCCTGGTCTTTCTCGAGGGTTTCAAAGGTAATTCGCTAACCCCTTCCAAAACAACAAAAGTTATATACAAATGTAAATTTTTAGGGGCGCCACTGGGTTGTCTCCATTGGTTAAACATCTGACTCTTGATTTTGGCTCACGTCATGACCTCAGGATTTGGGAGATTAAGCCCTGTGTCAACAGGAGACTGCATGGGATTCTCTCTCTCCCTTGCTCCTCAAAATAAATAAATAAGCTTTAAATTTTCAAAATAAATAAACTGTATTCAAAAAACAAAAAGAGTAAGGTGAGAGTACAATTATGAAAATTTAGGAGATAATATAGAGGGAATTTCGATGATCTGCCCTCAGAAATGACTATTACAAAGTAAAAGGCATTCCTAAATTTGAAGAAAAAAATTAACTATTAATCAAATTCATGAGTATTAGATTAGTAGAATATTTATCATTTTTCCCTCTGAAATACAGGAATAAGTATCACATTCAAAATGTATGATTCAATGGAAAGAGTCTATTTTAGGTTGGCGTTCATACCTGAAATTAAAATAAAGCTAAGTGTCTTTACTAACGTTAACAGATTTTTAATTAAACATTAGCACAAAATGAAATGAAATATCTCTACTCTTTATCAGACTGACACTTAATACCTAATTCAAGTATCCCCAGCTTTCTTTGCTTGGAGACTTCCATTCTAAGAATTTTTCTCCTCTGGTAAAAGCAGCAGGCTTACTCAGACAAACATTTCATGAGATAATAAGCCTGCATTCTTCCATATCTAGTTCTGAAATAACAGACAAATATCTTGTTCTTGTTAGAGGATATTTATAATTTACATGGTACAGGTTTTGTTTTGTTTTCTTTTACAAATACACAAACGGAAAGAAATTAAGAAATGTTAATGGTTAATAACGCCTAACAAAATGGTTAGTGAACCCTGGCCCACTATCTGTTTTTGAAAATCAAGTTCTATTGGAACTCAGCCATGTCCTTTCATTTATATGTTGTCGATGGCTGTTTTCATGCTTCAATGACAGAGCTGAGTTGTTGTGACAGAAACTATATGGCCCACAAACCCTAAAATATTTATTATCTGACCCTTAATAGAAAAAGTTACAGGCTCCTGGCTTATGAAAACTAAGTCTCAATTCTTGATGTTACAATTAAAATTTTTAGTCTACTTACTCCTGTAGATAAAATACTAATGAGGTATTTGAGGTATTTTCACATATACACTATGTTTAATTAGGTCATAGTTTAGGGGGAAAAAAAAACACAAGTCATTTTCATCTTCCGTGGGACGCACTTCTCTCCCAGAGTTTGCATTTGGAAGATGCCTGATTGAAAAACTGTTCATATTTTTTAAGTGGATTTCAGTGTTAGGTGATTTGTAGCATGTTTATATTCAATTCCAAACTACTTAAAACTGTGGAAACAGTACCATCATGGGAACACCTGAAAACAAAATGCACTTAGACATATTAAGTTTCCTGAAGTGTATTGCAAGTTCTTCTCGAGTGTACTTAGAGTAAGAGTAAGTAAACTGTTCTTTCCCAGAGAAAAGAATTATTGCATTCTTGGTCCTTTGTCTCCTGTGCTTCCTTACATATGTTACAGGGTGATTCGTCACTGTTCCTCAACCTCCCCAAATCTAAACTTCCTTTCAACTTTACCAGCTGGAACAGTTATAATTATTTTTATTTTATGGGTGGAGAAACTGAGGCCTGTGGAATTTATGAAATGCTAGCTGGAGGTTCCTATATGAGTAAGCAATAGGAACAAGTTTCTTCTGACTCAAAATTTTGCACTCTTTCAAATAAAAAACCTGAAAGTACTGTATGATCCATGTCCCTTTTGAGAGTATTGTGCTTTGCTTTCTAGACTATTTATCACTGTCTGATGTATTTTACAGATTTATTACTTTCATTCTAATAATGCTTGTTAATCAATGCTCCCTACAGAGTTCTGATACCAGGTCACACCCCTCTCAATGGCTTTGTTCCTGCAATTGTTCAGCTCTGAATCATATTAAACACAGATGAAAGCAATGAGGTCTACTGGACAGCTTTGATTCAAATAAAAGAACCAAAGCCCGTTCTATGATCAATTCCGAGAATCCTGGTATTGCTTCTGGAGTTTCCGAAATCTGGAAATATTATCACTCTATAGGACCAGCTGACAGAACCTCTTGAAGCTACTTACTGGCTATCAATTTGAAAGACCTTGTGGTAATGTGTGATACGTACATAGGTCCCAGGAGAGACGTGAAGCTTAATATATGGAGGCCTTAAAGAATTCTTTTCCAAATTGACTTGCATTCTAGGAACTAAACTGCACTAACTCAAAGTAGTAATTATTCATGCTATAAGATGTTTTCATACTCCATCAATACCTCCATACGAATACATGCCAAACATGATATCCCAACTGGTATAGGAACAAAGACCCTAAACTCTGAGTCAGATGACATTAATTTTCTATTCCTAGCTAGCTGTATATATGTGAGTAATATTTCTGTGCTTCAATTTTCTCACATGAAAAGAAGTGTAAATGAAATCAGATGTTATCATATGTCTCTAACTTTCTGGTATTCATTGGCCTGTAACGGTTCTTTTCTGGAAACTTCTCTTCAGTTTCTACCTGGGGTGAGCTTTACTTCCACAAGTTCTTTCTGAATAAAAAGCATGGTTCTTAAGGAAGACTTAATATCTTTCCACTTCAGAGTTTACTTTGATAGTTTAAGAAGTTTAAAATATCTGGAAATTATTTTTATGCAAGACACTCTATCAAAAATTGGTCACTTTTAAAAATGTCTATTTAACATTTAAAACTAGGGCTCCTGGGTGGTTCAGTCAGTTAGGAGTCTGACTCTTCATTTCAGCTCAGATCATGATCTCAGCGTTTGCGATTTCGAGCCCCAAATCAGACCGCACGCTATTAATGCAGAGCCTGGTTGGGATTCACTCTTTCTGCCTCTTCCCTGCATTCATTCTCTCTCTCTCTCTCTCTCCTCCTTAACTCGAAATAAATAAATAACCTTTAAGAAAAAACATTTAGAACAAAGTGACCAATCCTGGTTTAGAGAGGTCAAAATTGAAATTTGGAATAAAATAAATTAGCATTCTAGTAAAATTACTTTTTTATAATCATAAGTATCTGGAATAAAGTTATACTCTTGAATAATTGCTAACATAAAATATTGTTTTTATGGAAAACATGTCTGCATATCAATATCCTAACTGCTTCCATGTTTTACTTAATTTGCTGTTAACAATGATAATCATGTGTTGATATTTATTCAAAATTTAGAATTGATCATATCCTTTATATGCATAATCATATTTCATCTTTAATTCTTATGACAACTTTATGAACAGCAAATATTATTACACATAATAAGAAAACAGAAAAAAAAATAAGGCTAAGCATCTTGCTCTGGACAGGAAAGTATTAAAAAAACAAAACAAAAACAACGAAGAACCCTGGGAATTGAATCTCAATGTAAAGAATCAAACTGTGAATCAGGGGGGATCTGATTAAATGAATTATCCATTAATTGGCCTAGAATTCCATCATTGTTAAGATAATATGAAACTACACTGCTGACATGGAATGATGTCTATCTATGATATATTTATGTTTTTAGGCAAAAATCTAGTTGTATGTCCTGCATGTGTTTGCCCATTACAGCATGGGAAAATAGACAAATTTACAATCCCTTATTCTAAACCCTTGCATTCAGGCATGTTTTGTAATCCCTAAGTCTTTCATATTTCAGAATGACATTTTGTTGTACATGTTCTATATTACCCATCCCGGCAGAGACTGGCACAATACCTCAAATTTAAACATATTAGTATTTCCTCAGTTAAAAAAAAATGTTGATATTAACACTAAGTGGAACAAGTAAAGATTAAAAATAATCTTAAATCAGTTCAAGTCTGAGTTCTTTGAATTTGTATTTAGACAAGGGATTGTGGATCTGAACAACAAAAGATTAGCAATAACTATCTCTGAATACTAAATTATAGGCAATTTTAAGTTTTTAAGTGCAACCTTCTCTATTTTCAGTCCATAAACATGTAATGAGTTCTTACTATACACCAGGTGCTGTTTTAGGTATGGTTTTTTAGTAGAAGTTTTGCAGTAAAAATCCTCTTAAAATTAGGAAAAAATATAGTCATTTAGCTTTGGAAAAAAACAGGACAGAAAAAAAACTCAAAGACACATATTCGGGGCTGAAAACCTGAAGTTATTTTAAATGCAAAAACGTGGATCTTCTTGCATAGAAGAGTTTTATAATAGTTGCTGCTATTCCTGAGAGTAAAATCTCTTATAGGGAAACTATTGACTTGGTAAAAATCAAATAGGAAAGGAGTAACTGGCCCTGCAGTCAAATGTAGCCATTTCATCCCTGGAGGCTGACTACAAATTCCCAGTTCAATGTTAGAGTAGTTGAAATCCAAAAGGCAATAGACTAGCAGTGCCTGACTCTCAACTTCACAGGTCCAGAGGCACAGTCTCAGTGGAGTAGCTTTATCTTTAGGATATCTGTCATGGAGCCAAAAATTCAAGAGTCCAAAAATCTCATATATTTACATTTCAATTGTCCTTGAAAAACTCTTCTTTAAGCATCACTTAATTCTAGGTTTAAAAAAATATTAAACGTCCTTCTTATATGTGCATTACACAGATTTTTGTATGAATATGAAACATAAAGTAGATCATTTGTCCCCAAAAGAAGTGAAAAAGTGGAAGAAATCTTCTCGTTGCTGAGAGCCTGCTTCCTCCTTCCTTCTTTTGAAAAATGGAATCAGGTTGTCATACATAGTTTGAAAAATAGGTTTTTCCTCTCTGTGAAGGAGCATGAGTTTATTCAAGCAGAGTTAGGTAATTTATAAAAGCATAGATTTAATATAAAAAAGACAAAGTATAAAAGTCTTCCTGTAGTCTAATATGATTTAAGGTTTCTGACACCCCCCCTTTTTTTTTGAGAGGACAGAACATAACAATATGAAATGGTGCACCTAGTAGCACAGTGCATAAATAGCTCAAGCTGAAAGTGTAACAATAAAGTCTCCGTCTATTTTTGCAGAACCAATAAATAAGCATAATGAAAATCATGACACATTATTACATTACTCTGTGTTGCCTCTATTCATTAAAAAAAAAAAGATGAGTGCATTTAAAATAATTTCATATGTCAAATGACAGTAAGCCTTCCAATTGAGATGATGTTGAAAGGAATATTCATAAAGGGCAGAGGCATGGTCTTATGTGGCTTATATCAAGATTACAGTAGAAGCATGAAGAATCTGAGAAACAACTACTTCATTCAACATGATAGTAGCATGGGAGCCCAGTTACATCATTCACCTGCTCTATGTGTGCTTTACTATTATGAAGTCAATAAAACACACATTAAAAAGCTTTAGAAAAGACTTCCCTGTCAATTAGCCCTTGGACGGATTCTACTTTTTCTGTTTCCCTGTTGATTTAATATACTAGATTATATTAGCAGCACTGGCTTGTAAACAAGGAAGATCTGAATCCTATTAATGGAGTTACACTGCCAAAATAATCAGCTTCATACTTAACAAGTTTCCAAGTATTTGGAAAAGCTGTGAAATGGGATTATAAGGTTAAGCTGTGTACATCTGGCTCGCCACCATATAAATATTTCAGAAACTTGATCTCATAGGCTGAAGAAACACCTGTCTAATCATGACTCTTTTCCAAGTTACATGAACCCTGGTGAGCAGAGCAGTACACAAAGGCTGACATGAAATGATGATTGATTTACATACTGTATTTCTTGTGTTAGACATTTAATTTTGTCGTATATTACCCTTCTGAGTGAGGACATAAGAAATATTTGGGGAAGATTCTGTGGTAGCACACTTACGTTGCCAAGAGAGAGTGAAGGGGAGCAAAATTTTTTAAATTCAGGATAACCACCTGAAATACTATATATTGCTTTTTTTCTTATGCCATGGTATGTAATTTTAGCATAATTGGATGTTGTAAGTATAAATGTAGTATAATTTGGACCCAGAGAATAATTGATGACAGGCAGGAGATCGTGCATAAAATAACAGCAAAAAGTTCAGCAGTCCCTCCAGTTAATTGAAATCTTAATGAATTTGAACAACAGTTATTTTAACTAGATCGAGGATTAAATAACTATGCTGACTCTTTGTCATATATACACCGGCCATTAGACCTGATTTTATTTTTTCTAAATTTTGTTCAAATACATAATTGGGTTAAAAATGTACCAAATATGGCTCTTATCAAATTAACGTCAAATGTCCAACTTAAAAACATAGATTTTGAAACTGTGGTCCAAAATGGCAGCTAAAGGTCAATGAATCAAATTTCCAATTATATTTCCTGGGAGCAGATGGGTGCAATGAAACCTAATGATTGAATTTTAAATGCTTTCATGCACCTTTTATCTGTTTCCCAACATGTTGATTCTACCTTAATGCTCTAACAAGATAATAGGTTTATTACAATTAACCAACTGAAATGATATCTCCATTTTCCAATTATTTATATCATATTACCTGGGGATATTGAATCAGAGCTCCTTTCCTCTCCCACCCTTAGTGCCTTTCCATCACAATCCTACACTTACACCAAACAAAATCCAAACTCTAATGTCATTAAATAACAGATGTGTCCTGGGAGATTTGA
This sequence comes from Crocuta crocuta, assembly GCF_008692635.1. NCBI lineage: Eukaryota > Metazoa > Chordata > Mammalia > Carnivora > Hyaenidae > Crocuta > Crocuta crocuta. The sequence continues at coordinate 2,213,897 of NW_027527388.1, read as the reverse complement.
TTTCTCCAGTTAAATGATAAGTGCTTAAAATGAAGCCCAAGTTCACTGAGGCTCAATGAGAAATTTGTAATGAAAATAATTATAAGGTTTTTTGTTGAATAAGTTTAACTATAAATTTCCTTTTCTTATGTTATGAACAGATACATTAGTCTATTTCTCTGACCTGCATAAGCATAAATATAAAAAGAAGGTTTATCAAGAGGTTAAAACATTAAACGGTCTAGGAGCACCTGCCTGGCTCAGTCGGTAGAGCATTCTATTCTTGATCTTGGGGTCATGAATTGAAGCCCCAAGTCAGGCAGAGTTTACTTTAAAAACAAATAAATGTTTTATTTTCAGGAATGGTAAATGGAGGATTTTGTATCTGCTATATCTCAAGAGAGCACATTTTTTTCACAAAGACCAAAAAGAAGGAATATGGAAAGGTTTACTTTATTATTTTTATAAAAAAGAAAACCATTATTTTATCTTAAACACTTTTTCATGTTTATTTATTTAATTTGCATGAGGGAGAGATAGAGTGAACAGGAGAGGAACAGAGAGAAAGAGAACGAGAGAATTCCAAGCAGGCTCCGTGCCATCAGCAGAGCCTGATCTGGGGCTCAAACCCCCAAACTGTGAGATCATGACCTGAGCAGAAATCAAGAGTCTGGCACTCAATGCACTGAGTCACTCAGGTGCCTCCAATATTTTATTTTTTAAAATCCAGAATAAAGGCAATCCAAGAAGCTTTTTATTTTAATAAAAGTTTCTCATTTATTAAAAGGATTTTAATAATGCTAAACATAATAGTATTGAATCCAATCCCTTTCAAATTCAACCCATTCCTATATTGCTCCACTGTAGGAATCAACTATAGGCACCTCAGGTCTGAATACATATATCCCAGTTCTTTAAAAATATTTACATTCGAGGTAAATATACAAGGTTCTTAAGGTATCCCTGTAAAAACATATTTTCAGAATGGATATCTTAGAAAAGAGACCAGATGGCAAGAATAATAAGAAGAGAATCTGAACAAGTCAGTGTATGACATACGTAATAATTCCCTTCTTTTTATTTCAAATTATATGTTTTGATGATACTTTCCAAATATTCAATCAACTGTTTGAAATTTTTAAACAAACGATATATGTTTTCAGGTTATATGGTTTTATGTGAAGACTAACATAAACACTTGAAACATGGTATATCTGTAGCACATTCACATTTTACCAACATTGTGTAGAAGTCACATTTCTAGTAGTTTCTAAGCTGTGTTCTTTAAAAGAAAGCATGTATGATGGTTCAAGAAAAAATGCAAAGAAACAAAAGAAACAAGTGAAATTAACAGAAATTATGGACTATGACAGGCCCAGTTTCCCATCTACTGAGAGAATATCTGCCCCTAGTACTCAGACGTCTCTTAGGGTCAAGACAGCAAGACCCAGACTGGCATCCAATCAGGAGAGAGCAGCACACACTGTCGCTACACCTTCTTTCCCCAACATGCCCAATATTCCAGAGTCATTTACAGATGGGCTAAAACTATAATGTTTGGATAATTGTGGATATAAATGTCCCCCTTGAGAACTTATTATTTGTTGGTGTATCTTAAACGATATTTAACACTATAATTTCTCAGAAAGTCTTTCTCTTGTTTTTGAATGGTAATCAACAATCAATTTAAACTTTTTAAATTTCCTTTCTATTATTTTTTTTCTTTCATTTTGTATCCCAACTTCATGGCATGTGGAGATAATTAAACTTTTAATATGGTTGGAAAGCTCATTCTGCTTGAAGGCTTTATTCTATCAAACCTCCTTATTGTTTGATAAAGATTTTGCAATTAAAGTTTAAAATTCAGATAAATAGCAATTAAGTCCTAGAACAGATTAAAAGTAGTAAAATATTTTAATTAAGAGCTTTTAAAATTATTTTGTTATTTATTAATTGAGTTGATGATGGTGGATTGAACAACTCTGCAGGTTCCAGATGTATTTTAAATGACCATACTGACATGGGTAGCATACTGTTTACATGAATGCTTAGCTTATGTTTCCTCAATATGTGCATAAGGATTTCATACCACCTACATGAAATAGATTCTGAGATTTTTGAGAAAAAGTTTGGAGTTGTGTTATTATTTTTATACACATTGATAATTGACTATTGTGATTTTCTTTTTGCAATATCAGATGTCAAATGGTGTGTACTAAAATGATTAAGTATTAAAATCATATATAAACAAATACAAATACATGTAATCTCCAAATTACTATTTATGGTTTATCTATAATTTCATTTCATTAAAAATGTCATGTAGAAAAAAGAATTACATTAGTTCCTTAATAATTTCCTAGACCTGTGTGATTCTTAGAGCCTTAATAAAGAGACATAAAATTGGAATTATGTGGTTTTAATACTTTTTAGGCACTTCAAGGAATAGGACAAAAGATCAAAGATATGGCCCTACCAACAGTATTTGCTCTTGATATACAGAATATAAATGCATTTATATACATGTGTGTCTTAGATAGATAGATAGATAGATATAAACAAATTCAGTGAAAACTTGATGCTCATAATTGTGAACCTAGATCATCTGTTTTTTTCCATGAACTTGTAACACTATCAATAGAATTGTATAGGAGTTTTCATTGTACTTATTAAAAAGGTAACAAGTATAAATAAAAATTATCTAAAACATGCCAGCTTCAAATAAATTGTTTCCCAGCATGTTTATATAATATCTTAAACTTTGATCTACCTAATTTCTAGGTGTGAATCTAAACTCCAGCTCATAACTGACTAGTGATTATAGGATTACAAAGACTGCATATTTTTAAGTGCTTACCATGTATTAGAAACCACGTTAGGTTCTCCCAAGTACAGAGATAAGCAAAATGTATATGGTCTCTGTCCTCCAATATTTTGCTATTTAAGCTGCTCTGTGATAAATCACCTCTGCTAATAGAGAGTTATAACACTGATCCAGAGTTTTAAAACCGTCGAGACTTACTAATATTCATCATTTTGTGTGTAGATCAATTAGATCTTTATAGGAACAAAGTTTACATACCACAACCAAAGAGGGAATGAATAGAAATAGGTAGGGTATTAAATCTCCTGTTAGTCTTCCAGTTTCTCTTATACTTTAAGTAGCTTTAGGATCAAGCATAGAAGAAAAACATTTTCATTGACTTCTGCTGATTACATATTACTTTATAGTTCAAAAGACTGTGCCTCTCTTTTTACTTCCCAATCTGTCCTGCTTTCTCCAACACGGCCAAATGGACTTCCTACCATTTACTTCCAACTTAACCAGCCAACAGAGGAGTGTGATGGAAAATACTATCTACCCCTTTGCTTAAACGTTACATATCAGCTTTTCACCTAAGGCAAAATTTAACGGCTGACTTGTGGATCTTTATTTCTGGAGATTTACTATGGAAACACTGACATAACCTTTAACCAGAGCAAACAGAGCCACTCTAATAAGCAGGCAACACCAAACCTAAAAATGCAGGAGGAACAGAAAGATCCTGGCAGGAATTAATCTGCCATTTTCACACATCTGCCCGAGGGAGGTATTGTAATTGCAAAAATTTACTCTAAGACTGCTGAGACTCATAGTAATTATGTTTCTTTTTTTTTAATAGAAATAGCCACAGGTGGTAACAAATTGGGTTTTGAGACGGGGAACTGGGCATGCATTCTAACCCAAATTACTATGTAATTGTCTTGATTATAAAAAAAATCGTAAAAAGTCTATTGCTCAAAATCAGAAAAAAAAAAAATTCTCCTTAAATGCATTCACTGTCTTTTAGTTCTTTTAATTTCTCTCCACTAAGGCATATAGATTCATTTGTTGGTATTGGCACATCTGATATCAGGGCCACGCTGTAGAAAGGCTTTTGCCAATAACCCTTACAAATTCCTCTGAGTGGGATTTGTTTAATAGGATAGTTCACTTATTTCCTGGCTTATTATCACCTAGAGATAAATAGTATCTTTCCTAGAAGGTCAGGATCTGGAAACATAGCTAATAATTACTATTTTATCATGCATCTGCCAATGCTAAAAGTGCAAGGTTATAGACTTTTTATTTCAATCTATGTGTTGTATTAAAATGTTTGCTATTTTTTGACATATATATCCACACATACACACTCAATAATCTTCTATCTTACTCAACACCACTTTATGCATTAGCAACAACATATTATCATAGTTATTTAAAATTGCACACCAGGAATACCTTGTAAGAGTCAATTGTCAAGTGTATCACCAAACTTTCTTAACCAGAAAAGTCTGATTTAATCAACCAAGATTAAAATAAGATTAGCACTGGCTTAAAACAAAACAAAATTCATTAATGTAGCAGGAAGTCACGCAAAGCTTAAAATAATAATAAAAATAAAGTAATCAAGCATCTTGCCTTGAAATTATATAAAGGTAAGTTCCTATGTAATCTTTAATTCTATGTTAATGATAATAAAGATAAATGATTTCTCATTTATTTTTCATGACTTATAACTCCTGTTATTCACCTTCTTAATGCAATAAGTTGATTTGGGATAAACCATTTTGAAAGAAATGCAAAACTGCAAAACTGAAACAGAAAGCAAGGCTTTGTGCCCCGAATTGAAATCACAATAAAATTCACCAATATTTAGACAATATCCTGGTTTCTCTTGACAGAACCATGGAAATCAAAGCAAATTATTTTTAAGGTTGTGTGGAAAGTTTTTATGACAAATATTTCTATAAAGATGTATCATTAAGCAATTATCAGGTTTGAACTGAAAAATATCCCCTTTTGGAGCTAACTCCCTTTTCCCCCCAAATACTAAAAGATAATGTTTTTTTCTCTTAGTAAATTTTGCTAAGATTTTAAGTATTTTATGTCTCAAACATTCTAATTTCTTATGGGCATCCCATCTACTGAAATGGAGATATTGGCAAGAAGCACATACTGGCCACTTTACACTCTGGTAAGATAATGCTTTGCATGGTAATCATAGGTGAATTTTTTGTATAAGTATCAGTTTTGCATATGGAATTGCTCTGGTTAAACAGCAAAAAACTATTGAATAGTCAATCATAAAACAATCTCAGTATATTCTTATAAAATATACTGTGTGAAAAATAAAATGAACGGCTTTAAGCAAAGGCATTTATACAGGGGCCAGTGAATTGAAACGAAGAATATCTTGAAGGTAAAAACTATCATTTCAAAACTGATGCTAGTGTTCATACTGCAAATAAATGTTTAAGAATGTACCTAAGACATTGATAGTGTAAAACTGGGCTATAGAAATAAGAAGGACATTAAACCACTGTAACCATTTCTGCCCACGATAAAATACCTGTTGCATTTCTATTTTATAAAAGCAAGCTTTGGAATTTAGGAAACATGTGGATATTTCAACTTGACTTTTATTCAATTTGAGGGCATGGAAAGTCTAGGTATAATTGTAATCTAATCATCACTCAGCAGTAATTATTAAAGATTCAGAAAGAAATACTGTAAAGAAGTATATCAATTGATGACTTATGTGTAAATTACATTTTTAAAAGTCATCGCCAAACAAAGCTGAAGAAAAACGTATCTAAAGAATAATACTTATTACAAAGAATTTCTTTAGGGGTGCCTGGGTTAAGCGTCTGACTCTTGATTTTGGCTCAGGTCATTACCTCATGGCTGCGTTTGTGATATTAAGCCCAGCGTTGGGCTCCATGATGATAGCATTGGGCTTGCTTGAGATCATCTCTCTCCCTCTCTACCCCTCCCCAACTTGTTCTCTCTCTTTCTCTCTCTCTCTTTCTCTCTCTCTCTCAAAATAAATAAATAAAAACTTTACAAAATAGTCACATTGTAAGTTGAATCTGTTATGTAAAAAAAATATATATATATGTCATCAAAACTTTTGATGTATATAAATTCATTATCTACATTATGTATTAATATAATTTACAAACATGTAACCAATGTCTCTTAAAAACAGTATATATCTACAAAACATTTCCAAAGGTATACCTTTGAAAACTTGAAATAGAGTTTCAATGCTCTCACTTTCAAATTCTACAAAGGCTGCTTTTAGCTGATAAAGAGAGTAAACAAGAAGTTGTCCTTTATATAGTCCGTTTAATGTGTTCCACTATTTAAAAATCAATCAAAACCATTACAAGTTTAAAAAACAATAAATATTGTTCAGACAGGCTTACATGAGTATTTTTATCTGTACCTTGCCCATTTTGCATCTAACATAAATATGGTTCTGGACTATACTACTGAATAGAAACATAAAGAAAAGAACATAAGTTTTAAATATTTCAAAATGACTAAAAATGCATTTTAATACCATTAAATTATTTTAATATATTCCATTCCTCTAATCAAACCAAACTCTATTTATGTAGATTAGTTACATCTGAAGTCTCATTTATCCAACCTGTATTTATCCTTTGATCACAAAGCTTGTTAACTTAAATGGTCTTTTATTGTTATGATTCATTTTCCCATAATTATGCTGTTTAACTGCCTTATTTTTTGAATAAATATATGCAAACGCGCCAATCATATTCAGCACAGTTATGCTAGATGCTCAATGAACTGTAAGAGCCATTTCACTACAATAAAACTGCCTGGAATAGATCCAGGGCAAGGCTGACAAATACCAGTAATCAGAATGTCACTAGGACCAGAACAGATAGAAGTGTGTCACATGTATATCAATAGATTCTCTCAAACACTATCTGAAACCAATTTTACAGTCTATCACTGGAAGAACTTTGTGCATACAAGTGAAAGATACCACCCACACAGTCACAGTTTTGTATCTGTATTTGTGTCTTTTTTTCCCCCCTTTACCTTAAAAATATTGAACTTCTACTTCTGCAGTAGCAAGGAAGCACAAGCATACTTCTGCTTAGTCACAGCAGGGAAAGTTGATGTCATTAAGGACTTCTTTATTATAGATAATTTATTTCAGGAGACCAAAGGATAGCAATATATCACTGTCAAAGCTAGTGGTGAAAGCTATGACTAACTGTAAAATACTGTGTGCCACTGAAGAAAATTCTTGTCAATGTCTCCTTTACTAAAATAGGTTGACAATAGATTAGTGTAGGTCTGATGAACTTTAAAAGCGTTTTGTAGGTGGGTGGCAGAAGTCACAGTATCTTCAGATTGATGGGTAAAAGGAACTTCATGCCATTCTCTAACAAATATACAGTCATTGGTTAAAGGAATTCAGTACAAAAAAAAAAAAAAAGCCTTCCCTAATGACTTTACTAAAATATGACTTTAAGATAATGCCCTGTGGGATTTATTAAACAGAAGTATCACTGAAGGGAATACATTCTGAAGCAATGACTAATATCATAATTATCAGGTGCATTTGTAAGAATTTACCCACTATTGAGTGTATTGCAAGACATCTCAGCATAAGGGATTTAAGTTTTACTTCCTAACTGGCATGAACCCATTTCTAGTTTCTTCATCTTCTTTCCTGTGGTAGTTTCACTATCAGAGCTCACCGTGCATATTCCCATAATACCTCCAGCCATCCCACTGTGCTCCCGAAAGATTCAGAAACTTAAATGAAGATTTTTTTTCTCTTAATCTACATAAACTCCAACCTATTGTCCATGGAAGGCCAGTCGTTCCTCAGCTTCTCTTCTGTTCTAGAATGGCTGGCTCTAATGAACTTCAAAAATGTCTGAAGTTTGAAAACAGTACAATCAAGTTTGCACATATTTTCAAAAAAATAAATAAATAAATAAAGGTTTGAGCTCATCCTTAAAAAGAGGAGAGCTGCCTTTGAGTTAAAAAAATATAAAATGGGCTAATATTTGTGCTTGAGTATTTATATACATGATATGGAAAATATACAGATGTATACACACACTTTAATTTTGCCAAGAAGTTTTATTGTTCACATTTTCCTAAATATGGGCAGAACCAACCTTCACTTTAATAAGTACATGTAACCCTTTATTAATCTTAACATAAAATAGTTTCTTAATTTATACCTTTTATTTCTATAGATATATTTCTATTGCTTTGTATTACACAAGCAGTACTAATAGTAAAAAATTTGAACCCTGACAGTGATAATGAAACATAAGAAAATATAAANAAATAATTATTTGGAGATTTTTAGATTTTTTTTATTTTAAAATATGCAAACTTCTTAGTCCTTTAATAAAGATATTTGAGATTATTTAAGGGGTAACCAATTTATTTTAACCTCATATATACATCTATATGCACTGTAAGAAGTGAATAATATGTAACTTCTACTTTATTAAAAGTTTCTGGAAATTATTTTTGGATTTATTTTCTTAAATCTTTTTATGTGGCTTGAACAGTATAGTCTAGGTAATAGATAATGTTTTAGAAAATGGACATTTTTTTCATGACTAAAATATATGTTCAAGCTATTGAGGTTGGAATTTTAAGACATACTCTTTTATACTCTGATAACTTTCATGATCACACACAGCCTTAAATAATATGAAGATGCCAAGAATAAAATTCCAAAATCCTCCATGTAGGCTTGGATATGATAATATTTATTGAAATTATAAAACTCACAGAACTTAAGTGAAATTATAAACTCACTCATACGCTCAATTATCTTACTCCTACATTTTAAAAAGACTGATGAATAATCATCTCAGTGTAAAAATGATGAAATATTTTACCTGGCTGGTATTTTGGAAATTTTATAGAAAACTAAAAACTAATGGAAGAAGTTATTACTCTTGAGCAGCTTTATCAACCAATAGTAAAAATAAGATTATCAGGTTCCCAGTTCATATAGTTAAAAAAGTTATACTGTTGTGTGTTCACTTATTATAAAATAAAGAAAAGCACTCAGATTTACATTGGAGCTGAGATTTTCATGGGTGCACACAAAACTTAGATGAAAAGTGACAATGTATTAAAAATTATAATAATAAATTGAATTTTAAACTCTCTTCCAAAAAAACTCAAAACACCTTGAAGGCTGATTTTCTTAATCACGTATTTTTGTATTTTATGCTATTTTTAATATATGGTAACACAGAAAAGATGTTTTATGATTGTGTGCTCGTATTAATTTAAAATGGGAATTAAACCTATCATTTAAAAATTACAGAAAGAAAGACAAGTGGACAAGACACTCTTGGAGACACACAGTAGGAAACAGACATCTCCTTCCTATTCAGCCCACCATTATCCTTATCAATAGAGATGTATATTAAGTTTATGGAAACGAATACATGTAACTAATCAAACTGTGCCATCTTACAACAACACTGCAGAAAAATATCCTCAGAATTATAAATGAAGAAAGAAATTGTTCACACTTTTCATGTTACTGAATTACTAACATACCAGAATATGAAGTTTTCAGGTCATGATCTTGGGAGCTCATTGGAGTCCTTGTAATCAAGAACCCCTTGTAGGAGAGAAGTGAGACTAATGGCAAACAATGGATAATGTTGCTAGTAAAGATATACTTTTTCTTTCACCTTTTCATTCTAAAACACTGAGTTTATTGTCTACGCTTTGCCACTTTACTCCTGTGTGCTGCAATCTCATTTTTATATATTTGGATTGACTATATTTACCATGTGTTTAATTCTTTTTTATTGAAAAGGCCATGCACATATATCCAAAGGATTTTCTCTTCCTGGCACAAAGAGCATAAGGTCAATCCTAATGTGGATCTTTTGAAAATGAACTGTAAAACACCATGTGGGAAGGTATTATTTTTTAAAATGTAGTTTTGCGGATCTTATTCTGCTGGCTCAATATATTTTCTTCTTTGAGATCATATTAAATGCTTGCTGTAGTGCTACATAAAAATCTGAAAACACAGATGTTCAAACAAAACTGGAAATTCTCCCAACAGTGAAGAAGTCCTCAGCCTCTTCTCAACCACGCCTTGGTTAAAAACACCTGTTGAAAAGTTACCCTGAGACTGAACAAATAATTCTTGATAAGCCTCGATATGTAGTGACTCGTGACAATTAGAAATGATCTCTACTTAATTTTAGATTCTCATATTTACATTATGAAATAATTCACATGGAAATTACCTCTATGAAAAGTGCACTTATAAATTTGTGTAAACAATCTCTTTGCCTCACCTCCCACAAAATGTGTTCCTATTTTTCAAAATCAGTGTTATAGCTTTAAAATGAATAAAAGATTTCATTACAAGAATGGTGTATTATGATTCACATTATTGATTATTATTAATCTCTAGTCTATTATTTAAAACTTCACAGACTGACTTTACTTCATCTGAAAAACTTGGAGAAACCCTGACATAAAATCCCTTTTCACAAACCACTGTTTCTACATATGGTTACATGTGTAACCAGCTTACCTGGTTGTCTTGCATTCATTTTTAGTAAAAATACTCTTATGCCTAAGAACTTACAGATCTTAACCTTAAAATTTTAGACCCTATGACTCATACAGTATCATCTGATACTTAAATAAACCTTAATTTAAGCTGTAATATGAATCGTTTACATCCTGAAATTCTTAAATTTTGTATCGCCCATCTTTACCTGTGTATTTCAAAACAATTACAAACTACTTTCATTCCATCAATAAAAATGCACAGTGTGCCTTCTAAACAGCACACACTTGCTGGAAAATAAAGGTAAACGAGACCTAGTAGCTGCTAGTCCAAGTACACTCTGTGGATTAAAATACTACCTTCAGAAATACACGTGAGTTTAGTAGTGTGCTTCCTTAGCAGGCTGTGTTAAATGCACACACTAATAAATGCACTTTGAAACAAGATTATGGATACCTGAACACTTCAATTTAAACACGTCACTTCAGCACAAAATGTTTGCAGCACACTAGTTTAAAAAGAAAGAAAAAGCCACTATAGTTCATTTACTCTCTTTTCTATAATAGGCATTGAGAAAAGCCTGATATGTTTAGGAGGAAATTAACATATTAGGAACTTACAAAGCTTTCTTTATTAAGACTGTAAAAACTCAGTAGAAAAAAAAGAGAAAGAGAGACTGCCTGTTTTACAGTTTACATCAAGGATATTTCTAGGGTGGAAACAATATGGAAAATTGAGTCATCTTGGAAAAAAAATATCAGGAACTTAAAATCGAAACTTTTTCTGTGTTTTCATGGCATGAATTAAGATTCTAGAAATAGGGAATGGCAAGGAAGTTTGCCCTTTGTTTTCTTTGGAAATTATCTGTCTCTTTTCCTGCATGTATGAGATTTGCGTTGACTTAAGTTTTACTGCTACGAGAAATTATCATTATCATCATCATCATCATCATCATCATCACCATCATCTATTCCTCGAGCAATGAACAGCTTAAAGAACAGCATGATGTAAATACAGTATAGGCACCCCTGTTCCTCAAAACCTTCTGGATACTTCCATCCAAATTTGTTTCTCACTAATCTGACCAAGGAATCAAACTTGCTGATAATTCTACCGTACCAACTTCATTTTTACTGGAACCTAAATAAGAACTGAACTACCAGCACTTGTAATGGAAGATTGAGTATTAACTCTCTGAGATAATTTTGTAATGTCACTGATAAAAATATAAGAAGGTATATAATATATGTGTATATATAAAATGTTTGCAGAGGATGTATAAATATATTTTTTAAATTTTCTCCCTAAAGAGATTATCATAAATAACAGTCTTACACAGTCACAGGAGACTTTCATGGAAACCTCAATATTTTTCAAGGGGGATATTTTTCATTCAGTCTTATATAGACATCAAATAATCATGATTAATGGTGTATAGTAGACACTGTAAAACGTGGGATTTAATACTACAGTCGACACTTTAGTATTCAGTAGCATCAATTACAAGAATCTGTTTTACAAGGATATAAACTATCACAAGAAAATATGTTTTGCCAACTTCTGGCATTTATCACACTTATCATGTTAGAAGGGATAAGGTTGTGATATTTTACTATTCATTTTAATAATAAAAACATTACTGAGTCAAGTGTCATTAAAGGGTGTTTGCTTTTCAAAGCATAAAATTATGAACAAATTAACTTCATTTGCCCCAAACTAATCTTCCTCCCAAAGTGTCACTTTTAGTTAAACTCAATTTTGAATTTCAAGTAGTGCCCATCCAGAGTAATTTGTAGCAACATGCATTTATAATAAGCAAGAATTAAGTTTTTCTGTGACACAGCCTAATAGTTGATAAAAGAAGTTAGACAAAGTACAGTTACCTGCTACTGTTAGAATCTGTCTCTGATGGGTCAGTCATTTAGAGTTTTTAAAAAATACATCAGTGACTTTGGATTATACTATCTAAGATATATTAAAGATCACTTAAAAACACTGAAAATACACAGTATGCAAACTACATGCATTTTTGGTGCATCACGTGCCTTTAATGCCAACTTTGCCTCTTGTTTTCAACCATATAAAGTGAGTCTGTGACTCCTGGGTATACTCTGTTCCTTCCTCAATGAACTAGATCAGGAAAACTCCAGGTGAAATAAATATAAACTTTTCATAGACAGTTACTGGTCATGATCCAGAGCCTACATTTATTCAAATTTTTTGAAAGAGCTTCAGAACAAAAGTCACATATTATAAGTTTAAAGTATACTAAGACTTTATGCTGCCATTTCCACTGAGGAATGAATATGATTCATGTTCACTTTTTAAAATATAAAACTGACTTTTGGTGGGGGAGGAGCGAAAACTTAGCTCAGATTCAGGCTCTGGAATTCTGAGTGGTTGCTATTTTGTACTTTAAGAAGAAGTTAACTCCTGAATATTTGAGCATACATTTCTTTCATGTTGGCCATCCGATTTTTTAAATAGATTTAAAAAATAAATTTAATGAAACCAATTTTTTTTTTTTTACCCTAGGAATCTTTTGTTACGGGGAGAAATGTAGACCAACAAATAAAAAATAACCTCTAAATATTGAACACTGCTAACATTTTGAAACCTATAAAAATAAACTTTAAAATACAACAAAAGTAAGACATTCACATCTTTGAGATTTACGTATAGGGTATGTTGTACACGTAGTGGCAAAAGTGTAAAGCATCTTCATTAAAAAACTCTCCCCTCTCACTGCTGCTGGCAGCGTGGCTTGTCCTGTTCCAAACGTTTCAGGACAGCTCCAAAATCAGCAATAAAGTCAAGTCCCAGTTATGCTAAAAGCCTCTTACCTGAATTATGGACATCCGAGTGGCAGGGGTCTCGCTTGCATTAGTGCCTTGTCCCGTGAAGCTGGTGTGGCAGCCCGCGTGCCCCTGAGGAACAGTCAGGTTGTNGGTAGTCGAAGTACATAGGGGAGGTGGCCAGGGAGGGGCTGCTCACCACGTTCATGACGTTCATGGCATTCCTCTCTTCCACCTCGCTCTGCACCAGCATGATATCATTCTTGTTGATCTTTTTCTTCTTGCCCTTGCCCCCGCCCAGCTGCGGGTGGCTGTACTCGGCGATGCGGCAGTTGTAAGTGCGAATCTCCTTGTTCTCTCGCTTGCACTTGACGGCAATGGTGATCATGGCCGCTAGGAGAATGATGGAGATAGTGCTTAGAGTCACGATGAGCGGCAGCGACATGTCCCAGTGGTGCTGCTCGCCGTTCACCCGAGGAACCCCTTCGGGCAAGGAGCCGCTCACCGAGCGGATGATAAGCTTGGCCACCGCGGACAGGGTGGGCTTCCCGTGGTCCGTCACCTTCACTACCAGCTCCACAACTGGCGTCACGTCCTCCCAGAAGGGGTGCAGCGTGCGGATCTCGCCGCTGGAGGGATCGATTTCAAACAGGTGGTCGTCATTACCATCTACGATCTCGTAGGTGAGGCGCCCGCTCTCGCCGAAGTCGCTGTCAAGGGCGCGTACGGTGCTCACCAGGTAGCCCAGGCCGGCGTTGCGCGGCACCTGCAGCTCGGCTGTGTCGTTCTGCAGCGTGGGCAGCACGATCACCGGCGCGTTGTCATTCACGTCCAGCACCGTCACCCTCACCGTTGCGTTGCTCTCCAAGTGCGCGGGGGCCCCCGAGTCCTTAGCAAGCACCTTGAACTCAAAAGCCTTGGTCTGCTCGTAGTTAAAAGAGCGCAGGGCGTAGATGGCCCCGTTGGTGGGGTTCACAGACACGTACGTGTAGATGGACACGTCGCCGATGTGCGAGGGCAGGATGGAGTAAGACACGGTGCCGTTCTGGCCCAGGTCAGGGTCCTGCGCGAGCACCGAGCCCAGGTACTCTCCAGGGATGTTGTTCTCGTGCACCTGCAGCACGTAGAGCCCCTTGGTGAAACGAGGAGGGTTGTCGTTCTCGTCCAGAATCTTGACAGCGAACGACTTGGTGGAGTTGAGCGGAGGCGAGCCCCCGTCCCGCGCCACGATCGTCACGTTGTACTCGTCCTGTGTCTCGCGGTCCAGCGGGCGGTCGGTCACCACCGTGTAGAAGTTGTCGTAGTTCTCCTCGAGCTTGAAGGGCACAGAGCCTCCGGGCCCGCCCAGGCCGCCGCCGCCGCCCGTGCCCCCTCCGCCCAGCACCCTGCACTGCAGCTGCCCGTTCTTGCCCGAGTCCCGGTCGGTGACCCGCACCAGGGCGATGACGGTGCCGGGCGGGGCGGCCTCGCTCAGCGCCCCCTGGCGCACGGAGACGAAACCGATGGACGGCGCGTTGTCGTTGCGGTCGATGAGCTTGACCGTGACCTTGCAGTGGGCTGGGATGGGGTTGGGCCCCAAGTCTCGGGCCTGCACGTCGATCTCCAGCATCCCATTCTCCTCGTAGTCCAGGTTGCCCTTGACACGGATCAGGCCGGTCTTGGGATCGATGGAGAAAAGCTCTCTCACGCGGTCAGGCACGTAGCTGCTGAAGGAGTAGAGCACTTCGCCGTTGGGACCCTCGTCGGCGTCGGTGGCGTTCAGGTCGATGACCACGGTGCCCAGCGGGGCATTCTCCGGCAGCTCCACCAGGTAGGAGGGCGCCTCGAAGACCGGGCTGTTGTCGTTGGAGTCGATCACCTTCACGTTGATCTGCACGGTGGCGGAGCGCGGCGGCTCGCCGCCGTCCAGCGCGGTCAGCACAAGCGTGTGGTGGCTCTGCTGCTCGCGGTCCAGCGCCTTCTGGATCACCAGCTCCGGGAACTTGGTGCCGTCGCCGCGGGACTTGACGTCCAGCGCGAAGAGCCCGTGGTCGTCGCGCGTGAGCAGGTAGGTGCGGAGCCCGTTCTCGCCGGCGTCGGGGTCGTGAGCGCTGGTGAGGGGGAAGCGGGTGCCGGGGGCGGCGTTCTCCGAGATGTCCATCTCGATCTGGTCCGAGGGGAAGGCGGGGGCGTTGTCGTTGATGTCCTGGATCTCCACCTTGATCATGCAGATCTCCTTGTCGTTGGCGAACACCTCGAGGGACAGCTGGCACTTGGCGTTGTGGCGGCACAGGGACTCGCGGTCGATGCGCTGCTTGGTGTAGAGGAGCCCGCTGTCCGCGTCCACGTCCAGCAGGTGCGGCGCTGAGTTCTNTGCTGCGCCCGCCGCCGCCGCCGCCGCGCTCCGCGGGCGGCAGCCCTGGCTGCAGTCGAGCATCCTTGCCTATGTTGCCGATCACCGTGCCGGCCCCTTGCTCCTCCGGCACCGAGTAGTTGAGGTTTTTGAGCGTCAGGGCAGGGGCCCAGAGGAGGAAGCAGCAACAGATGGAAAGGTACATCCCAGACCGGTAGGGTGGGGGCAGGAGCAGGCGGACTGGAGGGGCGAGCGGAGGGGCGCG